>NC_091455.1:92533595-92878595 GCF_027789765.1 Dendropsophus ebraccatus
AAAAGATGCTTGATCATAATATGAGCTTGGAGATGAAAAGAAAAAAAAAATAGAATTAAATTTAAAAAGTTCTTTACTTTATTCCATTATCAGCGTTACAGGTAGAGTATACAGTGTGCTGTTTGGTGTTACAGGTAGAGTATACAGTGTGCCGTGTGGTGTTACAGGTAGAGAATACAGCGTGCTGTGTGGTGTTACAGGTAGAGAATACAGCGTGCTGTGTGGTGTTATAGGTAGAGTATACAGTGTGCCGTGTGGTGTTACAGGTAGAGTATACAGTGTGCCGTGTGGTGTTACAGGTAGAGAATACAGCGTGCTGTATGGTGTTACAGGTAGAGAATACAGCCTGCTGTGTGGTGTTACAGGTAGAGAATACAGCATGTTGTGTGGTGTTACAGGTAGAATATACAGTGTGCCGTGTGGTGTTACAGGTAGAGAATACAGCGTGCTGTGTGGTGTTACAGGTAGAGAATACAGCATGCTGTGTGGTGTTACAGGTAGAGAATACAGTGCTGTGTGGTGTTACAGGTAGAGAATACAATGTGCTGTTTGATGTTACAGGTAGAGAACACAGCGTGCTGTGTGGTGTAACAGGTAGAGAATGCAGCGTGCTGTGTGGTGTTACAGGTAGACAATACAGTGTGCTGTGTGGTGTTACAGGAAGAGAATACAGTGCGCTGTGTGGTGTTACAGGTAGAGAATGCAGTGTGCTGTTTGATGTTACAGGTAGAGAATACAGCGTGCTGTGTGGTGTAACAGGTAGAGAATGCAGCGTGCTGTGTGGTGTTACAGGTAGAGAATACAGTGTGCTGTGTGGTGTTACAGGTAGAGAATACAGCGTGCCGTGTGGTGTTACAGGTAGAATATACAGTGTGCCGTGTGGTGTTACAGGTAGAGAATACAGCGTGCCGTGTGGTGTTACAGGTAGAGAATACAGCGTGCCGTGTGGTGTTACAGGTAGAGAATACAGCGTGCCGTGTGGTGTTACAGGTAGAGAATACAGCGTGCCGTGTGGTGTTACAGGTAGAATATACAGTGTGCCGTGTGGTGTTACAGGTAGAGAATACAGCGTGCTGTGTGGTGTTACAGGTAGAGAATACAGCGTGCTGTGTGGTGTTACAGGTAGAGAATACAGTGCTGTGTGGTGTTACAGGTAGACAATACCGCGTGCTGTGTGGTGTTACAGCTAGAGAATACAGTGTGCTGTGTGGTGTTACAGGTAGAGAATACAGCGTGCTGTGTGGTGTTACAGGTAGAGAATACAGCGTGCTGTGTGGTGTTACAGGTAGAGAATACAGTGCTGTGTGGTGTTACAGGTAGACAATACCGCGTGCTGTGTGGTGTTACAGCTAGAGAATACAGCGTGCTGTGTGGTGTTACAGGTAGAGAATACAGCGTGCTGTGTGGTGTTACAGGTAGACAATACAGTGCGCTGTGTGGTGTTACAGGTAGAGAATACAGCGTGCTGTGTGGTGTTACAGGTAGACAATACAGTGCGCTGTGTGGTGTTACAGGTAGAGAATACAGTGCGCTGTGTGGTGTTACAGGTAGAGAATACGGTGTGCTGTTTGATGTTACAGGTAGAGAATACAGAGTGCTGTGTGGTGTTACAGGTAGAGAATACAGCGCGCTGTGTGGTGTAACAGGTAGAGAATACAGCGCGCTGTGTGGTGTAACAGGTAGAGAATGCAGCGTGCTGTGTGGTGTTACAGGTAGAGAATACAGTGTGCTGTGTGGTGTTACAGGTAGAGAATACAGCGTGCTGTGTGGTGTTACAGGTAGAGAATATAGCGTGCTGTGTGGTGTTACAGGTAGAGAATACAGCGCGCTGTGTGGTGTTACAGGTAGAGAATACAGTGTGCTGTGTGGTGTTACAGGTAGAGAGTACAGTGTGCTGTGTGGTGTCACAGGTAGAGAATACAGCGTGCTGTGCGGTGTTACAGGTAGTAACTATGTGGTGGGCGGGTGGGACTACAATGAAATGATAAAGTAATGCAAATAATTCAGTAACACAATGAAACTGCAATGTGCGAACACAGCCTAGATGTTCTGCCACAAATTTGGGCGGGGAATGGGCAGGGTGGAGGACTGTGATGAACAGCTGAGGGAAAGCATTGCATTCTGGAACCTGTAGTACAGTGTACAACTGCTCAACCAGGAAGTACAGCCACACAATAAAGAACAAAAAACCCCAAACAAATGGATTTTTGGTAGTTTCAAAACTGGGATAAATAGGTAAGTAATGCTATATGCTTCTGCAGAAGGTTCAATTCCCCCCCCTCTACTTGGAGTTCCCCTTTAATGGCTACCTGTGCTTGGAGTCCTAGCTGCAGAGACCACTGCTCATGATGATTTATGACTACGATCAAAGCCTCTGGTCACCAATCCGTTTAGATGTCAATTATAATACATAGTATAATATATAATACAGTGTATAGTCCTTCCCTTTAAGCACATTGCAGTATGCTCTGCCTATATGAAGTCATTCCTTCCTGTACATATATCAGGCTCGTTATTACAACATTTGGGGAAGTCGTCACTAAGCAGGACCGCTTCTGGGGAGCAGAGGTATCAGAGAAAGCTGCAGCGGAGCTCTGCTGCCCTCTAGCGGCAGTAGCGCGGCCTCTCACCAGCTGACCCTCTCAGAATGAAAACAGTGTGGCTGCGTGAGTGGGCGGGGCGAGCTGCTGTTCCGGCCCCGCCCCTCTCCTTGTGACTATGACGCTGGTGGCTGGATGGTGAGGGGCAGTAGTGGTCTCGGAGAGTCGCATAGTTGGCGCACGTCCCCAGCCGCTGTACGATGTTTGAGAACCTGAGGGAGCGGCTGCTCACTGTGCAGCAGGACCTGACCAGCGGGTAATGTGCACACAGGAGGCGGGGAGGTCACTGTGCGCCCGGTGCATCTCGGGACCGGGGTGGGTGAGACCGGTGCACGGGGCTGGGGTCACATGTTGTGCGGCTGTCAGTGCAGGAGCCCGGGCTGTGCGGGAACATTCCTATAGAGAGCCCTGCCCCGTGTAATCCTGCTGTGCTGAGGGGCTGATGGAGGGAAGCTGCTGCCACCATGGCTCCAGGCTGTGTCCCACTATGTACATGTCATATAGCTGCACTATAACAGCCGTGACGTCATACATAGCCGGTGATGTCACTACAGAGCCCTGGGCTGATGGAGGGAAGCTGCTGCCACCATGGCTCCAGGCTGTGTTCCCACTATGTACATGTCATATAGCTGCACTATAACAGCCGTGACGTCATACATAGCCGGTGATGTCACTACAGAGCCCTGGGCTGATTGATGGAGGGAAGCTGCTGCCACCATGGCTCCAGGCTGTGTCCCACTATGTACATGTCATATAGCTGCACTATAACAGCCGTGACGTCATACATAGCCGGTGATGTCACTACAGAGCCCTGGGCTGATGGAGGGAAGCTGCTGCCACCATGGCTCCAGGCTGTGTCCCACTATGTACATGTCATATAGCTGCACTATAACAGCCGTGACGTCATACATAGCCGGTGATGTCACTATAGAGCCCTGGGCTGATGGAGGGAAGCTGCTGCCACCATTACTCCAGGCTGTGTCCCACTATGTACATGTCATATAGCTGCACTATTACAGCCATGACGTCATACATAGCAGGTGATGTCACTATAGAGCCCTGGGCTGATGGAGGGAAGCTGCTGCCACCATTACACCAGGCTGTGTCCCACTATGTACATGTCATATAGCTGCACCATAACAGCCGTGACGTCATACATAGCAGGTGACGTCACAAATAGCAGGTGATGTCAATATAGAGCCCTGGGCTGATGGAGGGAAGCTGCTGCCACCATTACTCCAGGCTGTGTCCCACTATGTACATGTCATATAGCTGCACTATTACAGCCATGACGTCATACATAGCAGGTGATGTCATACGCAGCAGGTGATGTCACTACAGAGCCCTGGGCTGATGGAGGGAAGCTGCTGCCACCATTACTCCAGGCTATGTCCCACTATTTACATGTCATATAGCTGCACTATTACAGCCATGACGTCATACATAGCAGGTGATGTCCCTATAGAGCCCTGGGCTAATGGAGGGAAGCTGCTGCCACCATTACTCCAGGCTATGTCCCACTATGTACATGTCATATAGCTGCACTATTACAGCCATGACGTCATACATAGCAGGTGATGTCACTATAGAGCCCTGGGCTGATGGAGTGAAGCTGCTGCCACCATTACACCAGGCTGTGTCCCACTATGTACATGTCATATAGCTGCACTATTACAGCCATGACATTATACATAGCAGGTGATGTCACTATAGAGCCCTGGGCTGATGGAGAGAAGCTACTGCCACCATTACTCCAGGCTGTGTCCCTCTATGTACATGTCATATAGCTGCACTATTACAGCCATGACGTCATACATAGCAGGTGATGTCATACATAGCAGGTGATGTCACTATAGAGCCCTGGGCTGATGGAGGGAAGCTGCTGCCACCATTACACCAGGCTGTGTCCCACTATGTACATGTCATATAGCTGCACCATAACAGCCATGACTTCATACATAGCAGGTGACGTCACAAATAGCAGGTGATGTCAATATAGAGCCCTGGGCTGATGGAGGGAAGCTGCTGCCACCATTACTCCAGGCTGTGTCCCACTATGTACATGTCATATAGCTGCACTATTACAGCCATGACGTCATACATAGCAGGTGATGTCATACGCAGCAGGTGATGTCACTACAGAGCCCTGGGCTGATGGAGGGAAGCTGCTGCCACCATTACTCCAGGCTGTGTCCCACTATTTACATGTCATATAGCTGCACTATTACAGCCATGACGTCATACATAGCAGGTGATGTCCCTATAGAGCCCTGGGCTAATGGAGGGAAGCTGCTGCCACCATTACTCCAGGCTATGTCCCACTATGTACATGTCATATAGCTGCACTATTACAGCCATGACGTCATACATAGCAGGTGATGTCACTATAGAGCCCTGGGCTGATGGAGGGAAGCTGCTGCCACCATTACACCAGGCTGTGTCCCACTATGTACATGTCATATAGCTGCACTATTACAGCCATGACATTATACATAGCAGGTGATGTCACTATAGAGCCCTAGGCTGATGGAGAGAAGCTACTGCCACCATTACTCCAGGCTGTGTCCCACTATGTACATGTCATGTATCTGCACTATAACAGCCGTGACGTCATACATAGCAGGTGATGTCACACATAGCTGGTGATGTCACTATAGAGCCCTGGGCTGATGGAGGGAAGCTGACTGCCACCATTACACCAGGCTGTGTCCCACTATGTACATATATCTGCACTATAACAGCCGTGACGTCACACATAGCAGGTGATGTCACTATAGAGCCCTGGGCTGATGGAGGGAAGCTGGCTGCCACAATTACACCAGGCTGTGGTCACCCTATGGGAATGCCCCTGTACATGTCATGTATCTGCACTATAACAGCCGTGATGTCGCACACAGCAGGTGATGTCACTATAGAGCCCTTGGCTGGTAGTTTATACAGTCATGGCCAAAAGTTTTGAGAATGATACAAATATTAATTTTTACAAAGTCTACTGCTTCAGTGTTTAAAATGGCAATTTGCATATACTCCAGAATGTTATAAAGAGTGATCAGCTTAACAGCAATTACTTGCAAAGTCAATATTTGCCTAGAAAATGAACTTTATCCCCCAAAACACATTTCAACATCATTGTAGCCCTGCCTTAAAAGGACCAGCTAACATCATTTCAGTGATTGCTCCATTAAAGGGGTAGTGCGGCGCTAAGAAATTATTCACAGAATAACACACATTACAAAGTTATACAACAAAGTCATTTTCTCTGATGAATCCCCTTTCCCATTGTTTGGGACATCTGGAAAACAGCTTATTCGGAGAAGACGAGGTGAGCGCTACCACCAGTCTTGTCTCATGCCAACTGTAAAGCATCCTGAAACCATTTATGTGTGGGGTTGCTTCTCAGCCAAGGGAATCTGCTCTCTCACAGTCTTGCCTAAAAACACAGTCATGAATAAAGAATGGTACCAGAATGTCCTCCGAGAGCAACTTCTCCCAACCGTCCAAGAGCAGTTTGATCAACAATGCCTTTTCCAGCATGATGGAGCAACTTGCCATAAAGCAAAGGTGATAACTAAATGGCTCAGGGAACAAAGCATAGAGATTTTGGGTCCATGGCCTGGAAACTCCCCAGATCTTAATCCCATTGAGAACTTGTGGTCAATCATCAAGAGACGACAAACAAAAACCAACAAATTCTGACAAAATGCAAGCATTGATTGTGCAAGAATGGACTGCTATCAGCGTACAAACCCACACACCGTATACGCAGCAGATACGCAACAAATACGCAGCAGATTTGATGGTTTAGATTTAATGCTGTGTTCAGTTATTTAGATCTAATCTGCTGCGTATTTGCTGCGTATCGCAGCAGTAAATACGCTGCGTATACGGTGTGGGGGTTTATACCCTTAGTCAGGATTTGGTCCAGAAGTTGATTAAGAGCGTGCCAGGGAGAATTGCAGGGAGAGGTCCTGAAGAAGAAGGGTCAACACTGCAAATATTGACTTTCAATATTGACTGCCAATATAAGCTTTTGTTACTCATATGATTGCAATTATATTTCTGTATGTGATAAAAACATCTGACAAACACACATAAAAACCAGAGGGCAGCAGATCATGTGAAAATATAATATTTGTGTCATTCTCAAAACTTTTGGCCATGACTGTAGGTGATGCATTAGGACTAGAGATGAGCGAACCTGGAGCATGCTCGAGTCCATCCGAACCCGAACTTTCGGCATTTGATTAGCGGTGGCTGCTGAAGTTGGATAAAGCCCTAAGGCTATGTGGAAATCATGGATATAGTCATTGGCTGTATCCATGTTTTCCAGACAACCTTAGAGCTTTATCCAAGTTCAGCAGCCCCAGCTAATCAAATGCCGATCGTTCGGGTTCGGATCGACTCGAACCCGAAACCGGTTCGCCCATCTCTACTTAGGACCACACAGAGACATTTCATCATCCCCTGGATCTATTACAGCAGCATGTATACATCCAGTATATAGTGTATAACCACGCGGCGGCACGCACCACACTCTATATACAGTATAAACTGTCTGTGCTGTATGAAAAAGTGCCACACAAAAGATGGTGGTCTATCAGAAAGACCTGTAAAAAGGTTTTGCCCAGCGCCTGACTTTGTGTCACTTCCAAGTCGGGGCTGTCTTGGTCTTATTTGTATCACATGACTTTTTGTGAGGTCATCTGGAGGAGGAGTCTGCTACCTTTATATTTGTCAGCCAATGGGGTTTTAGGAAAGTAACCAGGTACTGTGCAGAAAGAGGAGATGGAGTCACATTACTGCAGTTCAGAAAATTAGGCTTCCGGAGTCCATCCAGGTGACACTTAGAAGTGGTTTGGTGTCAGCTCACACTATATGGAGTTTAAAAAAGAAAACTCTTCAAAAGTGTGTTTATAGGCTACTTCTCCACATTGCTGTCCCCGCATGTGGTTACAAATAGCCGGGCTATTGGTAAAGATCGCAATTGTGGGAACATGGCCTTACATAAATATTGCCATGTTTTATGATTGTGTTAAAATATTGTACATTTTTGGCAGTTTGAGGAAAATCACAACAAAAATGCAGAAAAAAACCTGCAAAAACTCAACGTGTTTTACACCTCTCCTGAGGTAGCATCAAGTACAGTATGTCCTGATCCCTTAGAGAGGGCAGATAGATGGCACATAGAAATGGATAGGGAGGGGAAGGGTCTTTGAGCTGCCAGGAGGAATCTGGTAGGTGATGATTACATGACACAGTTAGGGCCCTATTACATGGAGGGATAACTGTCCAAATTGGCCCAATTCAGCCAATTATCGCTCTGTGTAGTAGAGACAACGATCAGCCAATGAACGGTCCTCACCTAAAATCATAGGGTGCCAATCGCCCTATCACTGTAGGTTGATAGATATGATTAACTAAAGACTAAGGTGTATAGGTACCTTAAAACGAATGTACCATCAGATAAATCGCTTTACGATTTTTACATTAATAGACTGGTACAGGGATGACGGTGCCACGGATCTTTTTTTTAACCGTGGCCTCGTCCCTGCACACAGCACCAGTCTATTCCCTGGCACAGATCGCTGATCTGACAGAATGGAGGTAAGTGGTTTACCCCCACCTGTTAGTGTAAGCGATTGGGGGGTCCTGATCAGTCATTGACAGGTGCTTGCCTGTCACTGACTTCCTTAATCACCACGATCACTATGCATCACTGTGTTTAAGGGATTAATGACAAGCAGCTGCGTTACCAGCCTGTCATTTCTTTTGGCGCTGGTGACTCTGATGTGTGGGGGACCGGGAGGGGAACACAATAAAGAAAGTGTAATTACGGTCCCTTTGCCCCCGCAGTGCCACATCACTGATTCCAGATCCTCTGCCGGGACTAATTTTCCCCCTGCTTCCTGGTGCACCACGAGTCGGGGAAGGGGGCCAGACCGGGTATTTAACCACATTACAAAGTTATATAACTTTGTAATGTGTGTTAAATAAGCTAAAAAAAAATTTGTCCTTTAACCCATTAGTCACTTAAAGCGAATGTACCATCAGGTACTTTGCATTTTTACATTAGCAGATCAGCGCTGGCGCAGGGATCCCGGTGGTGTGCACCGAGCTGGGAAAAAAACAAAACGGAGTTGAGCAGAGAACTGGGTGGCATTTTAACAAAAGGACTGTGCCACTGGGATCACTACGCTGATCTGCTAATGTTAAAAAAAAGTGATGTTCCTGATGGTACATTTACTTTAATGAAGTGATTTGGAAACATACTTAGAATCGGATGGGGGGGGGGGAATCGAGTGAAATGGCAGTGCTCATTTCTATAAGCAAGTTACACAAATCTAACCTGTTCATAGCCCCTTATAGCGGCCGGGTTACTGAGGAGGAAGATTTGTCTAACCTGCTGATACTTCCCCTTTAAGTAAAGGACTGAACTGCCCTTTGGAGTTTGGCCTAAGTGCACTCACGTGGATGTGTGGATGAAATTCTTCATGCTGAACAGCTAGCTGCAAAGTGTAGTATTTTTTTTTTTTTTTACTAGATAAAAGCATCAAATCTGTTGTTGGTTAAATCCGAGT
Organism: Dendropsophus ebraccatus; assembly: GCF_027789765.1. Taxonomy (NCBI): domain Eukaryota; kingdom Metazoa; phylum Chordata; class Amphibia; order Anura; family Hylidae; genus Dendropsophus; species Dendropsophus ebraccatus. The sequence continues at coordinate 92,542,774 of NC_091455.1, forward strand.
CACATGATCTCTGCCTATCACATGTTCTGGCACAGTGCACGTTGTGTAGCTCATTTTATGGCAATGAATGTCTTCTCTCCATGAATACTTGTCTTTGTCATCTCATGTCTCCTTTTACTTGGCCTTACAACAAAGTCCTATTGTGCATCCCCACATGTATGATCACCTTTAGGCTGCGTTCACACTACGTATATTTCAGTCAGTATTGTGGTCCTCATATTGCAACCAAAACCAGGAGTGGATTAAAAACACAGAAAGGCTCTGTTCACACAATGTTAAAATTGAGTGGATGGCCGCCATTTAATGGCAAATATTTGCTGTTATTTTAGAACAACGGCTGTTATATTGAAATAATGGCCGTTATTTACTGTTATATGGCGGCAATCCACTCAATTTCAACATTGTGTGAACAGATCCTTTCTGTGTTTTTAATCCACTCCTGGTTTTGGTTGCAATACTGACTGAAATATACTGACTGAAATATACGTAGTGTGAACCCAGCGTTATAATAGAACTGCCACATTTAGGCTCATATTTCATGTCATGCAGTTATGTTTCAGCAATCTAGTTTATCTTGAATAGAATGTACACCTTTTTAACATTTGGTTATTTTTAAGACTATAATTCAGTGCTGGTTATTGGCTATGTATTGTGAGCTCCCAGTATAGTCATAGACGGATAACATAAGCTTCTTGCTACCTGCAGCATGGTATGGAGCATACACTAAAACTAGTAATAGCACAGTATGCAGTGAGCGCCCTCTAGAGGTGTTTCCAGAATCCAGATAGCTGGAATGCTGTAGCTTGAATTGGTGTCCTTGGGGCTCAGAGCGTAGTGTAAAGGAAAAAATGTAGCTTTGACCGCTACATAGATTTATTAGGAAGGTAACTGGCACTGAAATGTTATCCTATTTTGAGCAGACAATTACTTTAAAGTGACACTGTCACCTCCTTTTTGCATTCTGACATCTCTACACAGGTTTAAAGGGTAAACTTAGTGCTTTTCATACCTTATTTTATATCATACGTCATGGTGCTTGTTCATTTTTTATCAACTGTAGATTGTGTTAAGTGGGCGGGGCCTCATGACATTAGTGTCACTTAGCCCCGCCCACAACGTCACAGTTGGCCCCGCCCCCTCAGGCCATTGGGACATGCTAAGGTCTAGACCCCACCCCCTTTACGTTGGACAAGGGGGTGGGGCCAACGGTGCCGTTGTGGCCGGGTCTAAGTGGCACTAATGCCACGAGGCCACGCCCACTTAATTCAATCTGCAGTTGATAAAAGGACACTTTTTACTTGAACAAACACCATGACGTATGATATGAAATAAGGTATGAAAACCGCTAAATTTACCCTTTACACCTGTGTAGAGATGTCAGAATGCACAAAGGGGGTGACAGTGTCACTTTAAATGGCTCATATACATGGCAGTACTGTATGCACAGGCACAGTCTATGTTCCTCTTTAAGATGCTTCTGTACAGCACCGATTTATGGTTACTCTACCATGCAGACATACTGAAAGGGGTAGTGCGGCGGTAAAAAATTATTGACAGAATAACACACATTACAAAGTTATACAACTTTGTTATGTATGTTATGTCTGTGAATGGCCCCCTTCCCCGTGTCCCACCACCCCCACCCGTGTACCCGGAAGTGTGGTGCGCTATACATACCTGTCACGTGCCGACTCGTCTCCGATCTTCAGTCTGCGATGTCGTCTTCGGACGGCCGGGCCGAATCCCTCCGAGCGTCCTGAGTGCCGGCCGCCCTCTGCCGCATCATCGGGATAACTGTGCTCAGCCAATCGCGGCTGAGCATCTGATGACGCTGAAGAGGGCGGCCGGCACTCAGGACGCTCGGAGGGATTCGGCCCGGCCGTCCGAAGACGACATCGCAGACTGAAGATCTGAGACGAGACGGCACGTGACAGGTATGTATAGCGCACCACACTTCCGGGTACACGGGTGGGGGTGGTGGGACACGGGGAAGGGGGCCATTCACAGACATAACATACATTACAAAGTTGTATAACTTTGTAATGTGTGTTATTCTGTCAATAATTCTTTACCGCCGCACTACCCCTTGAAGTTCACTACCTTCCTTTAGTATTCTTTGGTGAATTCATAGCTTGTATATAACATGTATGTTCCAAAGCCCCTAAAATGCTGCAAGCTGAACTGCCTCCTCCTCACGCCCTCCCATCCCTGACCCTGCTTGGGACACCTCTTCCAGCTGACTGTCAATCAAGCAGGGATAGGGATGGAAGGGAATCAGTTATTTCAGCTTCATGCTAAAAGTCAGGGTCTTAGGAAAGCCACTTTGACAGACAGCTATCGAACAGTGCCAGCAATTGCAGCTGAAAGATTCAATTTTAGGGTGCGTTCACACGTACAGGATCTGCAGCAGATTTGATGGGCTAGACTTGATTTGCTTTGAATCTCCAACTTCAAATCTGCGCCATCAAATCTGCTGTGGATCCTGTACGTGTGAACGCACCCTTAAAGTTTTTCCATTGCCCTTACTCCTATAAGCCAACACTAGTCAATCCTCGCTGACAGTCACATTGTACTGACTGGAGGATTGGTAACACTACACACACAGTAGTCATAGCAGGTCCCCAGCCCACCCCCATACAGAAGCTAAAACTTTGGCTGACCAGGCATGATGGGAGTTGTAGTTTTGTAACAGCTGGAGGGCCAAGGTTCCCCTCCCCTGCTTTAGACTATATCTGGAATCTGAGCTGGGAGGATGCTGAGGGGATTTTGTATTCCTATATCTGATTGTTCTCACGTAGCTTGCCACCAATGTAACAGGTGACCTCTGCTGACATGTATACTCTAGGACATTTCTATATAGGAAGTTTCGGAAGAGTTTAGTGAAAATGGTATGCCCAGTATGAACGTACGTTAGTTCTTTCTGTCTAACATAAGCAGAGCTCGCTTCGGAAAATGTTGTCATATGACTGCGCTAGACAAATATTGGCTGTCTGGGTCAAGTACTTCCTGAAGAGCATTTCTCTGTGGATGATGATTTTCTTATTGTTCCGTTTACTTAGGTTAATCATAATCCATATCCAGATTTTTTCCGTTGGACAAAAAGTATACACATAGCTTTTGTTCTTAGGTGGTGTGGTCTGGAAGCATGAGTTCTGTATAGCATTAAGAGCAATTGTCTCTGATTGTTATTTGCCCAACTATAAGGCTTTAAAGGGAATGTGTTATCAGAAAATGACTTCTAGTTTAAATAATGTTTTTATGCTAAAGGGGTAGTGCGGCGCTCAGAAATTATTCACAGAATAACACACATTACAAAGTTATACAACTTTGTAATGTATGTTATGTCTGTGAATCGCCCCCTTCCCCGTGTCCCACCACCCCCGCCCGTGTACCCGGAAGTGTGGTGCATTATACATTACCTGATCCGTGTCGAGGGCCGTCCGCCATCTTGTGCCAAACGTCATCTTCGGACGGACAGCCGAGTCGCTGCCGCCCGTCCCCCCTCCGCCGCGTCACAACTGTGCTCAGCCGCGATTGGCTGAGCACAGTTATGCTCAGCCAATCGTGGCTGAGCATCGGATGACGCTGCAGAGGGCGGCCGGCATTCGGGACAGTCGGAGCTGTTCGCCGTCCGCCCGAAGAAGACGTCACTCGCTGAAGATCGAAGACGGGTGTTGGCACGTGACAGGTGAGTATAGCGCACCACACTTCCGGGTACACGTGCGGGGGTGGGGGGACACAGGGAAGGGGGCCATTCACAGACATAACATACATTACAAAGTTGTATAACTTTGTAATGTGTGTTAAACATGTGTGTTTAAACATATTTTTTAAGAAATTTTGGTGACACCTTTTCTAATTTTCCATTTTTCTGTCTATATTATAAAATAATCCTGGGATCTTGCCGTTTTTGTTCTCACCACTGGGGCTAACACTAAGTTGAGACTTCCTGTTTTGTCTTTGGTTAAAGGAGGAGGCTGCTGTAAAGTGATCTGAACATTAGAGTGACATGACACCATTAGATAGAGGAGACAATAGCAGCTCCTTGTAGATCGACCCCTTCAAAAGTCACAGAGTGCGCTCAGAAATGTTTCACATTCATCTCAAGGGGACAGAGTCTGTCTATTGTCATCTATGTCCATGAGTCTTGCTGTAAAGCATGTTACTAAATGCTGTTAAGAACAGCCCAGACAAGATGGCAGCCCCCATAACAATGTACAAAAAGTGAAATAAAAATATAAACAGTTTAGAATTGAATAACAAGTTTAGTTTAGGATTCTAATCAATCAGTAAAAGAAAATTTAGGTAACACATTCCCTTTAACCAGAATAAAAGTGCTACTGTGTAGCTGTACGCTATTGTACTTTGCTTACATATACCTTATTTTATAATCACATGAGTGAATGTGCTAGCTTTTTCTGCACCTCTCACTTATTTCTTTTATGTTTGATTTGCAGGTTTAAAAGTTTGGGGGACAAATCAAGAGATGTGAAGATCAAAAAGCAGCACAGGTACAAATCATGTAAAAGGTATCTTCTGTCTGTTAAGCTGCTTGTACATGGTGCCACTAAGCTATTGTACATGTGCTATTACTGAGGACCAGCGGCACTGCTAAAGGGGTACAGAAGGAAAAAATATTTTTAAATAAAGTGTCATAAGGTTATACAGATTTGTAAATGACTTCTATGTGATAATTCCAAGTCTTCCAGTACTTATCAGCTGCTGTATGCCCTGCATGAAATGGTGTATTCTATCCAGCCTGACACAGTGCTCTCTGCTGACATCTCTGTCCAATTCAGGAGAGGTTTTCTATGGGGATTTGCTACTGCTCTGGACAGTTCCTTTTTGATACCACTTGATTTAAAAGCATTTTTTTCTCCTCAGCACCCTTTTAAAGGCGAGGTATTTACTTTGAATATTGTGTACCTCTGTGGACACCACAGCAAATCTACTTCTTTTTGTATCCAAGATGGCCACGTAAATCAGATATGTTTGTTGGTCTTACTAATTTAAGTGCAATTGGCCTGTGATCTAATATATAAGGCAGCAGCCTGACAGATATCAGGGCTGAAAGATGGGCAGGACATGACATGTCATTATGTCTGATGCTTAGTTCACCCAGGACCTCCCCTGTTGAAGATGCTAGTTTAACCAAGAGGGAAGGCTGTATTTGGCATATAGATGTTGGCAGAATCAGCTGCCAACACCCAACATCTTAAGGCCCTATTACACTAAGTGATTATCGGCCGTTATGGCCAATAATCGCTTTGTGTAATAGCTCTTGTTAAAAGGCAACGACCAGCTGACATGTTGAAAAAAAACTAGAACGATAGTGACAGTCTGCTGCCGCCGCTGCTCTTATGGTGTGGAGAGACAGCCAGCAGACTGTCACTATCGGCTCATTAGAACTGATCTCCTCTCCGCGATCGCATCGTGGGGGGGAGATCCCCCACTAGACACCAGGGACAGGGGCCACATAACACTATTCAAATGCAGCTGTCAGCTTTGACAGCTGCATTTGAATAGTTAATTAGCCGGCCGGCCTCTCTGATCCCCCTTAATGGCCGCATGACGGGTATACCCGTTATGCGTCGTTGAGGGGTTAATGGGGTATTTTGAGTTTTGTTTTTTAAAGTGTCACTGATATAAAAATTTTTTTTGCAGAAATCAATAACGCAGGCAATTTTAAGAAACTTTGTAATTGGGTTTATTAGGCAAATATGGCATTATCTGCATTCAAAAAGAATTCCCCCAGGTCCCCTTCCCCTCCTCTCTCTTATGCACTGCTCATTATCGGGAAATTTTGACTAGTTTACATCAGTCGGACCTTGTCTGTTCTATGGAGAGGGGAGGAGGAAGGAGGGAGATTAGTTGCCAGCAGAGAACAAAGGATTACAAGGTGGGGAGCTGTGTGAAGTTGGTATTCAAAGGTCAAAGAGGTCAGTGCTGACATCAGAGGAGAGAGCCTTCTGGTGAAGCTGTAAATTAACTTTGTTGTACTGTTTTGGTTTCTCATCTCCCTCAACTCCTCCCCTCTCCATAGACCATCATGTAGAAAGGGGGGAGAGCTTCAAACTGCGTTTTCATTATAAAAATGCATTTTTCGGCTAATAAACCCAATTACAAAGTTTCTTAAAATCGCCTGTACAACTGATTTCTGCAAAAAAAAATTAATGACAGTGACCCTTTAAATCAAAAAAATGTGTTCCTTCTGGTGCAAAAAAAAAAACAAAACTATAAACCCACTATGCTTGCCTTCATCACTCCCTTTCCACTGTTTATCCCCCAGAAGCTGTCACATTGCACAACATTTTATCTGTTTAGAGTCAGTGTGTGTATTGTCTTCTCAGCCAGTCTGTCCACAGCAGTTTCCTAGTGTGACCAGCTCTGGGGGAACGATGGTGGTGAGGGGAATGAGAAAGGTAAGTATAGTTTTCCTGTTGTGCACCAGGCTGAGCAGATGTTAAGAACAAAGATACAACTCAGAATACCCCTTTCATACAGCAGATAGGATATAGCGTAACAAAATGATTAGTGGAGCTCCAAGCTCTGTAGAAGTTTCCAAAATAATAGATACCTGAGCTTGTGCTGTATCTCTTCATTCAATGGGTGGATGATAGGCCTGGTAGTCAGACCCTTATCAACCCTACAGATGTTCTATTGCTTATTATAATGGCTATAGTCTATAGTGTAGCCTATACAGTATCATGGATGAAGTAACAGCTTATAAGTTTTTTTCCTTCTACCTCCCTAGGCCGACGGAGCAGTCTGTCAGGTTTCCAGCAGGTGTGGAACTTCTTAGCAGGTAATCACTTCTCCCGTCTCCAATCCCTTGATGTGGCTGTAAAAAAAAGCAGTGGAGGCTAAATTCCATCATACTAAATGGTTATTGTACTGAGCACTGTAGTAGGGTCCCAAACAATGTGCAACACAAAGAAGCATGTTGATCTCTGTAATGGAATGCCTGCTTTGAATTTTTCATCCACCTTTATTGAGAAAAAAAGTTTTCACATGCCCTCCACAGTTTGTTGTGTAAAGATGTGCACAAGCCCCCCCTCTGATTGTTAGATTTAGCCGGGTGAACCGTGCCATAGCTCACTTGACATACCCCAAACTACTGGTACCGTCTCCTTGGGGGCGGTATTCAGGCTTAAAACAACCTTTATTCTAGCGATGCAGTTTAATTATGTCGGAATATAACTTCATTGTATTTTTCGGTTCTACCACCCTTGCCCCCACCACTGTATATTATTACATGGTCCCGGGGCAGGCTGCCTGACACGATCACTGTATTTAGCAGCTTCTGCACAGCAAGTGGAGATTGTGATCAGCGTTCGCTATGTTACTAGTTCTTGCACAGAAGCTGCCACATACAGTCGTAGGTTGTGTACATGTTTTCCAGGCAGCCCTATGACTGAATCCATCTTCTCCAGGCAGCGGAATTCCAATGCTGAGTGATTTTGCGGGTCCGCTTATATTTTTCACCTGTTTTTCCCCATCATAAGAGAAGGAATATGTACCAGGTCCTGCTCCCTGTCAATCGGAGGCTTTGGCAGTACACAGCAGAATCATGGATTCTGCTTTTGGCATTTAACATTTATACCATAGAACACCTACATATATTTCAGTGATTACATTCAGCCTTTCTTTTGAAGGTATGAGGATTCCTGGGCTGCACTACATAAAGGGGCTAAAGAATGTGCGAAAGCTGGAGAGGTAAATATTACCTGTGTGTATGACATATTGATGGGATGAGTGTCACCCATTTATGTATAGTGGCCAGATTTACAGAAAAGGGAACCAATCACCTTAAAATGTAGTAATGCTATTAATTCCTCCTAGTCCACCCTCTAACACTTTGGCAATGTATCTGTATTGCCTGGCTGCCTGCCAGGTGTACCTTAAAAACTTATATCAAGTTCTGCGCTGTATGCAAATTGAGGGCATCTAGTCATCTGGGCTGCAACTAGTCACAGTCCCGGGGTGTGGTTTACCTGTAATCACACCTCTATGGATGTAATTTACAGCTCTTTGTCATGTACTCTGACATGCGCAATACAACTGGAATAAGGTTCAGCTTTAGTGCACATGTCTGCTGGGGCGAATACGTCAGCACTGGTACACGCTGCTAGGATGACCTCTATATGACGCGGCTTGACATAGCTGTAACTCAAGCCTTTAGAGGCGTGCTTACAGTTAAACCACACCCCAGGACGCAGCCCAGATGACAAGATGCCCTTAATTTGCATATAGCACAGGACTTAATATAAGATTTTTTTTGGGATACACCTGACAGGCAGCCAGGCTATACAGATACATTTCCAAAGTGTGTTAGGGGGAATTAACTGTTATTTTTATTTGTTTTTTAGGGGGGGGGGGGGGTGATTGGTTGCCTTCACATTCTTTTTTTCTATGTACTTTCATGTGGCAGTGTGTACAGTATGTTAGCAATGCATGCACTTTCTTACTGATTAAATGTCTAAAAAAAAAATTATTTTGGTGCAATTGACATTGACTTATCGTGTAGCTCTCACCAATATACACTTATTACGGGAAATGCACATAAAGTGCTTTTTTCCCTGCACTTACTACTGCATCAAGGCTTCACTTCCTGGATAACATGGTGATGTCACGCCCCGACTCCCAGAGCTGTGCGGGCTGTGGCTGCTGGAGAGGATGATGGCAGAGGGATGCTTAGTGTCCCTCCAGAGCCCTGTGTCCCTCAGTGTCCCTCTGCCATCATCCTCTCCAGCAGCCACAGCCCGCACAGCTCTGGGAGTCGGGTCGTCACATCACCATTTTATCCAGGAAGTGAAGCCTTGATGGAGTAGTAAGTGCAGGGAAAAAAGCACTTTATGTAAGTGTATATTGAAAGTGTATATAGTGTACACTACCGTTCAAAAGTTTGGGGTCACCCAAACAATTTTGTGTTTTCCATGAAAAGTCACACTTCTTCACCCCCATACGTTGTGAAATGAATAGAAAATAGAGTCAAGACATTGACATGGTTAGAAATAATGATTTGTATTTGAAATAACATTGTTTTTACATCAAACTTTGCTTTCCTCAAAGAATCCTCCTTTTGCAGCAATTACAGCATTGCACACCTTTGGCATTCTAGCTATTAATCTGTTGAGGTAAGCTGGAGAAATTGCACCCCACGCTTCTAGAAGCAGCTCCCACAAGTTGGATTGGTTGGATGGGCACTTCTGGCGTACCATACGGTCAAGCTGCTCCCACAACAGCTCAATGGGGTTCAGATCTGGTGACTGCGCTGGCCACTGCATTACCGATAGAATACCAGCTGCCTGCTTCTGCTGTAAATAGTTCTTGCACAATTTGGAGGTGTGTTTAGGGCCATTGTCCTGTTGTAGGATGCAATTGTCTCCAATCAAGCGCTGTCCACTGGGTATGGCATGGCGTTGCAAAATTGAGTGATAGCCTTCCTTATTCAGAATCCCTTTTACCCTGTACAAATCTCCCACCTTACCAGCACCAAAGCAACCCCAGACCATCACATTACCTCCACCATGCTTAACAGATGGTGTCAGGCATTCTTCCAGCATCTTTTCATTTGTTCTGCGTCTCACAAACGTTCTTCTTTGTGATCCAAACACCTCAAACTTGGATTCATCCGTCCACAACACTTTTTTCCAGTCTTCCTCTGTCCAATGTCTGTGTTCTTTTGCCCATCTTAATCTTTTTCTTTTATTGGCAAGTCTCAGGCTTTTTCTTTGTCACTCTGCCCTGAAAGCCCTAATCCTGCAGCCGCCTCCTCACTCTAGACGTTGACACTGGTGTTTTGTGGGTACTATTTAATGAAGATGCCAGTTGGGGACCTGTGAGGCGTCTGTTTCTCAAACTAGAGACTCTAATGTGCTTATTTTCTTGCTTAGTTGTGCAACGCGGCCTCCCACTTCTTATTTTACTCTGGTTAGAGCCTGTTTGTGCTGTCCTCTGAAGGGAGTAGTACACCCCGTTGTAGGAAATCTTCAATTTATTAGCAATTTCTTGCATGGAGTAGCATTAATTTCTAAGAACAAGAATAGACTGTCGAGTTTCAGATGAAAGTTCTCTTTTTCTGGCCATTTTGAGCGTTTAATTGACCCCACAAATGTGATGCTCCATAAACTCAATCTTCTCAAAGGAAGGTCAGTTTTGTAGCTTCTGTAACGAGCTAGACTGTTTTCAGATGTGTGAACATAATTGCACAAGGGTTTTCCAGTCATCAATTAGCCTTCTGAGCCAATGAGCAAACACGTTGTACCATTAGAACACTGGAGTGATAGTTGCTGGAAATGGGCCTCTATACACCTATGTAGATATTGCACCAAAAACCAGACATTTGCAGCAAGAATAGTCATTTACCAGATTAGCAATGTATAGAGTGTATTTGTTTAAAGTTAGGACTAGTTTAACGTTATCTTCATTGAAAAGTACAGTGCTTTTCCTTCAAAAATAAGGACATTTCAATGTGACCCCAAACTTTTGAACGGTAGTGTATATTCCCGTAATTGTATATTGGTAATTTGTATAACTTTTGGGGGGCAATACAATACTTTAATAGAACTTTTCACTGGACTTCTCCTTTAAAGTCTGTGAGTTATAGAAACTGCTAAACGGCTTGGATGTGCCATAAATCTGATGTGGGAAAACCTTTGTTCACAGGGTTTAAGAGGTGTCCTAATGAAGGCTATGTTCACACTACGTATATTTGAAGCTGTATTTGGTCCTCAAGTCAGGTCCTCATAGCAACCAAAACCAGGAGTGGATTGAAAACACAGAAAGGATCTGTTCACACAATGTTGAAATTGAGTTGATGGCCGTCATTTAATGGCAAATATTTGCTGTTATTTTAGAACGGCTGTTGTATTGAAATAATGTCAGTTATTTACTGTTATATGGCGGCCATCCACTCAATTTCACCATTGTGTGAACAGAGCCTTTCTGTGTTTTCAATCCACTCCTGGTTTTGGTTTGCTATGAGGCCTGAAATATACAGCCTTAATTATACGTAGTGTGAACCTAGCCGAAAAGTGTATTTTACATTTAGGGTACAAACACACACACCGTATACGCAGCAGATCTGCAGCAGACTTGGTGGTTCAGATTTGATGCTGTGTTCAGTTATTTAGATCTAATCTGCTGCTTATCGCAGCAGTAAATAAGCTGCGTATACGGTGTGTGTGTTTGTACCCTTAAGAGTAGCTTCACACGTACCGTATCGCAGCAGATCCACAGCAGATTTGACTAAATGAATGAATACAGCATTAAATCTGCACTGTCAAATCTGCTGCGTATCCGCAGCAGATTTGATGCGGTGTTCATTCATTTAGTCAAAAAATCCACTGCAATGTGGTACGTGTGAAGCTACCCTTAAATGTATAAATTCAATACATCATTTATGCCACTAGATGTCACCCTGTACACTGACATGACTGATGATGTCCTTATGCAGTGTTCGGTTGTAGGTGTAGATATCTTGATAAATGATTTATATCAGATATAACACATGAAAATGATAAAAAAAAAACTTTATCATTTACATTTATTTCCTATGAAATATAGATTTTTTATTTTTTTTTAAATTTCTTTGCAACATTTCATATTTGTTTTTTGTTATGTTGTCATGTTTGCAGCTAGTTGACAGTGAGGTGGTGATGCTCTCTGCTCATTGGGAGAAAAAGAGAAGTGGTTTGGTAGAGCTTCAGGAACAACTACAAAATGTACCTGTGCTCCTTGCAGATCTTGAGTCGGTGACAGCTAAGCTTGGTAGGTAACATTTTAGAAATAATATATTTTCCAGTTTTGTGTGATTATAAATGCATTGCATTGTGTTTTTGGCCAGCCTATGGTCTGTTTAATATGCAGCTTTTCGAACTGGTGGCTGAGGCTCCGGACCGCTCCGGACAGTGCTCACAGGTTTGGAACCCTTGGATTTTGTTTGCGAACTCTCCTAATTTTGCCAATCTGATATGTTGACTCTTGCTAGTATAAGGGACATGTGGGAAATGATTTTTCACGCCACTGACGATCCACCTCTCTCTGCCCCCCACCATACCCCCCTTTTCCTCTCTCTTCCCCCCTACTCTTCCCTCCTCTTGGTCTAGTTAGCGAACATCTTTTTCTAATCCCGTTTTTCATGTCTTGTCATTAGTGTGTTGTGTTGTGTTGTGTTTGTCCTGCCCTCCCCTAGCAAGGTGTACAGGCTCTGGCTTGCAAGTCGGTGCCGAGATCCCATGATATGTCCTGAGTATTTCCATTTTTCTGAGGCTTCACTTCGGTCTAGACAGGATGTACGTTCAATTGTTTAGCCTGGTCTCACCACCTGCATTAAGCTGAATGTTATCTATTTGTTTCCTCCTTTCTTTTCAAGTTACTTTGTATTAGTGCACTGATTTTATGTTCACTACTTAAGCATATTTTGCCTATGCAATGCTGATTGTGTATGTGTGTTTAAAACTTTTGGAAAAACTTTAATAAACTTAGAGTCAACATAATATGCAGCTTTTCCAACAAGTGGTGGATTCCACATTCCATTGAGAAAGTTCATCCACCACTAGTTGGAAATGTCAGAACTGTTCCCTGTCAGGGTTTAGACACTGTCCAATTGGAATGAGATTGAAATATGGTATCCTAAGCAAAAAGTAGACACCATCAGCAAGGGGAGGTTCAGTCACATCAATGGCTCCTGCTTTTGGATCCAACATATGTAGAGTTATTTGCCCCTCTTTCTTATTTACAAGAATACAAATCAGTAGTACTGTTAAATCCAAAATCCAATAAAATTTTAATTTTGTATTCTTAAAGGAGTAAAGGAGTATTTATATCTTGTTACTCCCTTTCCATTGCCCCACAATAAATGCTTAACGTGCCTGCGTGGCCACCGCGGCTGGTGTTCATACTCTATGCACTTGGATCCTCAGCGATCAGCTTGTTATTCCTTATACTATGGGTAGGGGACAACAAGCTCAGAAAATAACCCTTTAAAGCTGTTGATGCTGATTTTATTACCAGATTAAGGGTATGTTGACCGTGAGCGGTCATTGTTTAATGATACCTACGGCCGGAATTAATGATCATGATGAACAGTGTGTAATCATAGCCCAAAGATCAACTACGAAGACTTGTGTACTTAATTTTACTGTAGTAAAATACTGAAAATTATATTTTTGTGTTGTAAATTTTAATGGGACATAGAGCATTTTATAAGGAATTCAAATCTGTCATGTACATTTATTCTTACCAAAATTCCAAAAAATGGGGAACACTTCAAGCATATCCAATAGGCGATTGAAAAACGTAGGTACAGTATGTCACATTTAACGTAGCACATGTTTGGATTCCTCATCATATTCTTTTCATATGTCACATGCACCCCTTCAGCTTTTAAAATATTGACTTGGGTCCAAGGTGTCGGCTTTTCAAAATGGCTGCCTTGTTTGACTCCAGCCCTCATAGATTTGCCCCCTTACCAACACCCATTTTCAATTATTCAGGTGTCTTTGTTCTTTTGGACAACCCTATGTGTGTAGTAATCAGTAATAGTTGGACATTTACCTTTTTAGGGTGCGTTCACACCTACAGGATCTGCAGCTGATTTTCTGCAGCAGATTTCAGTTAAATAACTGAACACAGCATCAAGATGCTGTGTTCAGTTATTTAACTGAAATCTGCTGCAGAAAATCAGCTGCAGATCCTGTAGGTGTGAACGCACCATAAAACTGCATTTTCGTGTCTGTATTAAAATGTCAGTGACTGAATATTGAGCTATTTACAGAACCAATGTCTATAGCAAAAAAAAAAAAAAACGCTATGCTTTTCCTAATATGATGATGCAGTAAAAGTTTTGTTTCATTGTTTAATGTTGGTGTGGGGTAAAAATACTCACTACACGCCTAAATGAATTACTTGAGTAGTGTAGTTCACAGAATGAGGTCACTTGTCAGAGGTTCCCACTGTATTTGTGCTTCAGAGGTTTTACAAATGTGACACTGTGCCAGGCTCGGACTGGGCCACCGGGGAGCCGGGGGATTCCCCGGTGGGCCCCTCCCCCTTCCTGCCTGTTGGTGGGCCCCTGCAGGGCAGCGTTGGGCAGTGTGTGCTGCTGTCATCTGAGTGGGCCCTGGTTGATCTTTCCCAGCCAGATGACAGCAAGTTCCAGGGCCCCCTGCTACAGGCAAATCCGTGGGCAGCTCTCCTAGGGCCCTCAGTGGGCCTCAGTAGGCAGGTTCTCCTCACCCTCCCATAGATGCCGTTGTCGGGATGTGCAGGAGGAGCAGGAGGCTGCAGCTATGACAGGAGCCCTGGCTGCTCTTCTCCTCATCAGCGTCCTGCTCAGACAGAAGGGAAAGAAGATCTTATCAGCAGCGCCCAGGAGGTCAGATGTGGCTGCCACTGAACAGTCAGGCAGAGGTCAGTCAGCTCCCCCTCCCTCCTCTGCTGTCCTGGGGTCTGAAGAGAAAAAGCTCCACAGGTATAGTGGTAATGGGAGGTCTGACTGGAGGTGCAGGGTGACTATACTGTATGTGTGTATGTATGTGTGACTGACTCTGCAGGGTGTGTATACAGGTATAATGTGTGGGAGTGCAGAGGGTATATATATATGTGTGTGTGTGTGTGTGTGTGACTGCAGGGTGTGTATACAGGTATAGTGTGTGTGTGTGTGTGTGTGTGTGTGTGTGTGTGTGTGTGTGTGTGAGACTGACTCTGCAGGGTGTGTATACAGGTATAATGTGTGGGAGTGCAGAGGGTATATATATGTGTGTGTGTGTGTGTGTGTGTGTGTGTGACTGCAGGGTGTGTATACAGGTATAATGTGGGGGGGTGCAGAGGGTATATATGTGTGTGTGTGTGACTGACTCTGCAGGGTGTGTATACAGGTATAATGTGTGAGAGTGCAGAGGGTATATATATGTGTGTGTGTGTGTGACTGCAGGGTGTGTATACAGGTATAATGTGTGGGGGTGCAGAGGGTATATGTGTGTGTGTGTGTGTGTGTGTGTGTGTGTGTGTGTGTGTGTGTGTGTGTGTGTGTGTGTGTGTGTGTGACTGACTCTGCAGGGTGTGTATACAGGTATAATGTGTGTGGGGGTGCAGAGGGTATATATGTGTATGTGTGTGTGACTGACTCTGCAGGGTGTGTATACAGGTATAATGTGTGGGGGTGCAGAGGGTATATATATATATATGTGTGTGTGTGTGTGTGTGTGTGACTGACTCTGCAGGGTGTGTATACAGGTATAATGTGTGGGGGTGCAGAGGGTATATATGTGTGTGTGTGACTGACTGCAGGGTGTGTATACAGGTATAATGTGTGGGGGTGCAGAGGGTATATATATATGTGTGTGTGTGTGTGTGTGTGTGTGTGTGTGTGTGTGACTGAATCTACAGTGTGTGTATATACGGGTATAATGTGTGGGGGTGCAGAGGGTGTGTGTGTGTGTGTGTGTGTGTGACTGAATCTACAGTGTGTGTATATATAGGTATAATGTGTGGGGGTGCAGAGGGTATATAAGTGTAGTTGTGTGTCTGAATCTACAGTGTGTGTATACTGTAGGTATAATGTGTGTGGGTGCAGTGTATATATGTTGCATCAAAAGAGAAAGACCTGTCATAAAAAGACACCAGCGCTCCACTAATAAATGTAGTAGCCAAAAAAATCATTTTAAATAGTACACAACATGCAAAAAACACCAAGAGATAAAAACACTAAACATGATAAAAACCAGGAGACCATGATGTAACAAACAGCCCCTCAGACCAACCAACACCAGTACGAACCAGAGAAAAATGGGAATTCTAATGTACCACTCCAATACATGTGTAAACCATACAGCAATGTAGTGCTGATGTATATAAGAATATATGTACCATGCAGCCTACACACAGGATACATATATACTTTTATATGCCAGCACTACATTGCTGTATGTGTGTGTAATTTTTTATTTTCTTTTTTGTTATATTCCCTATTAGTGCTGGGGTCACTTCCATACACTGAGCCCCCACAGAACTATTCTGTGTATTCTGGACTCCCACAAAGCTTCTAGTGTACAATGTACCTAGGATCCTCCTACTAAAACAGCTGCAAACACTACAACTCTCAGCATTTATTGACGGCACACAGTCCTCAGGATATGGTGGGAGTTTTAGTATATTATGGAAAATCCCCTGATAATAGCTGGTGATGTAAATAGATTTATTGATGGATCTTTAGGGCCGATGGTTGTTTTAGATTGCAGCAGCCAGAAGCCTCTACAACCATCACTTGTTAAAGGATTGTCCTCTCTGGAACTACAACTCCCAGTATACCCTGAGAGCTTCATAAGTGTAGGGCATTCTGAGAGTTGTAGTTTGACTAGTTGTGGACACGGATCAATCAGCATAGAAATGGGTCAGCATGTTGCTTCTTAATGGTTCTTCATTGGTGGGCCCCCAGGATCATTTTCCCTGGTGGGCCCCAAGTAGGCAGTCCGACACTGCACTGTGCCATTACACCCTTAGATTAGTTATTAGACGGGTGTAGGTTCTAAAATGGGGTCACTAAAAGGGGAACTCTGGCGAAAATTTACTTCTATTTAGGGTACAAACACACACACACCGTATACGCAGCGTATTTACTGCTGCGATACGCTGTAAATACGATGAACAAAGCATCAAATCTGCACCATTAAATCTGCTGCAGATCTGCTGCGTATACGGTGTGTGTGTGTGTTTGTACCCTTAGAAATCTCAAGTCTTCAGTACTTATCAGCTGCAGGATGTCCTGCAGAAAGTGGTGTATTCCTTCCAGTCTGACACAATGATCTCTGCTTCCACTTCTGTCCATGTCAGGAACTGTCCAGAAACTGTGGTTTTCTATGGGAATTGGCTACGGCTATGGACAGTTCCTGACAAGAACATGGGTGGCAGCAGAGATAATTGTGTCTGACTGGAAGAAATACACAACTTTCTGCAGGGCATACAGCAGCTGATAAGTTCTGGAAGACTTGAGATGTTTAAAAAGAAGTAAATTACAAATCTATATAACTTTCTGAAACCAGTTGATTTTTAAGAAAAAGATTTTCACCGGAGTACCCCTTTAAGGGAGGTTTTCAGTATACAGGTTCAATCAAGGGGCATTGCAAATGTGCATAGTGCCTAAAATCGGCTCCATCAACATCTGCACTAAATGATGCTCCTATCCCTCTAAACCATGGGTCTCCAAACTGCGGCCCTCCAACTGTTGCAAAACTACATTTCCCATCATTCCTTGACAGCCAAATCCAAAGCTTTAGCTGACCAGACATGATGGGAGTTGTAGTTTTGCAACAGCTGGAGGGCTGCAAATTGGAGACCCATGCTCTAAACCAATGATAGGGAACCTTTGGCTCTCTAGCTGTTGCAAAACTACAATTCCCATCATGCCTTGACAACCAAAGCCTAGCTACAACAAATTTAAAGTGAATCTGTCGGCTGTAAATCACTATTCCAAACTGCTGACATTGTTAGATAGCTGCTAGGTCAGGGAGACACATGGTACCTTTCATATATCCATCTGTGCTTCCATGATGTAGAGACATGCTTTTATTCTCTGATACAAGAACTCAGGAATCATTCTTTTCAAAGCTCCAGAAAAGCTGCAAGCTGCACTGTCTCTTATCTCCTTCCTCCCTGCTTAATTGACACCTGGAAGCTGAGTGCCAGGCAGGGTCCGGTATGGGGCAAGGTGGTAAGGAGGTGTTACAACTTCTTGCACTTTAGGAGCTTGATAATGCCTGTTAGAAAATGTTTTTATACTATAGTAGAAAGAGCCAATGTTCTGGAAGCTCAAACATATATATAAAAGGTAACGTGTCACCCTGAGCTAACAGCTATCTAATAGTGTCAGCAGTTTGAAACATGAATTAAAGCTGACAGATTTCCCTTTAAATACACTTGTCTGTTGTATGGCATGTTGTGATCAGATGAATCTGTTCTATATTATAAGGAGAGCTTTTGTCCTATTCTCTCCTATGTGAGAAGACAGCAATAAATTATGGGAGAGCTGGTTGAATTATTATTATTATTTTTTTTAGCTGTATCAGGTTGTTCCCAAATCATCTGTACTGTGATATGTTGTGACATCGGCTGCAAATGATCTGTATGCTCTGGAGTACATATGTGTATAATTCTGTATTGTAATACATTTTAACAATATGTGTTAGCTTTAGGGGAATAAGACTATTACTTTGGGTGGTAATGCCTGTTTTATAATCCATGATATTGCTGAGCTGTCATTTCTCAGGATATTCTTCTGCACAGGGATCTCAGTCTGTGGTTAGCTGGCCTGACATAGCACACTGTAGCACCTCTCAGTATTCGGTAGAACAGATAAACAGTTGAATGTCTTTTTCTCGTCATTTCTCTGTTTCCTTGTGAAGAAAACACAGCCCCATTTGTGCTCCTCTGGCTCTTTTTACATATCATGCTGATCTGCAAGTAACAGCCCTCCTCATGTACCATTCGTACCAGCCCCTGTGCTACAGAGTTTACTTTAACCCTGTAGGTTTAACTCCATGAATTAGATCCCAATAAATCTGTTTCTAAAATACTGAATATAGATCCTTTGATTTATCTTCATCTTCTTCTTTAACCCCTTAAGGTCAAAGCCAATTTTCATTTTTGCACTTTTGCTTTTTCCACTTTGTGTAAAAGGACATAGCGCTTGCATTTTTTCCCCTAGAGACCCACATGAGCCCTTATTTTTTGCAAAACAAATTGTACTTTGCAATGACAGGCATTATTTTACCATAACATATGCTGCGAAACTGAAAAAAATCATTTGAGCTGTCAAATTGGAAAAAAAAAGGAATTTGTCTTGATTTCGGGGAGTTTTGCATTTACACCGTTCGCCCTATGGTAAAACTGACTCGTTACGATTACAACAATATGTAACATGTATAACTTTTCTTGTATCTGATGGCTTGTAAAAAATTCAAACCATTGTTAACAAATATACTTTCCTTAAAATCGCCCTATTCCTATGCTTAACAGTTTTATCCTTTGGTCTATGGGGCTGTGTGAGGTGTCATTTTTTGCGCCATGATGTGTTCTTTCTATCGGTACCTCGATTGCGCATATGCGACTTTTTGATCACTTTTTATTAAAAAAATTTTCTGGATTTGATGCGACAACAAATGCGCAATTTTGCACTTTGTAATTTTTTGCGCTTACGCCGTTTACCGTGCAAGATCAGAAATGTGATTAATAGTTCAGACGATTACGCGCGCGGCAATACTAAATATGTTTATTTATTTATATTTATAAAATGGGAAAAGAGGGGTGATTTGGACTTTTATTGTGGGAGGGGATTTTTTTATTAATAAAAAAAAAACATTTTTACTTTTATTTTTACTTTAGCTAGAAGTCCCCCTGGGGGACTTGTATATAAACAGCATTGATCTCTCATAGAGATCAATGCTGTGTATATACACAGCAAAGATCGATCAGATCGGTCATGGATTGCTATGGCCTGCTGCAGGCCATAGCATCTATTGCCGAGCCGGGATCGGCGTCATTCCGATCGCATAGTGGGGGGGAGATCCGTCCCACTAGACACCAGGGACAGGGAGAGCACAGCATCTAAGTGCAGCTCTCAGGTTTGACAGCTGCACTTAGAGGCTTAATTAGCCGGCGCGGCAATGGGACCCGCGCCGGCTAATAGAGGCACTGCCCGGATGCACATGTCAGCCGGGATCAGCGCCATCCAGAGCGGGGTCCCGGCGGGACCCCGCTCTGAACACCCCCCACGGCACCATGACGTATCAGATACGTCATGGGTCGCTAAGGGGTTAATGTACCCCTGAATATTTTGAGGGCTATTCAGAGTTAGGCTATTTTCATACATAGTATTTTGGTCAGTATTTGCAGCCAAAATCAGAAGTGGAACAGAGATGGGCTAGGTTCACTAAAAAAGGAGTGAATTGAAGAAACAGAAACTGTGCAAATCTTTTCATTTTAATTTTTCAGTTTCCGTTCCACTCCTGATTTTGGATGGAAAAAGACTGACAGAAATACTTGTGGGAAAATAGCCTTTCTTTGTTTTCAATCCACAAAAATACTAAAATCTTCAGCAGCTGTATAGACGGTGAAAGGAACGGCACTAAGGGCCCTGTTATGGAAATCGTATAGGATCCCAGGGATTTGACACTAATACCCTATCCTGTGGTACTGTTATACCCTTCAGCCACAGTATTAAAGGGCCTCTGTCATTAGGTTTAGGCTGTCCTATCTAAGGGTAGCATAAAGTAGTGACAGAGAAGCTGAACAGAATGATCTGACATTGTTCTGTGCAGTTGATTCAGAGATATCCTCCTGAATAACACAGACAATAAGTAGTCCTCACCTTTGTAAGCATGAGCCCAGTATTCCTGGATATTTATTAGAAGCAGAAAACTCCACCCACTAGCTGTTGATTGGCAGTTATCCATCCATGTGTGTATAGACAGTCAACTGTCAATCAGCTGCTGGAGGGGAGAGGGGTGTGGCGTGGCAAGAATCCTATTCTGCTGCTTATTAGGAGAACGGCTGAACAGAATGATGTAAGTAATACACCCTTCTGCCTAGCATTTCTGTCACTAGTTTATGCTGCCCTCATTCAAGGCAGCATAAACCTAGTGAAAGATTCCCTTTAAGGTCAACAGTCAGGACATTTTATAATGGCCAGCCACCTTTATATCCATATTATCTGTTTTCTGTGTTTTTTTTTTTTTGTCTCTTGTTAATTTTTAAAAATTTAAATATAAAAGAATTGCTGTTACCTTTGCTTTATAGACTTTAATAGACTTTTTTTTTCACTGATCAGTTGTGCTGGAAGGAAGTTTTGAAGATGTGGAGAAACGTTTGGCAGACTTGGAGGAACTGTGTGATCATTGTGAATTTCAACGGTTCCAGCACATGCAGTACAGACAGCTAGAAAATTACAAGAAAAAGAAAAGGTGTGTGTCAGTATTATATGCCAGTATTATTGCAGACGATTCATGTGTCGTAAAAGAAAAAATATATATTGTTTTTGTAGCCTTGGGGAAATTACTCAGCTTCTCAGTACATTCTTATTAGAATATATTTACACCTTCAGGACAGCAGACATAATGGAACGATACTGTGGAGACTCCAACTGAGCATGGATTGCGGCGATTAAGATGCTGCAATAAGGGCTGTTCGAAGCGATTGCACAGGCCTGATGGCAGCTTTGACAACCTAAGGCCTCCTGAGTCATAGCTACGGTGGCTGATATATAGATAAAGGACAATACACACATAATCCCCATAGACCCCAATGCAATAATGTAGACCTATTTAGAATCCCCACGTGCATACCAACGCTGGTGATAAAATTATCACATGAAAAAAACAGCAAAGTGACCTGGCCATTTCCCGGTCTGAGTGGGGTTGTGAGGTTTTAGCCCTGTTTAGCCAGTTGGCGCCCAAGTTGGAACCCCACTATGGCCGCTGACTGACTGAGCAGGCCTGACACGTCACGACCCAGTTCCCCACTCAGACCAGGAAAGAGATAGGGAACCAGAAACCGGAGCATAGGATGGCGAGCCGGGGACGTAAGTGCACGTTGTTATGTTCAGCCTCTTCCTGCCCGGCTCCTTTGAAAAAAAAAAGTTAGAATTCAGACTTCTCCTTTAAGGCCATTTCTGGACCGATCTTGGGGTTGAAGGGGTACTGCTGCACAACTTTATTGATAGAGAGTAACCTGACACTGCAAATAATCAGTTCCTTTCCAGATAATCTTCCCCTAAGTATCAGGGGTCAAAGAGTCTGTGCATCATTGCTTAGTTCATTAAATAGGAATAGTATCTCTAAAAGATGGTCACCAAAGGGATACATAATTTGGCTGGATTCCTTAAAATGGTGATTCTCTATAAGTGTCATATGTTGATTTAACTTTGCAACAAGAAGCCACCAAAGTCTCTAAGAAGAAACTATGGATGGGCACACACACACATTGTTGACCACAAACCACATCAATACCAAGGCAACCATTATAAAGTCACCTGCCTACTACACACAGCTTACCTTTGTGACTTGAAATACAATGACAATATAAAATCACAGTGAACATAAGTAACCTACTGTAATAACAAGAGTGCCCTCATTTTATGCAGTTTCTGTTAAGAGTGGCTGCTACTTGGTTTTTGTATCCTTTTCTTTTTGTGCTCAACATAACTTTATCCCAGGTTTCCAGGTTTTTTTCTGAATCTATTTTTGACATGTAATTTTAGAGGAAGTTTAGACACTACTATGTTGGCAGTAGAATGCAGACTGCGGGTAAATCCCTGTAGGAGTTTTCCTCTACACTCAAAAGCAGTAATGGCATGATCCCTGAACTTAGGGTACTATTACACGGAACGATAATCGGCCGAATTGGCCCAATTCGGCCGATTATCGCTCTGTGTAATAAATGCAACGATCAGCCGATGACAACGATCATCGGCTGATCGTTGATATAGTTTTGACCCTATTTTCCTCGGGCGCCGACCGCGCACCGCTGCGTGTAATAGCGGTGCGTGGCCGGCGACTAACGATATACATTACCCATCCACGTTCCAGGGCTGCTCCTGCCGTCCGCTTCTCCCAGGGTCCCGCGCGCGCTCTAGCTTCACAGAGGCCTGTCAGCTGATAGGCCGCTCAGCCAATCACAGGCCGCGGCGGTTCCGGCCTGTAATGTATGCCAGTTTAGCAAGGGCTGCAAGGACATCGGTAACGATGTCCTTGCAGCTCTTGTCAAACGATTATCGGGCCGTGTAATAGGCCCAGTAAACAAGCAACGATCTAGCAGATCGCTGCTCGTTTACAGGTATTATCGGGCCCTGCTCGGCCCGTGTAATACCACCCTTACATAACCATCAACCAAAGAAGCTCCAGCAATCAGATGGTTGCTGTGGTTTTCTAAGATACCAATATGGCAGTCCTACTGTTCGACCCATATTTTCCTATTTGAAGAGTCTATTGCATTGAAATCCACAGCTAATTTGTTTACTTTAGTGAATCATTATCAAAATCTAGCTTGTCCACAAATTCTCTGAAAACAAAAACCAAAGACATACTAGACACATAGATTGAAAGAAATGTATCTTATAGACAGGAATAAGTGACTACATGCATATCCCATATATAATTATTGAAATATATAAGGCATTAAAGACTACCTATTCGCCTATTGGTATACAAAAGTATCAACTACTGAAGCAGGTGTATTTCACAATTTGTGATAAGCTCCAAGATGTACTTGGCTAAACAAAATCGAGTACCTTACATGTATTGATGCCTAAGATTTGGCATGTCTTTTAATATATACAAAAAAAAAGTAGTGTATACCTGTAGTTTATAGTTCTGGGGTCCTGTATACCTGTAGTGTGTAGTTTGGGGGTCCCCCACCCCCGCCGCCAAATGCAGGCCATAAGTAAGGTGTGTGTGCGCAGAAAACCTGCAGCTTATAATAATAAGTGCATACACAATCCTGCATCATCATAATCTGGCCCTCTTAGGCATTACCTTTCATCCTTGGTGAGGATATACACTCCCCCCCCCCCCCCCTTTGCATGCACTCCTATACTGTATGCACTCCCTCCTTGCAGGTAGCCCCCATACTCTATACACTCCCCCCACTTGCAGGTATCCCCCATCCTCTATACACCCCCCCCTTGCAGGTAGTCTCTATACTGTATACACTCCCCCCTTGCAGGTAGCCC
Organism: Dendropsophus ebraccatus; assembly: GCF_027789765.1. Classification (NCBI taxonomy): domain Eukaryota; kingdom Metazoa; phylum Chordata; class Amphibia; order Anura; family Hylidae; genus Dendropsophus; species Dendropsophus ebraccatus. The sequence continues at coordinate 92,566,499 of NC_091455.1, forward strand.
CCATACTGTATACACCCCCCCCCCTTGCAGGTAGCGACCATACTGTGTACACTCCCCCCTTCTTGCAGGTTGCCCCCATACTGTATACAGTACTCCCCTCTGCATGTAGCCCCCATGCTGTATACACTCCCCCTGCAGGTAGCCCCTTATGCTGTATACACTCCCCCCTGCAAGTAGCCCCCATGCTGTATACACCCCACCCCCAGGTAGCCCCCATGCTGTATACATTCCCTAACACCCCCTTACTGTATACATTCCCCACCACCACCCGGCAGGTAAGACCCTTACTGTATACACTGTATATACACTGTACACTGTTAGGGTGCCTTCACACCTACCGGATCTGCAGCGGATTTCACGCTGCGAATTTGCAGCGAAATCCACTGCGGATCCAGTGTCATTCAACCTTATGACACTACATACTCGCAGTGAGATTGACAGTATGAAAATTAACCCCCTTGGCGGCCGGAGCGTAACTTACACCGACAAAGGCATCCATCATTCTGGCCGCACAGACTGCTGTTAGGCCCCGTTCCCACTGAGCAAAACTAGTGAAATTTCGCGGCGGAATTGTCCGCCGCGGAATGCCGTTAGCCTCCCACTCATAATGGGAGTCTATGGGAGGCGCGCGCTCCTGCTCTGTCCGCGCTGAAGAATTGTCCGCCGTGGAATTCCGCTAGTTTTGCTCAGTGGGAACGGGGCCTTAGATTGTGCAGGCTCCCTTCCAGTGTGTTCAGCGCTGTGCTGCTGCTGCCGGGTACAACTCTCTCCTCACGGCTCTGGACGTCCCCCCCCCCCCCCTAAAGCAAGCTGGAGCGGTGTGTGCAGCGTCCAGAGCCGTGAGGAGAGAGCTGTGCCCGGCAGCAGCAGCAGCACAGTGCTGAACACACTGGAGGGGAGCCTGCACAATCTAGCAGCGGTCTGTGCGGGCGGGATGATGGGGGCCTCTGTCAGTGTAAGTTTCGCTCCGGCCGCCAAGGGGGTTAATTTTCATACTTGCAGCGGGATTTCAATGAATGACACTTTATCCGCAGAGGATTTCGCTGCAAATTTGCATGGTGAAATCCGCTGTGGATCCGGTAGGTGTGAAGGCACCCTTACTGTGTTTATTTCTGTGGATCTGTTGTGAGGCAGCTGGCCCTAGCAGCCAATCAGATCCCAGCTCCCTGTGAAAATGAAAGTAGTAATCCTATTGGTTGCTAAGGTTTCCCACTTCCATTTCAGCTGCAGCACTAATTATATCACCTGTGTATGCAGTGTGGTGATTCTCCCATTAATCTCTATGTGGCGCTCTTCCCCCTCCCCTCCTGTACATCTGGTAAGGACGGGACCTTCGCTCTAACCTTCCCGGGCACTCAATGTATCTGTGGGTCAAATTTGGGGTCAAACGGTTCAGGCATTTGGAAGTCTATACGGGACAGACAGACTTTCATTTTTATGATATAGATTGAATAAATCGAATAACCTAAAAAACAACTAACTTCAGCCTTTTAAAGAAGTATCATATGAAAACGGGCCGAATAGCCCAATTGTACCAGCCATTCGCCTCCTCCCATTAAGAAATTTCTGGAATCCCAAGTGTTTTCCTAACATTCTCTCTAATATACCAATCAGAGTAGCGAAATTTGGTCATTAAATTATTTTGCTCTGGTTGTGACAGTTGTTTCTCAATAAACTTACGCCATACTTTGAAAAAATTAGTTATGTCTCTGTCCAGAGTATGTAGGGTATCCAGTCTATCAATATAAAGTAAATCCTTTAATTGATCTGCTAATTTAGATTGTGTTAGGATAGAATTTGTAAGCAATTATTAAATGCTAGAAGTGATATGAATTCCTTTAGCACCTATCATTGGACGAGAATTTGCCATATTTGATGTGGGTATATAGAGAAACAAACAACTCATTGGGGAAAGTTGAACATCTTGTTTCCAAACGTGTTGTATGAATGATAAACATTCAGACCAGCCTTTTTGTACTTTCGTACAGGTCCACATGCAGTGGAAGAGATCCGCACGTGACAGTGCACATTTTGGGCAGGCTCTTAAATAATGGCTAGGAGCTTCATCACGTGCAAAATTAAAGGAGTATATGACCTTATGAATAAATTTAAGTTGCATCTCTCTCCACTGTTCTGACAGTATACTGTCCCGGACACATCATAATCCCACCAGAATCTTAGAAGATATGTCACTGTCGTCTAGAGTCACATTCCATTTGTTAAATAAACTCTCCTCTTCTTTTGTCAGTTCATATTTTATTCTCTGAGAAGTTTATTATTGTGGCTTTGAGGGAATGATAGTATACCCGACACAGGGAGATATTTCAAGAGACAGAACTGCAAAGAGTATATTTTTCTGATCGCCTTCCAGGCTGCTATTGTATCTGTAAGTAACAGGCTCTCTAACTGTAGAGGGAAGATCTCTGATTTTAGTATGCAACAGCGAGGAAGGCGACCACGGGGAAGACAAGTCACACTCAAGTTTATAATTGGAGTAGTGAATTGTAGAATGTATCCAGTCTCTAATATGCCTGAAAAGGGATGACAAATTGTACAATCTAACTAATGGTAACTGTAACCCTCCTGCTACCCTGGGCAGACATAGTTTGTTATATGCAATCCTCGGCCTCTTCCCTTTCCATAGAAATTGTGCAAACAATGCTTGTATTCTAGTAATATCTGAATGATATATCATGAGAGGGAGCATCTGAAGTGGGTACAATAGTCTTGCAAAGCTGACCATTTTGATCAAATGTGCTCTTGCCAGTAAGTGAGAGTGGAAGATCTTTCCATTTCTCCAACTCTTTGGAGATTTTAGAAATCAAGAGTGTGGAGTCAGCTAGTTTTGGCAGGAGTTGAAAAAAATGTGCCGACTCCAGCTTTAAAAAAGTGTTTTGTTTGTGGAAAACTAATAAAGGCTATTTTTTACAAAAAATATATAAACTATATTAGTTTATATCACTGTCTGACCCCTTTTTTATTATAAAATTTTATAAATGTTCCTCATTATTATTTTTTGTTCTATCAATCTAAGCCCCTTATTAAAACCAGAAAATCTCTTTCTCACATACATGTACTTTCCTCCATATATTAGCAATAAAGCACTGGCCCTAATAGATAAGTGGGGGTCAGAGAGAAGTTGTCGGTCACTATTTGGCTGCTTGTTTCTGAGCTGACAGTCTATTGTGTAGGGTAGATCTGTGCGGTATTCTACTCCTGGATGCGGTAAATGTGTAGCAGGGTAATATGAACAGATCCTGTGTAATATAAGGAAGGAGGAGGAAAAGACATAAGTAGTGTAGCAGTAACCTCTGTCCTCAGTATACTGTTTTCTCTCTGGGAGAGGGTTGAGTGTTTTTCTTGAGTGTGCTATGGCTGCTGCAGGCTGTATGTGTGCTATGGCTGCAGCAGGATGTGTGTGTGTGCGCTATGGCTGCAGCAGGCTCTGTGTGTACTATTGCTGCAACAGGGTGTGTGTTAGAGAAAGACAGGCAGAAATTAAAGGGGTATGCTGAGTAACAATGAAAAATCCAGGGGGGGCAGGGGGTGATAGGATCATAATGAAGAACTCCCATTTACCCGCCCCCGCAGTGCAGCATCAAGATTCATGGTCCCCCGTCGGGCTCCCGTTCCTGTGATGTCACGGCTGCGCTCAGAAATGCAGTGAGTAGTTCCTGTGGGGCTGTGATGATTTAGGAGCGCAGACACTGACAGACACCTTATAAATCTGGACCTATATCTGACCTCTATATCACTATGGCTGGCCCCTCTATACCACTATGTGTGACCACTCTGTATTACTATGGCTGACCCCTCTATACCACTATGTCTCACCCCTCTATATCACTATGGCTGACCTCCCGACTGGCTTACCGTCTCCACATCCCTGGCTGTTACATAAAAAATAAATAAATAAAGAAGCCATTCTTACATGTCCACGCTCCCTCTGGTGCCCTTCTGCGGCATCTCCTGATCCCCCGCTCAGTGACAGACCGCTTCTCACAGATACAGCTGTAATCTGATTCATTGCAAAACTCTCAGCATGAAATCCGCTGCAATAGGGTACGTGTGAATAGGGTACGTGTGAATAGGGTACGTGTGAAGGTACCCTAATGGTAGATGTCTGCAAGTTACTATACATAGTAATCCCGCCTGCCTCAGTGTGACACTGTTTCTTTATGGGAGGGCCTGCGTCTCTGTTTCTGCCGCTCTCCGCTCAAAGAATTGAGTTATCAATTCCGCCACATTTGCTCAGTGTGAACATACCCTTACAAAGTAAATAACGAGTTACATTACTTTTATGGTGTTCTGCCGAACTGGTAATGCGCTTACCCCTAGAAGAGGAGGAAAATGGCTTGGGAGTGATTCTCTTTGTCTCTGGTTCCATCCATTTGTGGACTATACAAATCCATGCCATGGGAATGGGTGTGGCCACAAACGTTTCTTGCATTGAAGAGTAAGGGGGGTATTACACGGGCCAATGGGGGCCCGATAATACCTGTAAATGAGCGCCGATCTGCTAGATCGGCCCTCGTTTACTGGGCCTATTACACGGCCCGATAATCGTTTAACAAGGGCTGCAGGGACATTGTTACCGATGTCCTTGCAGCCCTTGTTTAAACTGCATACATACCTATCCAGGCTACAGGGCTCCTCTTCCTCTGTGCACTCCCGCTTCACAGTGGCTTGTCTCAGCTGACAGGCTGCTCGGCCAATCAACGACAAGCTGGAAGAGGAGCCCTGCAGCCTGGATAGGTAATGTATTCCTCTTTTTATGTATTCCTCTTTTTATATCGTCAGCATCGGCCGGGCATCGCACCGCTACATGTAATAGCGGTGCGCTGTCGGCGCCCGACGATTATAGGTCAGAACCTATATCGACGATCAGCCAATGACAACGATCATTGGCTGATCGTTGTCTTTACTACACGGAGCGATAATCAGCCGGATAGGGCCGATAATCGTTCAGTGTAATAGTACCCTAACTGTATTTTTTTTATCAGAATCTGCTCTGTGTTAAAGTCACTTTAAGGCTATGTTCACACACTGTAAAATACAGCGGTATTTTCAATATTCTAATATTCAATATTCTAATAATTCTTATTATTTAGCACCTGATTTAGCAAAATATGCCTGTTTTTCTTTCTTTTCTTTTTTTTCAATTTTTTACACATTTTTATTTTTATTCAAAAGGATGGTTATGTTTAGCTTTTATATTACAGTATGTACACCCAGCCTAAATGTTAAAGAATAGTCACCATTTTGGGCACAAATTAACCCACTCTCTTTTACTAAAATGAGCCTACTCAAAAGTTGAACCTCCCCCAAACTGGCACCTACCTACTAATTTTATCATGCCCTGAAAGAAATGAGCTTGAGATGCAATTAATTTATGATAAAATTAGACTCCATTTGCCTGTCTCTTTTAAGCACAGAACATTTGTGCTTTGTGGACAGGATTAGAAATGTTACAATAAGGCTGCAAAGAGCCAGGAAGTACGAGAATGCCACTTTCCAGTGCTCTTTTGTTATTTTTGTTCTGCAAATAAAATATGCCAGACAATTCCTCAAGTACATGGGGTTTTTAGATTCATCTTAAGATTTTTTAATTTATCTGCTTAGACAATACAGTACTTCAGTAACAGTGCTAATAATAAAACAAGCATGTACAAAGTGTTAATTTTCTTTCTTTTTTTTTTAACATTGATTTTTTGCAAAAGAGATGGTACATTCCACATACATATTGCAAATAGAAAAGCGCATACCATAACAGCTATGCACAATTATGCAGTCACTTGTGTAAGAATTTCATTGCACAATACTTGCACAAAGTAACATTCATAGAAAAAAGCAGCTGTTTTTTTTTTATTTTTTTAATAATACTGGATAACCCCTTTAGGTTGTTCTTTTTGAAGCACAGATTGCCATACTGATTAACATATATATATTAATAGAAACATTTAGCATATGTTTACTTAATTTTGGCATAATTCTTTAAGCATTTTTATTTTATAATATGGACTTCAAAAGGAAGTTCATTTTTCCGGGATATATGCTTGTGAATGTTACACTTAAAGAGTCACTGTCGTATTTTTTTTTTTTTGCAGAAATCAATAGTCCAGGCGATTTTAAGAAACTTTGTAATTGGGTTTATTAGCCAAATCTGCCATTATCTGCATGTAAAAAGCCTTTTCCCAGGTCCCCCCCTCCTTCCTCTTTTTCATCCACTCTGAAAAATCTGAAAATTGTGACTTGTTGCAGGAGACGTACCCTGTCTGTTCTAGGGAGAGGGGAGGGGGGAGGAGGAAGGAGGGAGTTAGCCGGCAGCAGAAAGCAGATAACAGAGGATTACAGGCACGGAGCTGGGTGACAGCTGTAATCTGAGCTCAGACAGGTCACTGGTGACTGTCACAGGATATATCCCGTGAGGGATTTGTAGATTAACTCTTTGTTGTCCTGTTTTGGTCTTTTCTTTAGCTCTCTCCATAGGAGAACAATGAAGACAGGGGGAAGAGCTTCAAACTGCTTTTTCATGATAAAAATGCATTTTTCGGATAATAAACCCAATTACAAAGTTTCTTAAAATCGCCTGGACTATTGATTTCTGCAAAAAAAAATTCACGACAGTGACACTTTAACCCCTTAAAGGACAAGTGCCATGAAAAACTTTTTCCCAGTAATTGAAGCACATTACAAAGTTATATAACTCTGTAATATGCTTCAATCACCTATCTGCCTCCCTTCCCTGTCTTTTCCCCCCTTCACCCCCCACCAGGAAGTGTCCTGACTCACACAGACCTGATTACTGTCGTCACCGTCACCAGGCAGCTCCTTCTTGTGAGGATGAGTCATCAGCAGGAGGGCTGCTCTAGCTCCTGTTACACCAGCCTCCCCCTCCCCTCCTTGTCAGGTGACTCTGCTTGCTCAGCTTATCTTCTCTAGTGACATGACTCCTTCACTAAGTCCACGGCAGCAGGAGAGAGGGTATGAGGGGAGGGGGGAGCTGTCTATGTGCCGGAGTCAGTCTGAGGGAAGATAAGCAAGTGAGATGTGACAAGTGATGGCTTGCAGTTGTTTAGCCAATCGGAGGTGAGCAAGCCTGTCACCTGACAAGGCAGGGGAGGGGGGAGGCTAGTGTAACAGGAGAAGGAGCTGAGAGAAGAGCTTGGTGACGGTGACGACAGTAATCAGGTCTGTGTGAGTCAGGACACTTCCTGGTGGGGGGTGGAGGGGGGAAAAGACAGGGAAGGGAGGCAGATAGGTGATTGAAGCATATTACAGAGTTATATAACTTTGTAATGTGCTTCAATTACTGGGAAAAAGTTTTTCATGGCACTTGTCCTTTAAGGACCGGGCCTGAAATGGCCTTAAGGACCGGAGCAAATTTTATGAATTTGACCAGTGTCACTTTATTCATTAATTACTTCGGGATGCTTTTACCTATCCGGCTGATTCTGAGATTGTTTTCTCGTGACATATTGTACTTCACATTTCTTGTAAATTGGAGTCGATACTTATAACGAATCTTTATGAAAAAACCCAAAATAGCGTGAAAAATTGTGAAAAAATGCATTTTTCCAACTTTAAAACTTTTCTGCTTATACAGAAAATGGTTATACCACATAAATTATATATTAAATAGCATTAGCAACATGTCTACTTTATGTTGGCGGCATTTATTAAACTATATTTCATTATTTTTAGACAATAGGAAGCTTAGAACATTAGCAGCAAATTTCCAAATTTTCAGTAAAATTTCAAAATCAGATATTTTTAGGGACCTGTTCAGGTTTAAAGTGTATTTGAGGGGCCTGTATGTTAGAAAGCCCCACAAAGCACCCCATTTCAGAAACTGCACCCCCTGACCTCTGCAAAAGCACATCCAGAAAGTTTTTTAACCCTTTAGGGGAGTCACAGAAATAAAAGCTAAGTGTGTAAGAAATTTGAAAATTTTAATTTTCTGTGCAGAGATTTTATTGTAATCCAATATTTTTCATAATTATAAACCTATTACCAGAGAAATGCACCCCAATATTGATTGCCCCGTTTCTGCAGTTTATAGAAATACCCCATATGTGGCCCTATTGCGCTATTTGACGCAACCACAAGCCTCAGATATAAGGGAGCGCCTAGTGAATTTCAATGGCTCCGTTATTTTTGGTCATTTTTGACTGTACCACTTCAGGTTGGCAGAGGCTCTGGGGTGCCAAAACCTAAAAAACACCCCTAAAGGGACACCATTTAGAAAACTACACCCCTCAAGGAATGTAACAAGGGGTGCGGTGAGCATCTGGACCCCACAGGTGCTTCACAGATTTTCCAAACAATATGGCTTGAAAAAAGACTAAAGTATTTTTTACACTAAAATGTTGTTCTAGCCTTCAATTTTTCATTTTCACAAAGGGATAAAAGGAAAAAAAAAACACAAAACATGTAGCACAGTTTCTCCCGAGTACGGAAATACCCCACATGTGGACATAAAGTGCCAAGCGGGCGCAGGACGAGCCTCCAAAGGGAAGGAGCGCCAATTGGCTTTTGGAAGCTGGATTTCACTGGAATGGATTTCAAGGGCCATGTCGCATTTACAGAGCCCTCGTGCTGCCAAGACACTGGAAGCCCCCCACAAGTGACCCCATTCTGGAAACTACACCCCTCAAGGAATCTAACAAGGGGTGCAGTGAGCATATGGACCCCACTGGTGACGGGCACAAATGTGGAAAAATGTGACGTGAAAGTGAAAATTTTCATTTTTTCACTTTCATGGCACAAATGTGCCCGTCATCCAGGGGTCCATATCCTCACTGCACCCCTTGTTAGATTCCTTGAGGGGTGTAGTTTCCAGAATGGGGTCACTTGTGGGGGGTTTCCAGTGTTTTGGCAGCACAAGGGCTCTGTAAATGCGACATGGCGTTCATCATCCATTCTAGCCAAATCCAACCTCTAAAATCCAAATGGCGCTCCTTCCCTTCGGAGGCTTGCCCTGCGCCCACATGGCGCTTTATGTCCAGATGTGGGGTATTTACGGACTCGGGGGAAATTGCTCTACACATTTTGTGTTTTTTTTTCTCTTTTAACCCCTTGTGAAAATGATAAATTCAAGGCTAGACCAACATTATAGTGTAAAAAATTTAATATTTCATTTTCACGCCACATTGTTCCACATTTGTGCCCGTCACCAGTGGGGTCCATATGCTGACTACACCCCTTGTTACATTCCTTGAGGGGTGTAGTTTCCATAATAGGGTCACTTGTGGGGGGTTTAACTGTCTTGGCAACACAGGGGCCTTTTGAATGCAACATGGCCCCTCGAAATCCATTCCATCCAAATCCAGCCTTCAAATGGCGCACCTTCCCTTTGGAGGCTTACCCTGCACCCGCATGGCGCTTTATGTCCACATGTGGGGTATTTCCGTACTCAGGGGAAATTGCTCTACACATTGTGTTTTTTTTTATCTTTTAACCCCTTGTGAAAATGAAAAAATCAAGACAAGATCAATGATTTAGAGTAAAAATTAAAAAAAAATTACACTAAATGTTGGTCTAGCCTTGATTTTTTTCCATTTCCACAAGGGGTTAAAAAAGAAAATGAACACAAAACGTGTAGGGTAGTTTCCCCTGAGTACGAAAATACCCCACATGTGGACATAATTTGCCATATGGGCACAGGGCAAGTCACCAAAAGGACAGAGCGCCATTTAGAGGCTGGAATGGGGGATGGAGGCCATGTCGCAATTACAAAGCTCCTGTGCTGCCAGAACAGTAGAAACCCCCGACAAGTGACCCAATTCTGGAAACTACACCCCATAAGGAATCTAACAAGGGGTGCAGTGAGCATATGGACCCCACTAGTGATGGGCACATGTGTAGAACATGTGCCGTGAAAATAAAAAATACCATTTTTTTCATTTTCACGTCCCAAATGTGGCCGTCACCAGGGGGCCATATACCCGCTGCCCCACTTGTTAGATTCCTTATGGGGTGTAGTTTCCAGAATGGGGTCACTTGTGGGGGGTTTCTACTGTCCTGGCCGCACAGAGGCTTTGTAATTGCATCATGGCATTTTCTAATGGGAATGGCGGCCATACCTATTTAGCTGGGGAAAAGGGACAATTCTAATTTATTTGGGGGTATTAGGCCAATTATTAGTTTATAAGGTTGGAAATGACAGGATTCCATCAAATTCAAGCTGTGTTGATCCAGAGGAAGGCAAAAACCCCTCGTGAGGCAGACGACAGTAGCCTCATCAATGGGAAAAATTCCTTCCCGACTCCATAATGGCGATCAGAATAATCCCTGGATCAACGTGACCCCTGAAATAGGAATAAGGGACGGAATTTAGATAATGTAGAACCCCAGTGACGTGTGGTGCGCCTTGGAGCGATCCAGTATGCAGAGGCCGGGGGGATCAGGACAGGTGTCACACTGGTAAATGGCGTCCTTCCTGATCCCCCTGTTACCCCACACTCTGCACTTCTTCTGGGGTCTCCCTTTCTCCAGTGTGGGGGACGTCACCTGGAAAATGTTGTCCTGGTGCGATCCGGGGTCCTTCATATCCAGAAGTGCTGGGTCCGCTCCATGGCTGCTAAATATTAGGGCGCTATTACTACTTCTGATATGTTCGGATCGTGCCGCAAGCTACAGTAGCTCGGGCAGCGAGGGACCGGAAGAGGGGGTGCTGGTATAAAAGTTATCCCTGTACAGGTGATAACCTTTATCCAGCAGTGGGAAGATCAGTTCCCGGACGATGTCCCCACTAACTCCGAGGATGGGGGGGGAGGGGGCATCTGGGGGCTGGATTCGAGTGTCCCTTCCTTCATACACTCTAAGGGTACGTGCACACTGCGGAATCGCGAAGGATAACCCTTTGTGCATTCCGCAGTTGGCACCCGCCGGCGGACTGATGCAGGCGCACGTCTCCGTCCGTGTCGTAGACTCCATTCTATGCAGGGGCGGATTCCGCTCTGCGTCCAACGTGTTGATGGAATGACGGATGATGGAATCCGCCCATGCATAGGATAGAGTCTATGACACGGGCGGAGACGCGCCCCTGCATCAGTCCGCCGGCGGGTGCCAGCTGCGGAATGCACGAAGGGTTATCCTTCGCCATTCCGCAGTGTGCACGTACCCTAAATCTGTAAGTGTACCCAGAGGTACTCTCACAGAGTTTGTAGAATTTCACGCCATACCGTCATCTCTTATTGGGACGGTACTGGCGGAAAAGACGTGTCTGGGGGGCAGCGTACGCTACGCTACTCCCAGACACGTCACTGGATGATGAGGAGGATGAGGATGAATGGAGGAACAAAGGATCCCCCCATTCATCCCCACTGGCTGTTTTGGTGTCGGAGGCAATAATAGCGTATGCGTCCGACACCGAAAACACCCTGGGGGCCATCTTTATACGGGGATTGGTATATGGGGTATGTAGTGGTGTAGTGTAAAACTTTATTCAATGTAGTGTGGTGTAATGTTTTTTTACGTGTTTTTTACAGTAAGTATACAAAAAAAACCTACGCCAAAAATGGTGTTGCTGATGAATGCCGCACTTATGTTCGGCACTTATCAGCAGACCGTGGCAGTAGGATATAAAAAAAAACACCCTACGCCAAAAAGGAGGAGTTGCTGATTAGCAGCGCACTTTCGTGCGATGCTGATCAACACTCAGCGGCGATAGGGTGCGGAAAATAGAAAAAAAAAAAAATTGGGAAAAAATAAATTTTTTTTACTACATTCTGAACATCCCTGTAGTGGCTGATACGTGTATTACACTTATCAGCCGCTAGGGGGCAGCAGAGAGCAAGATCCGAAAATAGACGACGCTGGAGCCGGAAAAATACGAAAAAAGACGACGCTGGAGCCGGAAACAGACGATCGGGACTCACGGAAGAAGCCGAAGTCCCGACAAGATGAAGAGGACGCCGGGAACCCGGAAGACGCCGATCAGGACCCCGGGACAGGTGAGTAATGTACAAATACCTGCTCCGGACCCCTCAGCTACCAAGCTGAGGGGTCCGGAGCAGGTATTTATTACTTGTGGGGACTTTGATCGCCGTGAACGGCCGGCCGGCTGGCCGGCCGTTCACGGCGATCGGGACGGTGGTACCGTGACCACCATTACTTTTTACAGTAATGGCGGTCGGTGCCGTCCTCGGACAGCACCGACCGCCATTTTTTTCCGGGTCATCGGGCCACCGATGGCCCGGAAAGGTTCCGATCGCCGCCATGGGCTTATCAGCCAATAGCGGCGATCGTCGGCATGGGGGGGGTTAACAACCCTCCATGCCGACAGGGAGAGATGGCCTGCTATGTATTATAGCAGGCTATCTCCCCCGATCGGGACCCGGCCGGCCGCGGCGCCCGTTTAAAGGGCTGACGTACCGGTACGTCATGGGTCCTTAAGTGACAGTGATCCATGACGTGCCGGTACGTCATGGGTCCTTAAGAGGTTAAGAGACCACACAGTGGCCTGATTTTAAATAGGCGTTATTGTTATGCTCTGTTTAGGATTTTTATCCCTTAGGCTAAGTTCACACATCGTAAATTTTCAATATATAACGGCTCTTGCAACACCAGCCGCTATTTATTGAAAATTAAAATACCATTGTGTTCTATAGAATCTCGGCCGGAGTGTATACACTCTGTATACACTCCGGCCGGGATTCCATACGGCCCCATAGAAACTGACATGCCATTTTTGTGCAGGCACTATTCCAGCCGCACTTTACATTGTCTGCAATAGTGACTTGGTATGTGGACACACCCGAATGTGCCCGCATTTCAAATTAAAAGAAGTAAAGTTGATCTGGCCGGTACAGCCAGCATGAACTTCACAGACAGCGGCTGTTCTGTGACACGACCATGTTACAGAAAAGCCGCTGTCATACACTGTGTGAACCCGGCCTTAGGCCCTGTTCACGCTGACCAAGAACGTCAGAATTCCACTGCGGAATTCCTGCCTTACTCAGTGTCTCACTGTAAGTGAATGAGAGGGCGCGCTCCTCCGCAGCTGCTGCTCTCCACTTAAAGAAATGACATATCACTTCTTTGAGCGGAGAGTGGCGGCTGCGGAGGAGCGCGCGCCCTCTCATTTACTCACAGTGAGACACTAAGCAAGGCGGGATTCCCCGGCGGAGCTCTCCGCCACAGAATTCCGACGTTCTTGCTTAGTATGAAAGGGGCATTAAAGGGAATCCGTCAGCACCTATTCTCGTTCAGATGTGCTGACAGTGTGATGAAGGTCTGTGTCTGTTAGTGTGGTGGGTTACCTTTATTTTTCATATCTGTGTTGTACTTTGTCCCCATCTGTGCTGTAACTTTCTTCACTACTGTCAAAGAGGGGGAGTGGTGATGCGTTCGTGCCGCACTTCGGCACGCCTCACAACTACCTCCTCTCAGCTTCTGTTTAATATTCACAACTTCCGTCACCCCCGGGCCTCCTGTCGACGTCATCTTTAGTTGCCTGGGTCTGTGCATTGTCCGCGCTCCCGCGGCCTGATTTGCGCATGCGCCATAGTGTGTCGGACCGGCGCAGGCGCACTGAGGCCCAAAGCCTGAGGGCATCTTAATGGCTTCGCACAGTGCACTACGGCGCATTCGCGAATAAGGCCGCGGGAACGCGGACAATGCACAGACCCAGGCAACTAAAGATTACGTCGCCAGGAGGCTGGGGACGGGCGCCATGAATATTCAAGAGAAGCTGGGAGGAGGCAGTGGTGAGGCGGCCCAAAGTGCGGCACGAAGACCTCACCACTCCCCCTCTTTGACAGTGGTGGAGAAAATTACGGCACAGATGGGGACAAAGTACACCACCGATATGAAAAATAAAGGTAGCCCACCACACTAACAGACACAGACCCTCATCACACTGTCAGCACCCCAGAACCAGAATAGGTGCTGACAGATTCCCTTTAAAGTGTAACTGTCATTTAAAAACACTGTGGAAATCAATAGTGCAAGCGGTTTTAAGAAACTATGTTATAGTTTTTTTTAGGCAAAGGAGTTTCCTTCTGTACTCAAAATTATGATTTCCAGCCTCCCCCCCCCCCCCCCCCCCCTCACTTCTAAAGAAGCAGGTTTGCTGTGTCCATTATGGTCTATGGAGAGGGAAGGGATCGAGAGGGGTAGTAAGCAGGGAGAGGATAGAACCAGAGCATCCTGCAATCTTACCTCACCAAGTTCCCAGACCAGCACTAAGCAGTCTGACCTGTGAATCCAGTGTTTATATGCCCACAGTCTCCAAATTTCAGGGCTTTGTCTCCTCTCTCTGCTCACTTGCCCCTCTCGCCCCTCCCCCATTTATAGGTTACAATGGGCTCTTTTCTTCACTTTGCGCCTCTGTAATGTAGACGACTTTGCCTGATAATGAACAGATAATAAGTGAGGGGGGAGGCTGCAAAACAACTTTTTGAGTACAGAAGGAAAGTCTTTTGCCTAATAAAAGCTATTACAGTTTCTTAAAATCGCTTGTACTACTATTAATTTCTGCAAAGTTGTTTGAAATGACAGTTACACTTTAACTTGACCATAAGATGGTTACATAGAACATTTATTAAACAGGCAGACCTCTCTTGTGTGTTGTGTTGACAGCCTAGCCGTTTCATTATCTTGAAATATCTTCATCTGTAGAGGTGTTGCTGGTAAAATTTGCCACTTAGCTGTTTACTGGGGTCCACCTTGCTTAAATGGGTAGCCCAGGCCCAAAAATATATAAAATTGGCTTAGAGAGACATAAAAAACAACCCTTTTAATACCCCAAAAACCCTTCTAGCAAAGTAAAATTGTTCAGAGTGGAGCATCCCTTTATATGCAGCAGGAGCAAATGCTAAATACATGAGTAGCCACTGGAGTACGCTAGCAAAAGATATATTTGCGTAAGATACTGTCTGATTTCAGTGAACTCCATGTAGTTCTTCTTTAGCAGAGGAGTTCCACATAAAACCTAAAACTGAGGATACATTAGCAAATAAAAAGTGTAATGTAGCATCTTTTATTAGAAGGGCTTTTCTGAGTGTAGATCTGCCTTATCCCCACAACGTATTAGCTGTGCCAGTCCATAATTCTCATGACCTTGACATGTCAGGTGTGTTATAGAGACCTTGTGTGGATTGTACAGTGTCTGGAATAATAGAAACTTTTGGATGTTGGTATTGATGAATATCGAGACCAAACAAGATCTCCATAAAAATGAAAGTTTAAAATGAATGATTTTTATATTATAATATACAGTTATATGCTTCATATTGTATATTAGTCTATGATTGTAACATGTATTTATTGTTTTCCTATAGGAAAGATCTTGAAAGTGTGAAAGGTAAAGTAAATGTTTTTTATCCTTCTTTATTAAAGAAAGGCATTTTGGTAATATATGCTACAGTCTTTAGTCTTTTACACCTATAGCCCCAAAGTGACCTTCACAATTGTGTTTTTTAACCCCTTCAAGACTAAGCCTATTTGGGCCTTAATGACCAGGCTCATTTTTCAAAATCTGACCTGTCTCACTTTATGCGCTCATAGCTCAGTGATGCTTTAACGTATGCTAGCGATTCTGAGACTGTTTTTTTCGTCACATATGGCACTTTATATTAGTGGCAAAATTTGGTCACTACTTTATGTGTTTTTTGTGAAAAACATCAAAATATCATGAAAAATTTAAAAAATTAGCATTTTATGAACTTTGAAATTCTCTGCTTCTAAAAAAAGAAAGTCGTAGCACATAAATTAGTTACTAAGTCACATTACCAATATGTCCTCTTTATTCTGGCTTCATTTCATAAACATATTTTACTTTTTTAGGGTGTTACGGGGCTTAGAAATTTATCAGCAAATTACCACATTTTCGTGAAAGTTTCCAAAACTGATTTTTTTAGGGACCAGTTCTTTTTTTAAGTTGATTTAGGAGGCTTGTATACTGGAAACCCCCATAAGTGACCCCATTTTGGAAACTAGACACCTTAAAGAATTAATCTAGGGGTATAATGAGCATTTTAACCCTACAGGGGCTGGAGCAAAGTATTCACCATTAGGCCGTAAAAAAATGGAAAATTAAAATTTTCCAATAATATATACGTTTAGATTAAAGTTTCTCATTTTAAAAAGGAACATGAGAGAAAAAGCACCCCAAAATTTGTAACCCAGGTTCTCATGAGTACAACGGTACCCCATATGTTGGCGTAAACCACTGTATGGGCAAACAGCGGGGTTCAGAAGGAAGGGAGCGCCAATTAGCTTTTCCAATGCAGATTTTGCTGAAGAAGTTTCTGAGCACCAGGTGCATTTGCAGAGCCCCTGTAGTGTCAGCAGAATAGAACCCGCCCAAACGTCACCCCATTTTGGAAAGTACACCCCTCAAAGAATTAATCTTGGGGTAGGATGAGTATTTTGACCCCACAGGTATTAGAGGAAAGTATTCAAAATTAGAAAGTAAAAATTAAAAACTCGAATTTTTCCAATAATATGTTTGTTTAGTTTGAAATTTCAAAATTTCACAAGGAACAGGAGAAAAAATGTACCCCGAAATCTGTAACGCAGGTTCTCCTGAGTAGAACAGTACCCCAAATGTGGTCATAAACCACTGTACTGAAGGAGCGCCAATTTGCTGGAGCAAAACCGCAGCTAGTAATAGTTATTAGAATAGCGCAGTTACTAAAATACAATAAAGAAAATGAGATTACAGGTAACGTGGGGTGGTTACGGACAGTCTGGGGTGGTTCCGGGTAATCTGGAGGTGGTTACGGGCAACCTGGGGTGGTTCCGGGTAATCTGGGGTGGATACGGACAACCTGGGGTGGTTACGGTGAACATGGGGTGGTTACGGGTAATCTGGGGTGGATACGGACAACCTGGGGTGGTTACGGTGAACATGGGGTGGTCACAGGCAACCTGGGGTGGTTACGAGCAACGTGGCGTGCATACGGACAACCTGCTGTGGTTACAGACAACCTGCTGTGGTTACAGACAATCTGGGGTGGAAATGGTCAACATGGGGTGGTCACAGACAACCTGCTGTGGTTACAGACAACCTGGGGTGGTTACGGGCAACGTGGCGTGCATACAGACAATCTGCTGTGGTTACAGACAACCTGCTGTGGTTACAGACAACATGGGGTGGTTACGGGCAACGTGGCGTGCATACGGACAACCTGCTGTGGTTACAGACAACCTGCTGTGGTTACGGACAACCTGGGGTGGTTACGGACAACCTGCTGTGGTTACAGGCAACCTGCTGTGGTTACAGGCAACCTGCTGTGGTTACAGGCAACCTGGGGTGGTTACAGGCAACCTGGGGTGGTTACAGGCAACCTGGGGTGGTTACAGGCAACCTGGGGTGGTTACAGGCAACGTGGCGTGGATACGGACAACCTGCTGTGGTTACGGGCAACCTGGGGTGGTTACAGGCAACCTGACGTGGATACAGACAACCTGGGGTGGTTACAGGCAACCTGGGGTGGTTACAGGCCACCTGACAAGGATACGGACAACCGGCTGTGGTTACAGACAACCTGGGGTGGTCACAGGCAACCTGACGTGGATACGGACAACCTTGGGTGGTTACAGGCAACCTGGGGTGGTTACAGGCAACCTGGGGTGGTTACAGGCAACTTGGGGTGGTTACAGGCAACCTGGGGTGGTTACAGGCAACCTGACAAGGATACGGACAACCGGCTGTGGTTACAGACAACCTGGGGTGGTTACAGGCAACCTGACGTGGATACGGACAACCTGCTGTGGTTACAGGCAACCTGGGGTGGTTACAGGCAACCTGACGTGGATACGGACAACCTGGGGTGGTTACAGGCAACCTGGGGTGGTTACAGGCAACCTGACAAGGAAACGGACAACCGGCTGTGGTTACAGACAACGTGCTGTGGTTACAGGCAATCTAGGGTGGTTACAGGCAACCTGCTGTGGTTACGGTAAACATAAGGTGGTTACGGGCAACGTGGGGTGGTTACGGGCAACGTGGGGTGGTTACGGACAATCTGGGGTGGTTACGGGCAATCTGGGGTGGTTACGGATAAACTGAAGTGCTCATAGGTAATCTGGGGTGGGTACCTGTAATCTGGCGTGGTTACGGGCAATCTGGAGGGGGTCATTGGCAATTTGGGGTGGTCAGTGGCAAGGTGCGGTGTTCAGAGGCAAGGTGCGGTGGTCAGAGGCGACCTGCGGTGGTTGCGTGCAATCTGGGGGGGTTACATGTAATCTGGCATGATTACGGCAACCTGCGGTGGTTAGGGCAACCTGGGGGGGTTACAGACAATCTAGATTTGTTACGGATAAACTGAAGTGCTTATAGGTAATCTGGGGTGGGTACATGTAATTTGGGGTGAATAGAGACAATCTGGAGGGGGTCACGGGCAACGTGCGGTGGTTACGGGCAACGTGCGGTGATTACGTGTAATCTGGGGGGTTACGTGCAATCTGACGTGGTTACGGGCAACCTGCGGTAGTTACGGGTAATCTGTCGGGGGGTTAGGGGTAATTTAGGAGTAAACTGCAATTATTACTATAATAAAAAGTGTGTGTTTTATTTTTTTGTGTGTTTGTCACTTTTTGTACTTTACACATTCATTTTCACTGTATTACTATGATTACTGTGATATTTTCTATCACAGTAATCATAGTTCAGTGACAGAGACCAAATTGGTCTCTGTCACTTTAAATTTTCAGAGTTGGCTGGTTATGTAGTGCATGCGCACTTCATAACCAGCCAGGACGTCGAGGAGGAAGGAGCTCCAGGATCAGGTAACGTATAAGGGGTAGGGGGGGTGACTGGGGGACGGGGGGTGACTGGGGGGGTGGGGGGCGACTTGGGGGACGGACCATGACACTTTTTATTCCCTGTCACCAATCATTGATGGTGACAGGGGATAAAAAGTGCATCCCTGCACTGTGAACAGGCGATCGGTGGTATATAGTATATACCGCCGATCGCCTGTTCCGGGACCCCACAGGGGGGTCCCCGATCACTGCCCCATGCTCTCCGCTACCTCCGGTGGCGGAGAGCATGGGGTTTTAATTCATTTTTACATTTCCATCGCTGTGAACAGATATACTCTGTTCACAGCGATGGCGGCGGCCATCTTGGATCCGATGGCCGCCGGGGGAGGGGGGTTAGTGACTGGCTACTAGGAGGGGGGGGGGGCTGATCTGGGGTCTGATTCACTTATTTCATCTCCCCCCACCGTGGATTCACGGTGGGGGGAGATGAAAAGCACTGCAGCGCCGGCCCATTAGTGACCGCCGTATCGGCGGTCACTAAGGGGTTAACTGTCGGGATCCGGGCACGGCACGGATCTCGGCAGTTGCGGCGGGTGCCTGGCTATCACTGACAGCCGGGCCCCGCCGGGGATGACAGGAGTGCAGCTCCTGCGCCCTTGTCATCCCGTGGACGTACCTGCACGTCCATCTGCAGGAACTGTATGCAGATTTGGACGTGCCGGTACGTCCATATGCGGCAAGGGGTTAAGAACAGGTAGTGATAGTCATTCTCTTTTTGTAGTCTGTTTTTATTTCCTAATTTTAGTGTTCGTTTTTTTGTGTACACATTATTATGGTAAAGGCTGTCTTGTTTAAAAGGGATATTCCCATCTCAACTAATTTAGTATTAAAGGGGAAGTCTGGCCGTATAAAGGATCCTACAGGCAGCAGGGGAAAGAGCATAGCAAGCAGTCCTAACTTACCTCTCCCCGCGTCCGTATTGTGTCACGTGACCAGCTCCAGTACCCCTGCTGGAAGGCATTTTACCTGTGTTGGCTGATGGACAGACCCCTCAGCCAATGAGTTACTGGAGAAGTGTAGCACCCCAGTCACTGATTGGCTGAGCGGGCTGCCCATCAACCAGGTAATCACTTAGCTCTGGTGGATATCCTGGAGCGGCGGGGAAAAGTGAGTTGGTGAGGTTTGTAATTTTCCCCCCTGCCCCTGCATTTTGGAAAATACATCCTTGACTTCTCCTTTAAGTTAAATACTTTTACACATTTAGCAAGTTTACTGCAATATTTGCCCGCTCCTTCCCTTTAATTTTTGACAGGTGATTGTCTAGGTTAACAACCACCACTTTGCCCTAATTAGCAGTCTTGCTAATATGTCTATACATGTAATTTATAGCTATAGATACACCAGCCCACCACTGCTTTTTGTGCAGAGTGGTTGCCAACTACCTAGATTACAATGAGCTGTCAATAATGAAAGGGAAAGAGCAGTTTATCTGGAGAAGGATACGTGTTTACTAAATTAATGTGTTTGTAAAAAATATTTAAATTGATGAGCCCTTCAAGTATATCTATATTGAGATGGGAATACTCCTTTTACCTGCTGTTAACGGGCAAATAGAATTTTAGAGATGCTTTACAGCAGCTGCAGGGGCCATAGAAACCCATAGTGTGAAAATGACTCTAACTTCTATAGGGGACTGTTCTAAGCATGCTCTGCAACTTGTGCAAGAGGCATGGAGGTGTGACTATCCACTGTTGTCAAAGATAGGTCCTATTTTGTCCACATAGAATCTTACCTTTTTGGTGAGGAATAATGAAAAGTGATCTCTGTAGAACAGGGGGTGTCAGCCTGTTATGAGGCCCAGTGGCCAAAGTGAAAAGTACAACATTTCAGGAATTTTATATAGATTTGCCGAGGTGAACTCTGTGGGGGAACGCCATGATTTACAGAAAGTATCTGAGAAAACCATAGCAGGGGAGGGACACAAACCTTCCATTATGCATAGATATTAAAGGAGAAGTCAGGCGAAAATTTTTATTTAAGTATTTTATTGCCCCCCTCCCCAAATCACCAATATACACTTACTATGAGAAATGTCACGACCCGACTCCCAGAGCTGTGCGGGCTGTGGCTGCTGGAGAGGATGATGGCAGGGGGACAATGAGGGACACAGGGCACTGGAGGGACACTGAGCATCCCTCTGCCATCATCCTCACCAGCAGCCACAGCCCGCACAGCTCTGGGAGTTGGGTCGTGACAATACCATGTTATCCAGGAAGTGAAGCCTTGATGCAATAGTAAGTGCAGGGAAAAAAAAAACACTTCATGTGCATTTCCCGAAATAATGTATATTGGTAATTTGTATAACTTTTGCGGGGCAATACCATGCATAAATAAAAATTATCGCTGGACTTCTCCTTTACGCAGCTGTGCTTCTCTTTAAATCCATTTTCTGCTGATGTCTTATTTGATTGCCTATACTGCATTAAAACCAAAGAACTTGAGGTACATAGAGTTTATAGGAAATCACAGCCTACCGTGGGCAGCTACTAATCTGTTCAGCTTGGTTTGTTATCACTTGTAGCTGGATGTCACTTTTGTTTTTTCTGCTCATTTTAATCACTAATTGAAAATACAGAACAATGGCTGAACTGATCAAAGGTCTGTATTTGTGAGTTTTTAACATGACTGAAAAAAATGCAGTTATATATACCATAAGTAGTAGGGCTGGGCGATTTAGTCGTAAAGAAAAAAAAAACCCAGTTATGGCCTCAATTAACCAAACTGATGTCCTGAATTTTTTTTTTTTTTTCATTTATTGTCCTGCCCTATTTTTATTGGTGCGGCAGCTAATTAGTTAAATCGGTCACTACATTCTCACAGCAGATTGAAAATCCATAGGGAGAATGTAGTGACTGACTTGTTTAACTAATTAGCTGCTGTATTGGTAAAAATAATAAACAGCCCATGCGTACGTGCTTGTGATCCCTCATCTCAGGGTCCTTGCTCACTTAGCCAATCAGCCAGTGAATGACTTAGCGCGCTGGTAGTGAGCTGGATGGGTTTCATGCATGCCCTGGTATCAAGGTAAATGGTTGCCACCTCTGTCCATGTCTTTCTGCACATTAGTTCTGCTGCTCTTTAAGTTCAACTTTTCAGGTTATTCAGACAATTGTGGATGGACATGTCCAACTATATCTGTGAGTCATATATCTTGAGGTATGCTCATAAATAGTATTTGATATCTGAAGACAGATTCTGAGAATCTGGGGTTATTACATTCTTCATGTTCTCATTTATTTGTTAGGGATAATTCCCAGTTAGGATTGCATCAATAGAATGTATACATGCTGCAGACATTTACTTTGCATGTAAAGTTCTTCTTCAGTGTCCTAGTGATTTGTTTCCAGCTTAAGAGACCAATATTCCAGGCTTCTCCCTAAATAGAAGAGTAGTCAGGATATAAGAGTAAGCTGTAATTACAGTATGCACAAAGGAACTAAACCTAATGAAATGGTCGGAATAAAGCAACATATTCTCTGATTCATGGAGTGATTATTCAGGAGATGCTACTGTAATTGTCACTGACATAGCAGTGGATTGTGATGATAGACCTACTGGGAAGAAACCTGTCATTACATTGTTTAATCTGCATACTTTATAACCTTCTTGAAAAAATGCTATTTAGTTACAGTGACCAACTTGGGGCTCCAGAAACCAGTTTAGCTCCTGCTTGAGATGATGGAACATGCCTTGGTGCTGTTCTGTATGAATGTCAATCTATATGATAGAAGTGAATGTCTATCTGTCTTCTATTTGTGTCAAAAAAGCCTTGACCATTTCACCCCAAATTTGGCAAATAGGTACATTGTGTCCCTGGGAAGAGTTATGTTAAGGTTCTGACCTTGACAGATGTATGCAGCACCCGCAAACTGTTTTTCTCTGTTATCAACCATTAACACAGCCTGTGCTCTATAGTTGTCCAAAATCCTGAACAGTTTGGCCTTAAATTTGGCATTGGGTGTCTGGGAAGGTTTTCATAAAAGTTCTGTCCTTTCCAAATGTGTACAGCATTTACATGTACTGTCATAAGGGTATGTTCACACTGAGTAAAACAGGCGGAAATCCCCACCACAGAATCCCGCCTGCCTCAGTGTCACACAGTGTCTCTATGGGATAGCTTGCACACCTCCGCCCCCGCCGCTCTCCTCTCAAAGAATTGACCTGTCAATTCTTTGAGCATAGAACAGCAGAAGCACGCAAGCCATCCCATAGAGATGGCAGCAGGGAGCTCCACCTTGGATTTCCACCTGTTTTACTCTGTGTGAACGGACCCTAAGCGTTTCAGGCACCGTTCATCCAACCTGTCGCCTACTATGCTTACAACATGCTTCCAGCCTGCCTGGTTCATGGGCCAAGTGGTGTACTAGATGGCCGAGGAACGCCCCAGTGCTCCTAACCAGTGAATTTACATAGCATTGAATACCACAAAAATAGTGGGACTTAAGAACGTGAGAAGACTGGCGACCATAAGAGGAGGTCAGAGGGTACAAGCCTGCATGAACCTTTAGTCCAGTTTCAAAGTAGTATAATATGGCCTGACTGTGGGTTAAATCACTTGAAATATTGCAATCATAGTGATCTGTGAAGCAGTTGGTTCAGGTCAACAGACCACATGATTTTTGGCCATCATATGGGCCCAAAAATGATCTGTATTAAACCAGTCTCTTTGATACAGTGTTTTATGTTTCTACCTGGCAGTAGTGGCTAGTGCATTGTGCCGTGTAGGTGTTGCTCATAACAACCAGATTACTACTCTTATTTTTAAAGGGCCCTTGGAAATATAAGAGCTGGAATATGATTGGTTGCTAATGTTAAAAGACTAATTTTTATTTTACTCCAATTGATATAAATCATCCCATTTAAATTATTTAGTTTCCAGGTAAGCAGTCATTTACAATTACAGTAGACAGGGCCCAAGGCAAAGCCTTACAGATGCCACGGTTGTAAATCAACAGGCTCTGCCATAGAGTACTATGGCTTCTACCAGTTTGGCTGTGTGGTATTTATAAGGTTAAAATGAAATAAATAGCTGGGGTGTATAGGGCTGCCCAAAATTTCCCCTTAAACAGAACATTGTAGTGCTTTCTGGGCATCAGTAGATGAAACTGATGAAAATCAATGCCGAAAAAAAAGGACATGTCCTAATGCGGACCCAGATTTTTTTCACGGATCCTGTCATTGAAATCAATTGTTTACAGATTGTTTACGGATTGCAACATGTTTGCATCCGTATTTCCGCATTCCCGTAAAAAAAATACGGATGACTCATAGGTCACAAGGTTCTGTTTCTAAGCAACCACAGGCTGACAAGCGATCATGTGACTTATTTTAGGGGTTGGGCAAACTGGTGCTTTTTTAACCTACTCAACTTTATTAACTTGTATAAAGCAGTCAGTAGTAAAAACGGATTTACGGAAATACGGATGCAGTACGGATGTACTACGGATGTCCAATCCGTAATTTTTAGCGGGTTGTTTCAGGACTAGAAAATATTACTGAAGTGTGAATAAGGGCAAAGACAAATCTTTCTGGCTTTGGTCTCAAATCTGTCAGATATCTGTGTGTATAATAGGGCCTTAAAGGGGTATTCCAGCCATAACGAAATTAAAGTTATTGTATTATATTTTATTGTATTTTTCGTTATTGTATTGTATTTCCCGCTCTCCATTGGCTGTCCATCTGTTCCCCCCCCCCCCCCCCCGGCCGCAGAACTCCTAAAGTGCAGGTCTGCCTGTGTCTCTGGCACCCTGTTACTGCAGTGCCATAGTGGTGATGCGGCGCCCCCTATAGTCCCTGCTCCCTCCGGTACCTGTGCTCTCTCTCTCTGAGATCTGCAGCAGCTGCTGTGGTGTGGGCTCCGCACGCTAAGGGGTCCGGCCTGAGCTGATGGAGGAAGAGATGTCACCCATCATTATCCCGGTCAGATCTGATGATGATGGGTGACATCTCTTCCTCCATCAGCTCAGGCCGGACCCCTTAGCGTGCGGAGCGCACATCACAGCAGCTGCTGCAGATCTCCGAGAGAGAGAGCACAGGTACCGGAGGGAGCAGGGACAGCGCAGACCTTCACTTTAGGAGTCCTGCGGCAGTGGGGGGACAGATTGCCGGCATGAGGGGGAGGAAGGACTATAGAGCTCCCACGGAGACCCCCCCCCCCCTCCGATGCCAAATACATCTCCCCTGTCCCCCTTCAGCCCTGTGTACCCCTCAGACCTGCAGCGCCGGGCCAGCTTTCACTTTCCCTCGGCAGCAGCTCTTCATGTCCCGTCCCACATACAGCAGCTGCTGCTTTAGGGAAGGTGAGAGCCGGCCCGCCGCTGCAGGTCTGAGGGGTACACAGGGCTGAAGGGGGACAGGGGAGATGTATTTGGCATCGGAGGGGGGATCTGGGGGAAATTACTGAGCGGGTGCTCTCCTGAGCTGTGTGGGGTCCGGGGGTGTTGTACGTGCTCCCTGTCAGCTGTGCCATCTCTCCTTTCTTCCCCAGCAGCATCTTCAAGCCCTGTCCCACACACAGAACGTGGGTGAGCTGCTGCTGGGGGAAGGTGCCTGCTGGCCAGTGCCGTCTCACCTCCGGTCACCCAGCTTTCCTTGCATCTTGTATAGTAGTCAGTATAATGGAGATCACCCAGCTTTCCAGTATCCTGTATAACAGTCAGTATAATGGCGGTCACCCAGCTTTCCAGTATCCTATATAGCAGTCAGTATAATAGCGGTCACCCAGCTTTCTAGCATCTTGTATAATGGTGGTCACCCAGCTTTCCCACCATCTTGTATAGCAGTATAATGGAGGTCACCCAGCTTTCCCAGCATCTTGTATAGTAGTCAGTATAATGGCGGTCACCCAGCTTTCTAGCATCTTGTATAGTAGTCAGTATAATGGTAATCACCCAGCTTTCCAGTATCCTGTATAGCAGTCAGTATAATGGCGGTCACCCAGCTTTCCAGTATCCTGTATAGCAGTCAGTATAATGGCGGTCACCCAGCTTTCCCACCATCTTGTATAGTAGTATAATGGAGGTCACCCAGCTTTCCAGCATCTTGTATAGTAGTCAGTATAATGGAGGTCACCCAGCTTTCCCAGCATCTTGTATAGTAGTATAATGGAGGTCACCCAGCTTTCCAGCATCTTGTATAGTAGTCAGTATAACTCCTACTACTACCACCATTATCATGCCTTATAATCAGAATATGATGGCGGTTGTAGTATGCAAAGTGGAGAGTCACAGCTTGCAAAACTACAAGCAATGGCTCTCCAATTTGCATCACTACACCCGTCATGCCCTGCAGATAATCCATGATGGTAGTTGTACTATAGATCTAGTTCTTTTTTTTTTCTTTTTTTTTTTTTTTTTTTTTTAGAAAAATGTTCATTGTACAAACATTCACAGAGATAAAACCACATTGTGGGTTTTCTAGATTGTGTTAGGACTTTCCTTGTCAGCAGGTTAGCTCAGCTAACAGTCAGGAAAGGGTCAATTACAGTGCAGGCTGCATACAAGATGGGGGCGGGCCACAGATCCAGGGAGGTAATCCCAACTAGGGAGAGAGGGCGGAGAGTGGGCGGTGACTGAGGTAGGAGGGAGACAGACAGTGCAGTGAGGCATGCTGGGAGTTGTAGGCACTGACAAGGATTCAAACAGGATGTAGAAGCAGGAATCGGCTAGAAGATATCAAGGTGCAGGGGGCACTGGCAGCAGCCAGAGCAGGAAAAAATAATAAAGTAATACCTACGTTCTTGAAACCCAATTTGTTCTGGAAGGCTGTTCCTCAACAGAGCTGTGTGTTCCCATAGGGAACAATGTAAATGTCTTTAATAGTTTTTTGCACTCCATAGTTCAGGTGAAGAGCTTCCCAGCCCACAGAGTATAAAGATTAGCAGTAAGTAGTGGTGCATCTTGCACTACTACGTACTGTAAAGGAACTGTAAACGGGTGCTGGGAACACTTGTTTATATCAGGGAATTCCCGCTTCTTTACAGTGTGTTCCTTGCAGCGAAGGCTGAGAGAGAGCGGTGCGGCTGTTTGAACTTGCTGTGTTAATTAATAATTACTTACTTAATTAATACTGAAGTGTTCGAACACCGAGGTATTACTGTAGCTACTAATAAATACAGTTCCATGATTGAACAAAACTTATTCTAATGTAAAGTCTATGTTGCTGGCATTATGACAATAATGGCCTACAAACATTGGGTATCGTACAGGCCTTGTCTTTGTGCCTGCAATGAAGCTGAAAGAGTCTGACTTTAATACACAGCCTGGACCCTTCGGCAACTGCTAGTAACTGAGATGAGTCCATTCCCTCGCAGGTGCTAATAGTTACCATGGCAGCCAGCGGCCTGCTGTAGCTTTGTGCCTGTTATTGCCTAGCAGTGTAACAATAACAGACAATTAATGAATAATGCTTTGGTGTACTAATGATACCAAAGAATTGCACAAGAGATCGAATGCTTTTTCATGAACATTGGTGGGTTTTATTTTATTTTGTAAAGGTGTAAAAAAAAAAAATAACTTGCTATAATCATGATCATAATGCTCAATATAATATAGTCAGCATGTGACTAATATCGCATTTCTGAACACTAAAGAAAACTTGCAAATTCATTGCAGATTAGCTTTTCCAGTTCCCTCCTCCCAATTTTTTTTATGGTTTTATGTACCTCAAAATACCACTCAAATCTTTGGCTAAGGCATTAAGGGGCTAGAACAAAATCAGTGCGACAACCAGATGTACCCGAAAGCTAAATGTAAGATTGATATTTAGGGGAGGGTTATTCCAATTTAAATGTAACTATGAAGTACAGGTCACTATATTTCTAAATATATACAGTTTGCACTTTTAAGTCCTATAAAAGAACTGTATATGTTAGAAAGGACCAAGCTTCATCTGCATCAGACTATTTAAGGGTTCATTGAACTCTCTGAAGGCGCTGGTACACCTTGGTGAACCACAGTATAGCGTTCTGCTGCGTTGCACAATACACCCACGTTTGCTGCACAATGCACATCCATCTCTGCTACACCATACACACCCAGCTACATTATAAACGCTAAACACAAATACCCACAGGCACACATAGTGCTGTATCAATATACAGACACACACGCCTCTGCTACACCACCATACAGAAACAGCTCTGCCACATGCACACAGACAAGTTTAAATGCACATAGGGGGAGATTTATCAAACAGGGTGTAAAGTGAAACTGGCTCAGTTGCCCCTAGCAACCAATCAGATTCCACCTTTCATTCCTCACAGACTTTGGAAAATGAAAGGTGGAATCTGATTGGTTGCTAGGGGCAACTGAGCCAGTTTCACTTTACACCATCTTTGATAAATCTCCCCCATTGTCTTTACCTACAGTATTTGTAAAATACACTTAGAACAGTAACTAAAGGACCTGGAGAACCTTCAGTGATGTCACATTCTTATGATTATTTACATGACTTCGACATCACCAAATTTCCTTCAGATCCCAGGGGCTTTTACATGTAGGAATCTGGAAGTGATGCAATCGGTGCCTGTCAGGAGAAGGTAGAGGACTGTGCAGCTATCAGTAGCTGCACAGCTCATCCAGCAGTTGGGCACAGCGCTGAATCAGTATTGTGCCAGACCATCAGGGAAGGAGTCAGGGTTGACCAATAGTGTCGGACCGCTTTGTCTCCTAAATATAACTTTTTAGCTAGATATTTTCTTGCTAAAAAGTATATCTTTATAAAGCAAATAAAATGCCATGGTCCATGTCCTGCACACAAGTATGACAAAGGGCAGCTTTGTTTTTTAATGTGTTTAATTCTACACTGTTTCCATTAATTTGCGCAAACCCTCTGCCACCAGCCCCTCCTCCCACACCCCCACCTGTCTAGGGCCCCACTTCTATTCAATGTGTTTTAAGGTTTATTTTTAGTTTGCTGTTGCTTTAAATGTAAGCTCTTGGTGAGTTGCCAGTGTGACTGATGTGTCCATGTATCTGTGTTGACTTCATATTTATCCTACTGTTTTCCACAGACCCTTAGGTTAATTAGATTAAGGATATGTCAATGGGTAATCCAGCACAGCAAAACCCCTAGATGAGAAAGGCTTTGCTAATGAACTCCCAGAAACATAATTTATAGTGTCATTCACTTTTCTTTGTCTAGTATAAGCATATTTTACTCTTCGGTGTTTTAGCATATTCTCTTATGTGCAGAAGATATATATCAGCTATTTTATAAAAAGATTTACAAAGTATTTTTTGCTTCAGCTAACATCTGGTTATGCTGGGCTCACACTACGTTTTTCCATTCGTTTTTTGCAAAACCATCCTTACCTCCTTCGTGCTCCTTTTTAAATTTTTTCATTTAGTAATGTACCAAAGAGAGTAGACATTCTTTTTAAAGCCCTTTATACAAAGAACTAAAAGGGTTTTTTCAATTACAGTATAAAAAAAATACCCACAGAATTGAGTGCCGCTTTATGTTTGCAGTGTACATGAAATTGCACAGTGCATTTACCCCAACTGTACCATGTCACATATTGGGCCAATGACAGGGTCCCAACAGAAGTCCTCCTTAGTACCTACTGCACCATGTCACATATTGGGCCAATGACAGGGTCCCAACAGAAGTCCTCCTTAGTACCTAACGCTTGAATCATTCACAATTTTTAACTGCTTTTAAAAACTTAATTGACATGAATTTGAATTCTATGTATACTTGTTGGATGGCTACTAATGACATCACATATGCACTCATTTCCCATGTGCATAATGTCCATTGCCGCTTGTATCTATATTGGTAGGTGATCACTTGATATACTTCTGGATTTTACATGCAGTTATTAAAATGTGACTGTGTAGATTGTGTGTAAATTTCCTCTTTAACCACCATAGTCACAGCTGTTGGTGGTATATGTATTGTCCGTAATGGATGTGCAGACTTCTATATAGCCAGGCCTGTATTTAGAGTTCATGCTGCCCTAGGCACTTTGCACGCACAGGCGCCCCCCCTCACCACCACCCCCCCCCCCCCCCCGCGCCGTTACTGTACATGCATGGTATATACCCTGGCACTTGGGTGCCGCTCTATTTGATGCCCGCTGTTCTCATCAAACAGACGTGATGGAGGAAGGAAGGAGGCCGGGGGACTGGTTCTGTCCAGTGTTGGACTGGGGTACCTGGAGCCACCAATATACAACCAGTGAGACACGACATGCTGACCCCGCTCCTTTCCTGAATTCATCTGTATCTGTGACAAATCTCAGAACACCCTCCATTTATACAGCTCTCAGGGTATGCTGGGAGTTGTAGTCTCTGAGAGGACAACCCTGTAATAAATCACTGTGTGCAGAGGCTCCTGGTGGCTGCAATCTGTGGGTGACAACCATCAGCCCTGAAGGTCCAGTAATACATCTGTCTACAGCCGCAGTTATCATAGGATTGTACTACTGTACTACAACTCCCAGGATATCCTGAGGGCTGCAGACTGTCAGTACATGCTGGGAGTTGTAGTGCCTGCAGCTGTTGTAGTTGGGTCCTGGGTGCATTATACACTGAATGCTTTGTGGCATATAAGAATAAAGAGATCTGTGGGGGCTCAGTGCAGGGAAGTGACCCCAGAACATCACTAATAGGGGAAAGAACAAAAACATCTCCCCCTATCCCCTATTAGTGATGTTCTGGGGTCACTTCCCTGCACTGAGCCCTCACAGATCTATGTATACTTATATGCCACAAAGCATCCAGTGTATGATGCACCTAGGACCCAACTACAGCAGCTGCAGGCACTACAACTCCCAGCATATCCTGAGGGCTGCAGACTGTTCTGGGAGTTGTAGTGCCTACAGCTGTTGTAGTTGGGTCCTGGAGGCGTTGCGGGAGATCAGAATACATAGATCTGTGGGGGCTCAGTGTAGGGAAGTGACCCCAGAACAGCACTAATATGGTAGGGGGAGATGTTTTTGTTCTATCCCCTATTAGTGATGTTCTGGGGTCACTTCCCTGCACTGAGCTCCCACAGATCTATGTATTCTTATATGCCACAAAGCATCCAGTGTATAGGACCCAACTACAACAGCTGTAGGCACTACAACTCCCAGCAAGTACTGACAGTCTGCAGCCCTCAGGATATGCTGGGAGTTGTAGTGCCTGCAGCTCTTGTAGTTGGGTCCTAGTTAAAAAGTTTGCACTAGTGTACTGTAGTGACCGCAGGGCTGTGTCAGTACACTACCGCAAACAATAAACTGACCCTTATAGACCCCAATGGTACACAGGCTCTGCACATTATAGAAGTGATTACAGTGCAGTTACTAATGACTCACAGGTGACGTCTTCTCCGATTGCCGTCGCTAACTTTTTGCTTTCTTCTCCATCTGGCGCAGCATCATGAAGACTTCTCCGACCACAACTTGTCTGCAGGGGCAGCTGGGGGTGACTGGGAAAGGGGGGCAGCTGGGGGTGACAGGGGAAGGGAGGCAGCTGGGGGGGGACTGAGGAAGGGAGGCAGCTGGGGGGGGGACTGAGGAAGGGAGGCAACTGGGGGTGACAGGGGAAGGGAGGCAGCTGGGGGTGACTGGGGAAGGGAGGCAGCTGGGGGAAAGGGAGAGCAGCTGGGGGAAAGGGAGAGCAGCTGGGGGAAAGGGAGAGCAGCTGGGGGGCAGGGGACCAGCAGGGAGGGGCAGCTAGGGTGGCAGGGGAGAAGCTGGGGTTCAGGGGGGGCTGGGGCTCAGGGGGAGAGGCTGGGGGGCAGGGGGAGCGGTAGGGGGGCAGGGAAGAAGCTGGGATTCAGGGGGAGAGGCTGGGGGTCAGAGGGAGAAGCTGTGGGTCAGGGGGAGGAACTGGGAGGCTGGGGAGCAGCTGAGAATGCAGGGGAGAGAGGCTGGGGGCAGGGGAGAGGCTGAGAATGCAGGGGGGAGAGGTTGGGGACCAGGGGAGAGAGGCTGGGGTCAGGGAAGAGGCTGAGAATGCAGGGGGGAGAGGCTGGGGACCAGGGGAGAGGCTGAGGGTTAGGGGGAGAGTCTGGGGGGGGGGGGCAGGGGAAAGAATGGGGAGCAGGGGAGAGGCTGGGGGGGCAGGGGAGAGGCTGGGGGGCAGGGGAGAGGCTGAGGGTTAGGTGGAGAGGCTAAGGGGTTAGGTGGAGAGGCTGGGGGGGGCAGGGGAGAGGCTGGGGGGCAGTGGGAGAGGCTGAGGGGCAGGGGAGAGGCTGAGGGGCAGGTGAGAGGCTGGGGGGCAGGTGAGAGGCTGAGGGGCAGGTGAGAGGCTGGGGGGCAGGTGAGAGGCTGGGGGGCAGGTGAGAGGCTGAGGGGCAGGTAAGAGGCTGGGGGGCAGGTGATAGGCTGAGGGGCAGGTAAGAGGCTGGGGGGCAGGTGATAGGCTGAGGGGCAGGGGAGAGGCTGGGGGGGCAGGGGAGAGACTGAGAATGCAGGGGGGAGAGGCTGGGGACCAGGGGAGAGGCTGAGGGTTAGGGGGAGAGTCTGGGGGGGGCAGGGGAAAGGCTGGGGGGCAGGGGAGAGGCTGAGGGTTAGGTGGAGAGGCTAAGGGGTTAGGTGGAGAGGCTGGGGGGGGCAGGGGAGAGGCTGGGGGGCAGGGGAGAGACTGAGGGTTAGGGGGAGAGGCTGGGGGGCAGTGGGAGAGGCTGAGGTTTGGGGGGAGAGGCTGATGGTTAGGTGGAGAGGCTGAGGGAGCAGGGGAGAGGCTGGGGGGCAGGGGAGAGGCTGAGGGGCAGGGGAGAGGCTGGGGGGCAGGTGAGAGGCTGAGGGGCAGGTGAGAGGCTGGGGGGGCAGGGGAGAGGCTGGGGGCAGGGGAGAGGCTGAGGGGCAGGTGAGAGGCTGGGGGGGGCAGGTGAGAGGCTGAGGGGCAGGTGAGAGGCTGAGGGGCAGGTGAGAGGCTGAGGGGCAGGTGAGAGGCTGGGGGGGGCAGGTGAGAGGCTGGGGGGGGCAGGTGAGAGGCTGGGGGGGAGGTGAGAGGCTGGGGGGGGAGGTGAGAGGCTGGGGGGGGAGGTGAGAGGCTGGGGGGGGAGGTGAGAGGCTGGGGGGGCAGGTGAGAGGCTGGGGGGGCAGGTGAGAGGCTGGGGGGGCAGGTGAGAGGCTGGGGGGGGGCAGGTGAGAGGCTGGGGGGGCAGGGGAGAGGCGGGGGGGGGCAGGGGAGAGGCTGGGGGGGCAGGGGAGAGGCTGGGGGGGGAGGTGAGAGGCTGGGGGGGGAGGTGAGAGGCTGGGGGGGAGGTGAGAGGCTGGGGGGGGAGGTGAGAGGCTGGGGGGCAGGTGAGAGGCTGGGGGGCAGGTGAGAGGCTGGGGGGGCAGGGGAGAGGCTGGGGGGCAGGCTGGTTCCCTCCCCCCATGCAGCGCCGAGGTCCGGGGTGCAGGGCTGGTGTTGAGCTTCCGGCACACACAGTCTGACAGAGGCCGGAAGCTCACAGCTGCAGCCCCGCGTTCCTGGATCTTCTCTCCTGCTCGGCGGCGCTCACGTGATGTGACGTCATCGCCTAGCAGGAGAGAAGATCCAGGAACGCGGGGCTGCAGCTGTGAGCTTCCGGCCTCTGTCAGACTGTGTGTGCCGGAAACTCAACACCTGCCTCGCACCCCGGACCTCGGCGCTGCATGGGGGGAGGGAACCAGCCTGCCCACCAGCCTGCTCCCGGCCGCTCCGTCACACCTCCCCCCCCCCCCCCCCCCCCGGCGCGGACTAGGCACCCGTGGGCCGGTGCCTACGGATGTTTTTTTTTTTTTTTTTTTTTTTAATAATAAAAAAAGTGTTCCCTGCGGGTGCCGCCCCCCCCAGGGCGCCGCCCTAGGCACCGGACCACGGGTGCCTAGTGACAAATACGGCCCTGTATATAGCATTATCTTATAGAGCCTGAGGAGATTAACGATTTTTTTTTTTATAATTTAAAATCAGTGTAGCTTATATTGTATTGATTTGGAATGACTGCCTTTTTTCATGCACCCAGCTGTCAGCTAAATGAGCCTGCCCACTGGACTCCTAACCTAAAATAAATAGTGCTATAGTTATCCAATTTTCCCTTAAAGCTATGTATTATTCTGCTCAGCTCCTCCTGTGCCATAACATGCTGTTGGCGGAACTGAATGTTTCACACTGCTGACTGTGTTATATAGTTGTTGGGGTAAGGACACAAATGGTACCTTTCATATATAGGTGTCTGACACAAAGAGGCGTTCCCAAGCCCCTGAGGTGCCTTAGAGGTACACCTCCTCGCTCCCCTTCTCATTCCTGTTCTCTGTGGAGCCCTGTTTTTAACCCTCAACATTATATACAAATGTAGGCACATATTTGATGAGTGACTGAGGCCGCCACACACAGCACCTAGATTTTATTTTTTAGAACACGTACAAACTTTGCAAATAGCTCAATGCTGACGGTCACTCATGCAGAAAAGGAATTCCAGTCCCCAACACTTCTGGAGCTTGGGAAATCCTGACACTTGGCACTGGAGAAAAAGAACATTTTTTT
Source organism: Dendropsophus ebraccatus (assembly GCF_027789765.1). Taxonomy (NCBI): domain Eukaryota; kingdom Metazoa; phylum Chordata; class Amphibia; order Anura; family Hylidae; genus Dendropsophus; species Dendropsophus ebraccatus. The sequence goes on from NC_091455.1 coordinate 92,600,722, forward strand.
TATGTTTTGGAAGCACAGACCCCTATATAAAAGGTACAATTGGTCTTCATGTCCTAACAGTTATTTAACTCTGTCAGCAGTTTGGAGCTTGAATTCCTGATTGCCAGAAATGTGACCTGTTACCCTTTAAGTAGGACTGGGTGATTTAATCAAATTAATTCGATTAATTCACCCAGAACGTTTAAATCTATTAGATTTTTTGTAAATATTGTAGATTCGATTTTCACAAAAAAAAATGTCTGGTTGCACGGTGTCAGTCGCGCAGGCAGTCCAGAGAAAAGCGGAGAGGAGGGGGGGGGGAGGGGGTTTGCGGTGTTGGGACGGCGGGCAAGCCGTAGAGGGGTTGTGTGGCTTGGGGCGCGACACAGGCAAGCTGGAGAGGGGTGGGCAGGCTGGAGAGGTGAGATGCTGTGCCGGCGGCCTCCAGCCGCTTAAAGGACAAGTGCCATGAAAAACTTTTTCCCAGTAATTGAAGCACATTACAATGTTATATAACTGTAATATGCTTCAATCACCTATCTGCCTCCCTTCCCTGTCTTTTCCCCCCTCCACCCCCCACCAGGAAGTGTCCTAACTCACACAGACCTGATTACTGTCGTCACCGTCACCAGGCAGCTCCTTCTTGTGAGGATGAGTCATCAGCAGGAGGGCTGCTCTAGGTCCTGTTACACCAGCCTCCCCCTCCCCTCCTTGTCAGGTGACTCTGCTTGCTCAGCTTATCTTCTCTAGTGACATGACTCCTTCACTGAGTCCACGGCAGCAGGAGAGAGGGTATGAGGGGAGGGGGGAGCTGCCTGTGTGCCGGAGTCAGTCTGAGGGAAGATAAGCAAGTGAGATGTGACAAGTGATGGCTTGCAGTTGTTCAGCCAATGGGAGCTGAGCAAGCCTGTCACCTGACAAGGCAGGGGAGGGGGGAGGCTAGTGTAACAGGAGAAGGAGCTGAGAGAAGAGCTTGGTGACGGTGACGGCAGTAATCAGGTCTGTGTGAGTCAGGACACTTCCTGGTGGGGGGTGGAGGGGGGAAAAGACAGGGAAGGGAGGCAGATAGGTGATTGAAGCATATTACAGAGTTATATAACTTTGTAATGTGCTTCAATTACTGGGAAAAAGTTTTTCATGGCACTTGTCCTTTAACAACACCGCCGCTGACCTGCCCCGCCCCTTCCACTGAGCATCACGCTCCCCTCCGGGCCAGACATGGAAGTCCCCAGTCTCTGGCGGAGCCCGCAGAAACTACAGGATTAGGTAATTGTGTCGCTACAGGTCCTGGAGCTGTACAGCGGGATCGGGGGGTTCAGTGCAGACCCCCGATCCCCCTGTGCAGCTCCAGGACATGCAGCGCCGCAATCACCTTATCATGTAGTCCTGCGGCCTCCTCCAGCAACTGGGGACCTCTATGTCTGGCCAGGAGGGGAATGTGTTTGTGGAGGTGAGAGGAGGAGGTGTATGTGCTCTCCTACTCCAATCACCCCCAGCTGTCCCAGTCACTCCATTCCCCTTCAGTGTCCCCCACAGTCCCCTTCAGTTTTACCCCATTCCCCCTTAGTTACCCCAGTCCCCTTCAGTGTCCCACCTCCGTGCCCCTCAGTCTCCCCCAGTCACCCCTAAGTCACCCCTCATCTATACCTGTACTACTACACCCCTCATCTATACCTTCACTACTACACCCATCATATGTACCTGTACTACAACTACACCCCTCATCTATACCTGTAGTAATACTACTACACCCCTCATCTTTACCTGTACTACTACACCCCTTCTCCACTTTACCTCCACTATTACAACCCTTATCCACTATACCTGTACTACTACACCCTACCTAGATGGAGGCACAAACAAGATCTCCTATATCATATGGGGGCCCAGAGTGTCACATATTTGAGAAAACTACTTATATGGGGTATGGGGGGGTGCTCTGTTACACTGGGAAGCAATACAGTGGTCTGAAATATCATTAAAATAGTATCTGACGCTGCAGGGAGAAAAATGTTCTGTTTATTTAGCAAAAAAAGAAATAAATGAGATTTAAATAGAGAATCGTTTCAAATTTGTTTTTAAAAAATCGAGATTGTTTTTGCCCATATCGCCCAGCCCTACCTTTTTTAAGGGTTTTTTTTTTTTTCTCGTAACTTGCTTATAGCATGTTCACAAGGCTGCTATTTTTCTCTACATGTATTTGATAACAGCTATTACCCGGCTTGTTTATATGTTGGCTTTTTTTGTGGTATATTTGTTAATTTGTGTATAGCATTGATAATATTGCTTTAATTTTATGGATTTTATAATCTAGTGAGGACAGGACAGTATTTTAGTTGTCTTTTTGAAATACACATGGGGTAGACCTTTTCATACATAGGGTTGAAATACATTTCTTTTCCCAGATAGATTATTATGTTTAAATGTCTGTCTAACAAGAGCTGCCTGTTGCGATGTCATTTATCGCTGTGCTCCATTGCATATAGAGTATAGAAATGATAAAAGGAGATAGATGAGGAGAAGAGCTCCATTCACATGCTGGATGTTGCTTCCAGGCAGCTTATTTATAGGGGATGTCTGGGCTGTTGTCACATACCAAGTAGCTTTCTAATTGCTGGTGCTTGGTCATAGAGAAAATACAGATGTTACTTGGAGCGGTTTGAGGTTTTCAGACTCCTTTATGTTAGACGCTTCCATTCAGTTGCTGCACTCTTTATACTGTCACCCTGCATAGTAAGTAGCCCTATGGGATTTGTGGCCGTTTCTTCTGTGTAAAGGTTTTGACTGAAGAATAATCATGCCAATATAAAGATTTCTGTGTCACTGCATTGCTGCAAGCAGTCCTATTTACTCATGCAATAGATATATGAGGGAATAATACACATACATGCTAACCTACAAGAAGACATCAGAGATGGCTTATAACATGCCAGCATTGACACCAAGCACATTGTAAGCACAGCATCTTCTGAAATAGTGCTTTCCAGATTATTTCATGTATATAACACAGGCGTTTTTGGATGTATGAAACATACTCCATGTAATCTGGTAACACTATTCTCATTTTCTCATTTCATTAAATATGGAGTAAAAACCTGATGCAGATTAGGGACAGTCGGTGACAAGAATTTCAAGGACCCCTAAGAGGGTGGTCGGAGAATTGCCACTATCTATCCATTGCAGGGGTGATGGTAGCTCTAAATAAAATGTAGCCCTTTCCTACAGTCACACAGTTGAATCTATCATGTTTCTTGTTTTTCCCTTAGTAATATAGCTCCTTAGATTTGTTGTATTGGGTGCTTGCAGTGGATAATACTGCTAAGAATGAATGCTCCTTTTGTGCCTCCCCTTTCTTTTGAGCAGCATGTGGTACGTTCCCCTAATAGATTCATGAATCTGTGTGCACCAGCAAGCCTGACAGTTCACATTCAGCTTTCATAGAGGCAGAGCCAGGAAAGTCTATGTATGAGTCTATGTGCTCCAGCAGCCAATTGAAACCCTGTGGAGCTGTGCACTATCCATTTATATAGCCGGCTGTATGAACCTCTTCCTCCAGCGTCTTTGTTCTACAGTCCGGAGGATGCTCTACACTGCCTGGTAACTGAAGCTTGGACAGCTCCCATCTTCTGTCTCCTCGCTGAGACCTCGCAGCAATGTCATCCCCAGGATCCACTGGGAGCAGCCAGAGAAATTCCTGTAGGTACAACTGCCTGCCAATGCTCTCTTGGGCCATTAGAATATTTGCTATAGGTGCAGACTTCGTTGCCTAAACCAGGGGCGCTGCACTGCAGTGCTGGCACAGTCTAGTTTAGGAAGCATGTGTTTCGTGGCATGCGACTTTTTCATTTTGCCCACTGGCAGAATGGTTTTTCTGTGCAAAGAAATCCTAATTGCAGCTTGATGTTCTTTGTCACATCTTACCAAGCCAGGAGGCATGTGCTGTAATCACAGAATCACAGAATATTTTTAATTTTTTTAATGTAATTTTCTGCTTTTCTCCAGTCCATCTGTGTATCTGATCATAATCCTGAATTGTATTGCTTAATGTATTATACAAATAACTTTGTATCCATTATCATGAGATATAGGAAGGGTTTCTAAATAATAGATTTTTTTATTTTTTTTATTTTATCGTACCTGAAAATTATAGGAGTGTGTAAAAATGCTATTATATTGATTTCTATTCACTGGCTGCCTAATAGGATTTTTCTACCCCCTTCAGATATTTCTTTTATTGATCCATAGTGTTAAATGAATGTGAGTACGGGAATGTTGTAGTGCATGATGATGAATTCTTCTGGCTTAGCTATGCAACCAGATACAATGGTCCTTTTGGAAATCTATATGGGATTCATGGTGCCTGTTGATAAGCACCTGGGTTTTCTATTTTATCTTCTCTCTTCCTCGTCATTGACCCTCAGTGGGAAGTGCCTTGCGCTAAATTCACTGTGTTTAATCTGCAGAAGCAACAAATAGCCTTCAGCGATGAGTCATGGAATACAACGCTGCTGCCCACATCTGTTTATTATCCTGTGCTTCATAGTGGTCAAGAACCAGATTCAATATCCAGTCCCTGTTCACAAGAGAGAGTAGTTTGTTATTCAGAATGCATGCAAAATATTGAATGCAGTGTTGTTCAGTGAGTTTAAACTGGTCCATTTTCAGTTTTATGCTCTAGGAACAAATTAGATACCCAAGTTTTAAACGTGAATGTTGGCAAAATAATTTATGCATACAAATTTAATGTTTTCTAGAATTTGCTTCCATAGTCTAGTTTATTTTTTCTTTTAAAAGAGGGTGTATTAGCATGCAAGTTTGCATAGATTTTGTTACAGTTCTGCATAGTTGCCATGTCTTACTCAATCTTATCAGCTGCGGCTGCCCATGCCTCTGGAAAGAGAAGCATCATGACAGGTACCCTTTAAAGGGATTGTCACAATAACCACATATTCCATCTATCCACAGCTGGGCAGTGATCTAACTTCTGGTACCTGGAAGCGTTTATAAGCATAGGAGGCCTGAGTCTTATATGTAAATGGAACAATGTATGCACTGCTGCTCCATTTATTATCCATTGGATTGCTGGAGCTTTCCATCAGTCACATAGACAATTATTAAATGGCAGTGCACACCTGTGACTACTCCATTTGAATGGGGTACAGGCCAATTAAAATTTTGGATACATTGCTGTCCTTGCATAGAACATAACGAAGATCTGACTCTTACCAAACCACGCTACCCCGAGGTCCTCCTGCAGCATCTTCAGGTCTCCGTTTTATGCTTCCGCCTCTACTTCCGAGACAGATTAACTTAGCCAATCACTGACTGAGGCAGGACAGAGCCACCGACAGTGATTGGCTGAGTGGATTGTCAAAGCTGAGACAAGTAGGGATGTGGGGGCATTTAGCTGGGGACCTAAGGAACCCCCGGGGGATCCTGGTTAGGTAAGAATCTAATCTTCATTATGTTCGATGCAAGGGCAGCAATAATAAGAAAAATGTAAAAGGCTGGAGCACCCATTTAGGAGTGTAAGGGGTCACATTGGTTATACCACCATTAATCATACTTATCCCTTCATTCAGCCTACTTTTCAGATCTATATGCTAATTGTGTGGGACTAGTTAACTGTATTCAGTCCAATAATCCCAAATGATCCATTGCCAGCATGCTGTGGTCTGCATACTTGTTTGACAAGTTGCTGACATATACCTTCAATGTACTGATAAAATGCAATGTGAATATTGCTGTTTTATACATACAGTAGTTTTACTATTTTTAAAACTATGGAATCTCCACTTGGACAGAGTCCACCCAATGAATAAATATGTTCCACTTTATTGTGCCAATTGCATATCAAAAAGAACACAATGTTTTGGCTCTAACAAATGGTGAGCCTTTCTCAAGTATACTACAATGTTGTGCAATAGACTCTTCTAAACATAGATAAACCAATCTTAAAGCGAATATATGTTGTTTGTTGTCCACTGTTAGGGGCCTATTCCACAGAGCGATAATCGGGCCGATTATCGCTCCGTGGAATAGAGAAAACGATCAGCCGTTGATTGTGTCATCAGCTGATCGTTCATTTAGGTTCAAACCTAAAATCATCGGTCGCCACCCGCACATCGCTGGTGGAATAACGATGCGCGGCGGGCGACCGACGATTCCATAAGCAACATACATTACCTAACCATGTTGCAGGGCTTCTTCTACGCTCCTCTTCCTCCTGGTCCCGCACACAGCAGCAGCTTCATTGTGGCCTGTTAGCTGACTGACCGCTCAGCCACGGCTAGTAATTGGCTGAGCGGTCTGTCAGCCCAGACAGGCCGCACCGAAGCTGCTGCTGCGCACGGGAACGGGAGGAAGAGGAGTGCAGGAGAAGCCAGGCAACATGGTTAGATAATGTATGATGTTTAAACAAGGGCTGAAAGGACATCGGTAACGATGTCCCAGCAGCCCTCGCTAAACAATTATCGGGCTGTGGAATAGGTCCAGTAAACGAGCACCGATTTTGTGGGATTTTTGGGGTGTCCGTTCTGTAATTACAGACCGTATTACATGTCCTTTTTTTTTTTTTTTGTCACGCAAAAAAAACTGGATGTATGAATAGCACTATTGAAAATAATGGGTTGTAATGGATTCCGTATTTTTGAATTTGTGAATTTAGCTTCACAGTCAGTAGCAGAAGGCACATTGAGTAGGTGGTGCTTGTCTGCTTTCTACTACTGAGGCCTAATTCACACGTCAGTATTTTTCATCCGTTTTCCCGGACCAGGAAATACGGAATCCATTACAACCCATTATTTTCAATGGTGCTATTCATACATCCAGTTTTTTTTGCGGAGTCGCAATCCTTGACAAAAAAACGGACATGTTGTAATACGGTCCGTAATTACGGAACGGACGCCTCAATAGAAGTCTATGGAGAGCACAAAATTTGCGGAGAGTAAAGTGCAATCTGCAAAACCATCCGCAAAATTATCCGTATCACGGATCCGTTTTTTTGTGACATCACCAACCTCCTCCTGCCAGAAATATCCTGCCTGATAGAAATGACTGTGAAATGGCCCCCAGACGACCATGTGACCTTTTTTCTTGGGGGGGGGGGGAGAGACAGCAAATTACATAATTTTTGCCATTCCCTCTTTTTTCTTCACTCCACCTTTTTTTGCGGATCCGCAAAAAACGGATTAAAAAAACAGAACCTAACCTATTTGCGGATGAAAAATAGAGGATCCAGATTTTCATCCAGGAAAAATGACGTGTGAATGTGGCCTGACTGTTTTACTACACTGGACTGTGCTGCAGTAGGAGATTAGGCAGCTGCAAGGTGTAGCAGAGCTGAAACGGTAATAAAAAACAACAGCAGGATATACACAGGAACAGACTTGCAGCAGAGTCTGTCCCCTGCACGGCAGCATCTCTGTGCGACCTCCGTTTGAGTGTAATACAGTGTATAGGCCTGGCCCTTTATGGGCAGGCCAGGAACTGCAACCATGGAGGAAGAAGCAGCAAAGAGACCAGAGGAGAGAGAGCCTGGATCAGTGGTCATGGTGGCAGAGCAACAATTGTGGCCTGGTGACTGAGTGCTGAGACAAGCCGGACAAACAATGTTTGCATGTAGTTAGTATGCATGTCTGTGTGCTTGTATCTGTGTTGAGGGAATGAGTGACTATACATTGGGAGCAAATTGAGCCAACAAGGAGTGCTGTATTAGTGATGTCCATGCACTGAGGCTACCTACTGACGCCTCTCTGAGGTACTTCATAGTGCTGCATCCATTGCATTGCAATCTACCCGTGCAAAGAGAAGTGTTCCTGTGGAAAGCCTCTTGCTGTACACATTGTGCAGAATCCCGCTACATAAAATGAATCACAAGCCTCCAGCAATATGCCAAACAAGCGGTTATGAAAATGAAAGATGTAATGAATTGATGATTACATTGCCTCCTTGGCAAGACTAAAGGTTTTCATTACAATATTCTTTTGGCTAAAAAAACAACAAGATATCCTTAGTTACATATGGATAAATGTCTTCCATGGGATTTCTTGTAATATAATGTTTTTGAAAGAGAAATGCTCATTGTCTTCATATAAACATATTCCAAAATAACATTCTCTGCATAGGAAGCATTTGAAATAGGGTAATGGTGTGGGAGAGCCTGTTTGTGCCAGCAAGTAGTTCTAGATGGTTTCCATAGAAAAGGGGTTCATAGTAAATTAAAATGTGGGGATATACAGATAAATCATCGTTATATTAATACTGTAGATGTGCGGTTAATATTTCTGTATGTGATCCTGTATATGCCATGTGTCCAGGTAACTAAAGCAACGGCAACAGTATGAAATTTTTATTAACTAGGTTCCTTTTAGGGTGGGTTCACACTCCATTTTTGCAGTCAGTTGTTTTCATACAATTTGGAAAAAAAAAAAAAAAAAAGATTGGATGAAAAAACTGATGCATTTGTGTGCATCCGTTTGGATCTGTTTTTCCATTGACTTCCATTATAAAAAAAAGAAGTGTAAAAAGGGATCAAAACGCATTCCGTGCTTTTTTTTTTTTTTTTTTTTTTTTTTTTTTTTTTTTTTTAGCGTACACAAAAACATGGTAAACTGTGTTTTGCGTACTCTTAAAAAAAACTGAAGTGTTCCGTTTCCTGATCCACTTTTATTATGGAAGTCAATGGAAAAATGGATGCACACAAATGCATCCATTTTTTCATTAGTGTTTTTGCATAAAACAGATGAAAAAAAATTAATGGTCTATACCAATATAGCCTACGATAGCATTATCCTGGCTATTCTTTACAGTTGGAATAATGGAATCAGGCAGGTAACGTTGTCTTGGTATTCACAAATTGCAGACTAATCCATCATACTGCCAGAAGGGAGAGTGTAATTTATCACTCTGCAGAATATTTTTCTGTTGCTCCAGTGGTGGAGGCTTTACACCACTCCATCCAAAGCTTGGCATTGTGATTAGTGACTTTGCAGAGTGTTGGTGACTTTTATGCTCTATGGGTCTCAGCACCCACCAACCCTGCTCTATAACCTTATGTGTCCTGCCATTTAGTGGCTCAGTTGCTGTGGTTCCTAAATGTTTCCGCTTTTCATTAAAGGGAACCTGCCCGGTATAACCAGCAAACTTACTTTTATAAAGTCCCGCACTCTGTTAATAAGGGCCAACCAGTCATCTGGGTCCCCTTTCCTTTTGCCAAGTAGTAGGTTGCCAAGGGCCAACCATCTCTGTGTAACGTACTCGAGATACAGCGCTGACATGCCCAGAGACTGTGACTGCTTGGCAAAGGGTAAACCTGTCTTAAATTGTCTTTTAGATATACAGGGTAGCTAGAAATCGACTATTACCTACAAGGTTTTGGGGTTCTTTTTATTACACTTATGGAAGTAGATGCCAAGCATGTGAAAATACTTCTGGGGTATCTTCAAATGTCATTTAGCCACTAAGGAAGCAGATGCTCTGTTATTTGCCTCCAGCACAGAATAAGAAACTGAAAACCTTCTGAGAGTAGGAAACATATATTTAATATAGAACTTTCAGGGTAGACACTGGGCTTCTATTAGCTCCTCTCTGTGGAGAACATTGGGTTATTAGATGCTGTGAAGCAATAGAGTAGATTGAATACATTCTAGGGTAAAATAAGCCCAAACCAGGAGATGCTATAAAGGCACCATTATTATCTTTTAGGCTGCCATAATTGCCTTTTTGTTTTGTTTATTTTTTTTATTTCTTTTGCTAAAAATCAGCAGCCAGAGTTTAGCTTGGAGTCAGTAGGGAATAAGGAAATGCCATACCAACACGTCTATTCCTTAATGATGGTTATGGTGGGTAGGCCAGAAAAAAGCCATACAAAATGTGTTTCTGTAGGAAGCCTTAAGTGTCACTGTCGTTAATTTATTTTTATTTTTTTTTTGCAGAAATCAATAGTCCAGGCGATTTTTAAGCTTTGTAATTTTTAAACTTTGTAATTTGGTTTATTAGCCAAATATGCCATTATCTGCATGTAAAAAGCCTTTTCCCAGGTCCCCCCTCCCTCCTCTCCTTTCTGTCATCCACTGCTCAGAATCAGAAAATCTCGACTGTTTTTTCATCAGTCGGATCCTGTCTGGTCTATGAAGAGGGGAGGGGGAAGGACGAAGGAGGAGATTGGATGGCAGCTGAGAGCTAAGAACAAAGGATTGCTTAGCGGGGGACCTATTCACAGTGCTATTCAGAGGTCAGAGAGGTCCTTGGTGCCTGTCAAAGGAGAGAGCCCGGGATGTGAATGTAAATTAACTCTTTGTTGCCCTGTTTTGCTGCTTTTACTTTCCCTCTCCATAGGAAAACCATGAAGACGGAGGGAGAGCTTTTTCATGATAAAAATTCATTTTTCGCCTAAAAAGACCAATTACAAAGTTTCTTAAAATCGCCTGGACTATTGATTTCTGCAATAAAAATTTTAACGACAGTGACACTTTAACCCCTTAGTGACCGCCATGCTGCCTTTTCACGGCGGCCACTAATGGGCTTTATTCCGATGCGTACGCCTTTTAACGGCGGGCGCATCAGAATAAATTACTGCCCGGCGGCGGCTGCAGGACGGGTGATCAGCGGTCAGTGTGACCGCTGACACCCTCCTGTAACTGCCCGAAGCAGAGGATTCTCCGCTCCGGGCAGTTTAACCCGTTAAATTCCGCTGTCAAACCATGACAGCGGCATCTAACGGGTCCCGGTGGATCCCGAACGGCGCCGTGAATCACTTACGTGATCGCGATGTCCCGCGGCGCCGTCCGGTCCTCCGATGTCTCCATGGTGATCCTAATGAAGGTCCCCGGGGTCACCATGGAGATGCCTGATGCTGACAGGGGTGGCCGCGGCTATTGCCTGTCAGCATGAGGCATGATACAATACATTGCAGTACATCAGGTACTGCAGTGTATTGTATCAGTGATCAAAGTATTTTAAACTAGTGTACAGTAATGTACAATAGTGTAAAAGTAAAAAAAAGTTAGAAAAAGGTGCACCAAACACAACACAGCCCCCCCAATAATAAAGATGCATTACATTCCCTATACCCAATAAAACATGACATAAGTGATCAAAAACACAAATCCTATACATTTTTGGTATCGTTATGTCCGTAACGACCCAATCTATAAAACTATATCAATAATTATATCGCACGACACACACTGTAAAAAAAAATAAAAAAAAACAGTACCAGAATAGCTGTATTTTATCAATCCACTTTAGAAAATACGTCATAAAAGAGATCAAAAAGTCATATACATATAAAACTTGGTATCAATAGAAACTACAGATCTTCCCGCAAAAAATAAGCCCAAAACCAGCTCTGTCGCGCAAAAGATGAGAACGCTATGGATCTTGCAATGCGGCGACAGTTTTTGTGGGTTTTTGCTAGGAAGATAGTTTCTATTGCGCCAAAGTAATAATAGTTAAAAAAAACCTATACAAATGTGGTATCGCCGTAACCGTAGTGACCCAGAGAATACATGTATTATGTTATTAGTGACCGCCGATACGGATTTTTACGGCGATCACTAATGGGCTCTATTCTGCTGCCATCAGCTCTTTATGGCGATGGTGCAGAATAGTGCAGCGGCGCCGGTAATGCCCGCAGCCCCCTCCTCTCAGCTACCGGAGGTAGCTGAGGGGTTGGGGCAGAGTGTGGGGTCAGTCCTGGCAAGTCCCCTCACCGGCGATCGGCCGGCCACCGGTAACAGACATTGCCAGCGCAGCTGAACGCTTTCATCTCTTCTTACCGTGAATCCACAGTGAGAGGAGATGAGAACATGTCCCCCCCCATCCCCAGAATTAACCCTAGTGACCTGGTCACTGACCCTCCCCTCCCAGGGCGGCCATCTGATCCAAGATGGCCGCAGCCATCTCTGTTAACAGACTCTGTTCACAGTGATGGATTCCTAAAAATTATCAAAGCTTCATTCTCTCCACCAACGGAGGAGAGACATTACAGGGGCGCTGCAAACGCACCTGGCTCTCAGAAACTTCTTCAGAAAAATCATGCACTGAAAATGCTAATTGGCGCTCCCTTTCTTCTGAACCCCGCTGTGTGCCCACACAGTGGTTTATGCCCACATAGGGGGTACCGTTCTACTCAGGAGTACCTGCATTACATATATTGGGATGAGTTTTCGCCCCTGTTCCTCGTGAAATTGAGAAATTTCAAACTAAACAAACATGTTATTGGAAAAATTACATTTTTTCATTTTTACTGTCTTCTTTTGAATACTTTCCTCTAATACTTGTGGGGTCAAAATGGTCACCACACCCCAAGATGTATTCTTTGAGGGGTGTACTTTCCAAAATGGGGTGACTTTTGGGGGGGGGTGTTCTATTCTGCTGACACTACAGCGGCTCTGCAAACGCACCTGGCACTCAGGAACTTCTTCAGCAACATCTGAACTGAAAATGCTAATAGGCGCTCCTTCCCTTCTGAGCCCCGCTGTGTGCCCATACAGTTGTTTACGCCCACATATGGGGTACCATTGTACTCAGGAGGACCTGCGTTACAAAATTTGGCGTGCATTTTCTCTTATGTTTATTATTAAAATGAGATACTTTAATCTTAACAAATATATTATTGGAAAATTTCTATTTTCCATTTTTTTCCGGACTAATTGTGAATACTTTCCTTCAGCCCCTGTAGGGTTAAAATGATCATTTTACCCCTAGATTAATTCTTTAAGGTGTCTAGTTTCCAAAATGGGGTCACTTATGGGGGTTTCCAGTATACAAGCCTCCTAAATCAACTTAAAAAAAGAACTGGTCCCTAAAAAATCAGTTTTGGAAATTTCATGAAAATTTGATAATTTGCTGATACATTTCTAATGGTACTTTTACACGGTGCGATAATTCGGCCGATCGCACGATTAACGATTTTGAATGGACGATGAACGATTTTATAACGATCAGCGTTTAGACGGAACGATACATGGTACGGAAAATTCGCTATGCGATCGTTTAAGCCTATCTCACACATAGGGGAAATCGTTGAAAGAATGTTTACACTGAACGATCTGCAAATTTTTTGCGAACGATCAACGATGATTTGTGAACATGTTGAAAGATCAAAATGAACGATTTTTTGCTCATCGTTTAATCATTCGCTGCGTTTATACGTACGATTATCGTTCGAATTTGACCGTTATCGTGCAAAAACGAACGATCAATCGTCCCGTGTAAAAGTACCATAAGCCCCGTAACACCCTAAAAAAGTGAAATATGTTTACGAAATGAAGCCAGAATAAAGAGGACATATTGATGATGTGACTTACTAATTTTTGTCATGTGCCTTTTTTTTTTTTTAGAAGCAAAGAATTTCAAAGTTCGTAAAGTGCAAAATTTTCTAATTTTTCATTATATTTTGATGTTTTTCACAAAAAACACACAAGACAGTGACCAAATTTTGCCACTAACATAAAGTACCATATGTTACGAAAAAACAATCTCAGAATCGCTAGCATACGTTAAAGAATCAATGACCTATAAGCGCATAAAGTGAGACAGGTCAGATTTTGCAAAATGAGCCTGGTCATTAAGGCCCAAACAGGCTTGGTCCCTAAGGGGTTAAAGGGGTTTCCCCTTGATACAAACTTGGTAAAATCAGATGCGTACCACATACACATATGTACAGGAGCATAAATGTGCATTTTTTTTAGTAAACTAACTTACATCACTGTACTCCCATTCTCTCCATGAATTTAATAACTTTTTAGTTTAATCTGTGAACGGTTACCCTACTTCCTAGAGACTGTTGTGATCATACTCGGCTCACCTTAGTGGGTCGTAACTAAGGGCACCAGGTTAACAAAACAAACCAGACATGATGAGAATTAGGAAGTCTGTACCTCTCAAACAGTACGTTTCCAGAAAGGCTTGTACATATCAAATGTGTTTCATTTCACATAATGCAACCAATTAGACCTAGTTTTCTTAATGACCTAACCCTTTTATGTAATTTGTACTATTAGTCTTTACCTAGAAATTATGTCATCTATTATTCTCAAGAAACATCAACGTATGTGCATGCTCTACAACAGGAATGTCAAACTCTCGCTTGTGGGCCAAATCTGGTCTGCAGTGCCAATATTTTTGTCCTGCAGATTGGACCGCCTGTATTATAAATTTATGCAGGATGCACCCGGTGCAGACAGCATGTGTGATGATACTGCCATGCTGCATGTGCCAAGACGCAGCCGGGTGCATCCTGCAGGCAGAGGTACCAATAAAAGGTAAGCCAACCCATTCACCCACAGGGAAGAAGCAAATCACCATATAGGGCACTAATGGGGGGGGAGTAGTTACTATGAGGTGTGCTAATGGGATAATAAACAACTGTCTGTGGCACTATTGAGGGAACCGGCTACAAACTACCACTGTTGAGGGGAGTTGACTACTATATTAACTACTGTTAGGGGGCTAATTATTGTTTGGGACACTAATATGCCCATGCATCCATGTCACCGTTGTACATACTGCCCATGACACAGCCTGCCATAGTGGTGCCAGCACACTAGGCCGCAGCCATCTCCATAGGACATCAGTAAATGCAGCAGTGACATGGAATGCTACACTCCGCACTGACGGTGCCAGCAACTCCGCTTTTACAGTGACCGGAACACGGCATGCATGATTCCATAAATTTTAAGGTTGGCCTGCTACTTCATCCAATTTCTTAATTTTTGCCCACTGTCCATTTTAGTTTGACACCCCTGACCTAGAAGATGGTTTCTTATTCCAGAATGATTGTTACTTCTACTTCCCCACATTTGAATATGGAAAAAATTGCCGCACACACTTTTTGTTTGTCCTCCTCATGAGTATAATGTTTTAGTGATGTTTTTATTTTTAATGTTGTGTACATGCATCTCTTTCTGTTTGTAGTCATATAGAGAAGCTTATGCTATACTATAGCAGGTGTGTTGTAGGGAGGAAAAAAAAACAACTAAACCCAAAACACTGTGTGTGAAGAATGTACCATATTCTACTATAGAATTAAAATAATATCTGACCACAAGATTTTTAACAGAAAAACAGCCCCACAGCCTGCCGAACGGGCCCCCATAGCATTTGTATGGTGTGCCAAAAGTAGCTACGCCATTGCTTGGAGAATTGCATAACTTGTATAGTTGCAAGGGAAACATTGCTTGACAGCCTTTGGCTTTTTTTTTTACACATTCTGTATTTCCGCAATTGCAGACAGACTACAGACCCATTTATTTAAATGCCTCGATCTGCAAAGAAAAACCAGGCAGGTCCTAGTTCGGACCTGCAATTGTGGAATGGATCACTATTGTCCAATTAACGGCTCTGTGGATTCTGGACATGTAAGTGCAGCTGTCTGTAGCTACAGACAGCCCTACAGTATAGAGATAAGTGAACCGGGTTCGGGTTCGAGTCCATCCGAACCCGAACATTCGGTATTTGATTAGCTGGGGCTGCTGAACTTGGATAAAGCTCTAAGGTTGTCTGGAAAACATGGATACAGCCAATGACTACACCCATGTTTTCCACATAGCCTTAGGGCTTTATCCAAGTTCAGCAGCCACCGCTAATCAAATGCCGAAAGTTCGGGCTCGGATCGACTCGAGCATGCTCAAGGTTCGCTCATCTCTACTACAGAACTTACATAGTAACATAGTAAGTAAGGTTGAAAGAATACAAGAGTCCATCAGGTTCAACCTAGGGAAACCCTACTGTGTTGTTCCAGGGAAGGCAAAAACCCCTATGAGGCAGACGACAATTGCCCCACCACAGGGAGAAAAACTCCCTCCAGACTCCAATGGCAACCAGAATAATCACTGGATCAACGTATCACCGGAAATCTAATGCCCATAACTTGTAATATTATATTGTTCAAGAAAAGCATCCAGGCCTCCCTTGAACTTATTTAATGAATCGGACATGACAACATCATGTGGCAGAGAGTTCCACAGTCTTACCGCTCGTACAGTAAAGAACCCGCGTCAATGCTGATGATAAAATCTTCTTTCCTCTAGACGTAGAGGATGCCCCCTAGTCATGGTTACAGACCTAGGAGTAAAAAGATCACTACAAAAATCTCTGTACAGTCCATTCATATATTTGTACATTGTGATCAGATCGCCCCTAAGACGTCTTTTTTTCTAGCGTCTTTTTTTCTAGCGTAAATAACCCCAAGCTTGATAACCTGTCCTGGTACTGTAACCCACCCATTCCCTTAATGACCTTTATTGCCCTCCTCTGCACCCGCTCCAGTTCAGCTGTGTCCTTCTTATATACCGGTGCCCAAAACTGTACACAGTATTCCATGTGTGGTCTGAGCAGTGATTTATAAAGAGGCAAAACTATGTTCTCATCTTTAGCGTCTATACCTCTTTTGATGCATCCCATTATTTTATTAGCCTTGGCAGCTACTGCCTGGCACTGATCACTAAAGTTGAGTTTACTGTCCACCAATACCCCCAGGTCCTTTTCGGAAGTAGTTTTACCCAGTGTTTTATTATTTAGCACATAACTGTACTTATTATTTCTATGGCCCAAGTGCATAACCTTACATTTATCCACATTAAACTTCATTTGCCATTTCACCGCCCAAGCCTCTAGCTTCTCCAAATCCCTCTGTAATATGATATTATCATTCTCTGTGGTGATTACTTTACCCAGTTTAGTATCATCTGCAAAAATGGAGATTCTGCTCTGTAGCCCCTCAAAAAGATCATTAATAAAAATATTAAAAAGAAGTGGACTCAACACTGACCCCTGTGGTACCCCACTTGTAAATGTAGTGTTAGTCTTTTTGTGGTACCCCAGGGGTAATGTTGCAGCAGGCTAACTGGAAGTAGTAGTCCTTAAAGGGGTGCTCCAGCATGGGGGGCACTTTCTGGGGGGGACCGGGGAGGAGGTGGCTGAAATAAAAGATGTCCACTCACCTCCCCGGTTCCAGCAGCGGGTCACTCATCACGGCGCTCCGGTTCCTGGCCACTTCCTGGTGTCTGATGCCGCCCGAGACGCTACATCTCAGGGCCGCTCAGCCACTCAGTGAAGGAGGCGGGATCCGAGCGGACTTCAAACGGATCCCGCCTCCTTCACTGAGTGGCTGAGCGGCCCTGAGACATAGCATCTCGGGCGGCGTCAGACACCAGGAAGCGGCTGGGGACCGGAGCGCCGCGATGAGTGACCCGCCGCTGGAACCGGGGAGGTGAGTGGACGTCTTTAATTTCAGCCACCTCCTCCCCGGTCCTCCCCAAAAAGTGCCCCCACACTGGATAACCCCTTTAAGATGTGTCACACGGCAAGGTGGTATAGCTTACCCGATGTTTCCTACTACTACTTTTTGTCAGTGTAGTTGCTTCAAGGATGCAAAGTGTAAGAGTAAAACCAAGAAATAACTAGAAATAACCTGATTAAACACACTGGTCTGTCCATTAGGAGCATTGCTGGCAGACATGTGGCTCCAGCAAAGGCCAGACTAACACTCTTAGTGCTTTGTGCTTGGTTTGTAGAATGACAATCTTTTGTTTTGTAAAAATAAATAAATACACATATATATATATATATATATATATATATATATATATATATGTTAAACTATGATTTAGTGGAAATGCTCTGGGTATTACTTGGGGATGTCTCTGCACAGACTGTGAATTAACAGTGATCTAGCTGCAGTTACAGAGAATGGGTCTATTGTGCTACATAGGCCGAAGTACCCCCAGGACTTCTGGAGGAAATCCAGGACACAGTTAGAAATCCATTAGGCGGCATATATGTTGCCTATTTAAACTCTATTGTAAGTTTGGACAGAGATGGAGTCTGACATTATGTGTTTTAAATAGTAAAATAAGTGAACAGACAAGAATATACTGGTCTAGAAAGAGTTAAAATTTAAACTCAGTAATAATTCTTTTGCTGGTGCATTAGGTGGTTGTTTATAGTCTTATACTATTAGCTGTGTAAAAAACAAATGTAAAAGTTTATCTGAGAGAACGCTGATTTAACTGGGTCTCACATTTTACAATTTTGTTTTTGCTTTTAACCACCTTTGATTCCATTGTACACCAAACGCACATCTGTCAGCAAGAACACTCATTGTTGTTTCTTAGCTGTAATTGCACAAAGAAGGGTTGTATTAAAGGGGTTATCTGACCTAACGGGGAAAAGAGTTAAGACAGGGATACTTTTTATTTTATTCCATTTGTGCCCTGGATCCCAAAATTGCTGCTCTGCTTCACCCACATCTCCTGTTTCATGATCGATGCATCTTGTCCCAACGACCTGTTTCAGCTTAGAGCTGTCCATCATGGCTCGGCCCTGCCATCCAGTCCTTTCTCTAAGGCTGGGTTCACTCTGCGTTTTCAGCATCCGTTTAACGCATCCGTTTTTTTTTAACCGTCAAAAAAGTACTGTCAACAGTACTTTATTGTGCGTTAAAAAAAAAACGCATCCATTTGGATCTGTTTTTTTTTTTTATAGTGGAAGTCAATGGAAAAACGGATCAAAAACGGATGCACACGAATGCATCCGTTTTTTTGCAATCCGTTTTTTGCAAAAAAACGGATCCGTTAAACGGATGCTGAAAACGCAGTGTGAACCTAGCCTAAGTGCCCTCCCACACAACAGTGCACATGAGTGTTAATAGAGTCCAGTGACTTCGGAGGTGGGCATTGTTTGCTAGACCAGTGATTTTCAACCTTTTTTGAGCCGCGGCACACTTTTTATACTTAAAAAATCCCGGGGCACACCACCAACCAAAATGGCACAAAATGACACTAACACAGTACATATTATACATATAGTTAATAATATACATTCTAAATGTATTTATACTCACTCAGTGTGAAACCTGGGCCTGTTTTCTTCTCCCCCCTGTGCTTCTCTCCTGTGCTTCCCTCCACCATACTTCTCCCCCCTACTTCTCTCCTGTGCTTCTCTCCACCATACTTCTCCCCCATGCTTCTCTCCTGTGCTTCTCTCCACCATACTTCTCTCCCCCCTGCTTCTCTCCTGTGCTTATCTCCACCATACTTCTCCCCCCTGCTTCTCTCCCCCATGCTTCTCTCCTGTGCTTCTCTCCACCATACTTCTCTCCCCCCTGCTCCTCTCCGCTGTTTCTCTCCCCGATCCCCATGTTTCTCTCCCCTGTTTCTCTCCCCCATGCTTCTCTCCCCCATCCCCAGGTTTCTCTTCCTGTCTCTCCCCCCCTGTTTCTCCCCCATGCTTATCTCCCCCATCCCCATGTTTCTCTACCCCATCCCCAGGTTTCTCTCCCCCATTGTTTTCTCCTGTTTCTCTCCCCTATCCCCAGGTTTCTCTTCCTTCTCACCTCCTCCAAGATGGTCGCCGCTGCTGTCCGCCTCACCTACTGGCCGCCCGTAGGGCCCGGACGTGCTCCTCCAATCAGCGGAGACTGGGAGCGTGGTGCGCTGCGGCGGGCCGTAGCGCACAAGTTGATTGGATGCGTGCATCACGGCCCGCCGCAGTGCACCACGCTCCCGGTCTCCGCTGATTGAATAGGAGGAGCACGTCCGGACGCTACAGGCGGCCAGTAGGTGGGGCGATCTGCAGGGGCACCATAGTTTGGGGAAGTTTCCTCGCAGCACACCCGACCTTGTGTCGCGGCACACTGGTTGAAAATCACTGTGCTAGACTAATTGCACTGTGTATTGCAATAGGCTTCTTGTTAGCATTCTGGTCCTTTTTTTTTTTCTTTAATTACTGCAGATATATATATATATATATATATATATATATATATATATATATATATATAATCAATGTGTGTATATTAGTATAAATTGCATTAGGAATAATTCTATCATATCATGGAGTACTGGTATTGCACTGGTATTATTTCAACTGGATATGGGTTTTGCAGAAGCCTACTGGGAAGTCTGATGGTGCCAACAAAAGCATAAAAATGTGGCTTTTTATATCAAATCCTAACTATCCCACTATGGATGTTTTGAGGGGTTTATTCACTTGGTCAGGCTTTTATGTTAAATCTAATACAGCCCAGCATTACGAGTAATAAATGGAATCTCTCAGTGAAGCACATCTAGAATATTTCATCATTCACTTCTCCTGGAACAATTTTGTCAGTAGCAGAATATTGACTCATATGTATAGCTGCTAGTGGAGCTGTGGAAAGCAAATACATTCTTGGCTGGAAAGGCTTTGTTTAGTGGTTGGGTAGTTAATGGTAGCCTGGGAGGGCTGGAGCGGTTGTCCTTGGCATGTTCTGCTTTTCATCCCTTATAGCTACGAGACCTTTCAGAGAATTGTGTTTGCTGTAGCTCTGATGGATTAGTGTTGCTGTAAGGACATGGACATATAATAATAAACACAGATTAAACTTGTTGTTATGGATAATGGCCACTGTTTGTAAAGGGTACATCAAAAGACAGATACTTCAATCTTACAAAAAAAAAAAAAATGTATTTGGTAACCTTGGCATGCTGTGAATGACGACCTGTCTGTCTATTGGTCATCCGCTATTTATGCTCTTTCACATTCTTATATCTTAAAGATAAGTAAAAACTGTCTAATTCTTAGAGTGTCTTAGACTAAGGTAAATGTGTTATATTTATGACAGTGGCTTGGCCTGCTTGAAAATCTGGTGCATCTTCATTTTCAGTCTAAAAGTGCCCGTACACCTTATTATAAGTGTGTAGGGTGACCTCCTGACTCTCCATCGACAGGCAGATGATGTTGGTGAAGAAAAAAGATGGGTGTGCTGGAGTTTTGCCACCTGTATTTTTTGTTTTCGGAGTGATGAGCCAGCGCTAGGTGTATTTTGAATGTGGTTTACACCTCTCCTCCCCATAGAGAACACGTGAACATTCGGCTGAAAGATTTTTTTGCCGACAGTTGTTTAAAGATGTGTGGTAGCCCTAAAGCGCTAGGGCCCTATTCCACGGGACGAATATCATTTGCATAATCGTTAACAATTTCAAACGACAGCTATTGCGAAAGACTTGAAATCGTTCACCCATTTACATGGAACGATAATCATTACTTATGATCGTTCTTGTGGTCGTCTTGTCGTCACTATTGCGTTCATCACTACTGCGAACGACATCTTATTCAATGCGAACAATTTGAGAACGAGCAACAATAAAAATAGGTCCAGGTCTCATTAAGCGATCAACGATTTCTCGTTCGGCCGTTAATCGTTAACTGCTATTCATCCGAACGATTATCGCTTAGATTCGAACGACTTAACGATAATCTGAACGATAAATGTCCCGTGGAATAGGGTCCTTACTGTCATTTGATCCCCCCATTTAAAATAACTTTTGACATGTCTGATGACTTGACAAAAGTTATTGATTACATTGGGTCTCAGATACCTCAGACCCCCCCCCCCCCCCCCCGAGGGAATTTCCCTGTAGAGAGCACCCCTGTAGTTTACCTTTTGTTGTTTTTTTCTTTGCTACAGGGGGATTGACTAGAAACACACATACTCACCTCACTCCTTGGCAGTCCTCCAGTGTTTACTCTTCCTTCAAGTCCTGTAAGACAGTTTGCTAGGAGAGACAGCGGCCTCTTGTGTCCTTAGGCACGAGTGACTGGCAGGACAGGAAGCCAACTGCTTCTCACTCTGTCAGTGCACTGTATTTTACCTATAAGAGCATGTAGGAAGGATGTGCGGGAGGTTTGGGACATCAGGGTAGGATGCTATGCTATGAAGCATATAGTTATCTGCTGTTACCCCTTTCGGTGCTGCAGAAAGTAATGCACAGCTTGGTTACTTTGTACCAGCCCTAGTTGCACCAACTATTAGTTTTCCTAATTTAAAAAATATGCACAAAAATTTGGTTCTTTAGTACTTTATGGGGACATTCTCTGTTACTGTTGCTTTTGGAGGTGCAGCTGAATAAAACAATTTGGATGACTTAGGGTCCATTTACACAGAAAGATTATCTGACAGATTATCTGCCAAAGATTTGAAGCCAAAGCCAGAAACAGACTATAAACAGAGATCAGGCCATAAAGAAAAGCCTGAGATTTCCCCTCTTTTCAAATCCATTCCTGGCTTTGGCTTCATATCTTTGGCAGATAATCTGTCAGATAATCTTTCTGTGTAAATGGACCCTAAGTAGAGATGAGCGAACCAGAACTTTCGGCATTTGATTAGCGGTGGCTGCTGAACTTGGATAAAGCCCTAAGGCTATGTGAAAATCATGGATATAGTCTGTATCCATGTTTTCCAGACAACCTTAGAGCTTTATCCAAGTTCAGCAGCCCCAGCTAATCAAATACCGAACGTTCGGGTTCGGATCGACTCTAACCCGGTTCGCTCCTCTCTAACCCTAAGGCTTGTAAACCAGTTATATTCCCCTTTGAGGTTTAGGCAAAAATTTGTTGGATCCACTCAGTGCTTGTACAGAAGCAGTAATATAATGAATTGGCTGCCCGGGAAACCATCTCTTGTATATGCTATATTAGATATTTGCACCACTGGTTTAAACAGTGCACAACCTGCAGCCCTCTAGCTGCTGCAACAAATTCATACCATGCAGCTGGAGGGCTGCAGGTTGTGCACCATTGGTTTATACAGGGCTACACAATGTTGGCAGAGTGGCTGCTCATATTTTAATAAGTGCTTAGAATCAGAGGAAATTTTTCAGTGGATACTTGAAGTCTATTTTTTTCACCTGACTAAAGATTAATTTTGCATCTTCCACTGTCATTCCAGCGCTGCTTATCACACTTGATTTGTGTTGACTTTCCCAGAGGTGTTTCATATGAGCAGCATGGATTCTGCCATTGCTACAATAATGTCCTAATTTTCAGCTGCTAGACTGCTTTAGATTTTCCTGCTTGCTATAAGTTTAATGTTAAGCCCCGTGTACTTAATGATAAATTGTGAGCAAGGGCTGTACGTTTTTGTGCGGCACGGAAAAATGTGCAATCACAAAAAAATAAAGTGCATGTGATAAATGTGCTCCTAAGTGTTTATCTAAAAAAAATTTTAAGGCTCTGTATTTTGTTTCAATGGGCAGATGTTTATAAGTGTGAAGAGTATAGAATAACCGATAATATATTCTGGGCCTATTCTGTACAGCAATGATTCAGGCTTCAAATGAGGCCCCAGGAGCTCCCTCTTTACCACAATCACTGTATTATAGCTTGAAATCACATCTGACAGGAAAAGCAAGGCCAGTCTTATCTAGAGGCAGGCGGCTTCAGAGGTCGGCAGTGTTTACAATGTCCAAATAGTCATTACAGCAAATTCACCAATTTTCTGAAGATTTCCACTCCTTTAATCTGATCTTGGAGAAGGAGAAGTGCATTACGTGGGAGTTCTATTTATGGATCATGTAATAATAGGTCTTCGGGTTGGCCTGTGAGCTAATTACTTTTCCCTATTGACACAGGGTTATAGAATCTCTTTGACAGCATTTCACATCCAATATGAAGATTTCTATCATTTTCTCAACAAGCCTTAAGTCTCCTTTGGCACCATACAAGGCAAGGTCAGAGCTTAGTATATTTAGATATGATTACTTACAGAAAATCTACTGGCAGACAATTAGGACAACAATATTACGCAACAGATAATACTTTAAAAAAAGCCAAGTAAGAGTTTGTTTAAAGCCTTCAAAAATGCACCATCCCCAGCTCCCATTAACTTCAATAGGAAATGCTTGAAACAGCATGAACCAATACGGAAAACTTCAATAGAATAGTATAATTTTGCCGCAATTTCGCAGCAGAAATGCAGCTCCTGAACACAGCCCCCAGGATGGTGTATAACCACTTATATATATCTTGATACCATAGAGATGGCAGCAGCATACAGATCTGGGTGGGGAGATGATGGGTCTGAGTGCAGCCAGAAGAGATCTATTATATGATGTCATCATGTAGTTCACAGAAAGTCAGAAGACCCAGCACCGACCACTTCCTCTGACACAGTAGAGGGGTATTTCGGCAATTAAAAATGATTGATCCACAATTCGCGTGTACTGGTCTATTCAGACTACATGACCACAGTAGCATTATAAGGGTCCACAAAAGATGTGTAGATGAGAAGATAAATCATTATGAAAGATCGTAAATGAGATCCTTAATTGTGTTCGCTTCCATACGGTGAATGATTGTAATTGCATTTGTATCTATATACTCTGAACGATGAGTGATTTACTGAAAGACTTCACATTAACATTGATTTTGAGGTAAGCTCAAAAGATGCGATCAGTGACATAGGAACACATTTTTGTTCTTCGTTTAATCGTTGCCGCTTTTACACCAGAAGATCATCGCTTAACCCCTTCCCGCAGAAGGTGGGTGGGTAGGTTCAGAGAGGGGTCGTGCCATGACCCCACTCTGAACTGCCACAATCCCGGCTGCTTTCTGCAGCCCGGGACTGTGGCTGTTAGCGGGTGCGGGTGATCGTCGCACCCACTAATTAGGACAGTAAAATGCAGCTGTCAAACATGACAGCTGAATTTAACTGTCCTTTAAAGCCCCTCTCCCTGGTGTCTAGTGGATGGATCCCCCCCGCGATGCGATCACGGAGGTGGGATCCGTTGTGCTAGCCAGGCCGGGACTCAGCGTCTGAATGACTCTGATTCCGGCAAGGCAAAACTATTAAATTATCACATTCCTCATCATGCACGGTAAACTGAGTAAGCGCAAAGAAATTCCAAAGTGCAAAATTGCGCATTTTTGGTCTAATCAAATACAGAAAAATTGTGATTTATGTAATCAAGGTACCAATGGAAAGTATAGGTCATGGCGCAAAAATGACACCTAAAACAGCCCCATAGACCAAAGGATAAAAGCGTTATAATGATGGTAATAGAGCAGTTTTAAGGAACATTGGGAGAGATTTATCAAACATGGTGTAAAATGAAACTGGCTCAGTTGCCCCTAGCAACCAATCCGATTTCACCTTTTCATTCCTCACAGACTCTTTGGAAAATGAAAGGTAGAATCTGATTGGTTGCTAGGGGCAACTGAGCCAGTTTCACTTTACACCATGTTTTCTTAAAGGTGTCAAATAAAATAAAAGGTATGCAAGTTGCCTATCATTTTAATCGTACCAACTTGACAAACATAGATAACAATTCAGTTTTACAATAGGGCGAATGGCGTAAACAAAACCACCCAAAAAATATTGTGTTTTATTTTTAATTTCACCTAGCTGAGGGGAGCCTTTGTGATGCTTATTGTTTAGGGACCCTTCTAACATGCAGGGGTTTTAAAAGCAAACTTGTCTTTTAATTTTTAGGTTATACTGTACAGTTTACCAATAGACCTTATTGAAGAAAGCTGTTGTCTTCCCCCATTGGTGTACAGACAGATGGGGGAATGTACTAATTTGGACCCAAGTGCAGCCTAACCTGGTGTAATGATTTGTGATTGTGTGGACCCTCATGTGTTTTTTCTTTTTCTTTATAAAGCTGACCTGGATTCGGAACACTCTCAGAGAGTTTTGGACATGGAATATGCCCAGCAGATGAAGTTAAAAGAACGACAAAAGTTCTTTGAAGAGGCTTTCCAGCAGGACATGGAGCAGTACTTGTCTACTGGATACCTGCAAATAGCAGAAAGGCGAGGCAAGTAATTACAATGCCAACATGTAGATATCTTTTTAATTCTTTTGGTATGGAGAGCATTTGCCAAAAAAGTACCTGGATCAGTGAGTAGTTTTTACATGGAGTATCACACATACAGTTGTCCATAAAAGGTTTGGCTTACACAGGCAAAAACAACACAACCACAATGATTTCCATGTCAAAATCCTGTGTAGCTGACTTTGGGTGAATTACATTACTTGGCAGACAACTCATGCATGCCACATATACATATATACATGGTATGCACCTCTGCATTATTCTGCAATTATAGTCCGTGTTGCACTATTTCAGAGACTAGCCTAGGTTCGCCTAGGTTTGTTTTTACTGATCAGGGCCCAACCATTAGTTTTTTTTTGTTTTTTGTTTTTTTACCAGATCTGCTTCTATTTACTTGTTTTGATATTTTTTAAATTTACATCAGCTTTATGCAATAGGCGAAACTGTGATTGACTTTGTGGCTGCTGTTTACCCCCATCCCATCCCAGGTTCCAGGGCTTGGAGCCCTCATCTAGGGGACATTTTATAGCATATTTTGCGGATATATTATAAAGTCCTAGATGGAAATGGCCCTTTTAAGGCACATATTTTATATAGCCTACAATAATTATGCAAATAAAAGATACAATGTGAGAAACAATGGCCGTCACATATTGTGGCTCTTCCAAATGAGCTGTTGTTATTTATACAAGTCTATATGTTCTATCTTGTGGTTTTGTTACAGAACCAATAGGAAGCATGTCTTCCATGGAGGTCAACGTAGACATGTTGGAGCAAATGGACCTGATGGACATGTCTGATCAGGAAGCACTAGACGTCTTCTTAAATTCAGGAGGCGAGGACAACAACATGCTTTCTCCTATGCTAGGTACTGATAACCTTCATTGTCATTTCTGATAACTTTTGACATGTCGTGCAGACATAACAAAACAAGATGTATTCCAGCAACAAAAGTCTTGTAAAAGCAGAGGCATATAGACAAAAAGGTTGCATGCTGAAATGCCCACTATCCCAATAGAGGGCCTGTACACACAAATCCAAGGAAAGTCCAACAGCATATGTTAGTGTAAAATAATTCTCATTTCTTTAGTGTTATATCCAAGCACTTGGCGACGTTTTGATCCCTTTGCTTGACATAGAACCCAAGGGGTCGAAACATGGCAATGTGCTTGGATTTTAACCTTAGGATTATTTAACAGTAATAGATACTGTTGGACTTTCTTTGGATTTATGTCATGCAGACAAAGTCAAAATCTGGGGTGTAGTTTATATCTGGAGGTTAGTGGCAAAGCACCGATTTTACTTTAAAGAGGTTGTCCAGGGAAAAGAAAAGTAGGAGGTCCCGGAGGGTCCTACCTCTATACCCCCGCCGATCTCTGTATTGGGCCCCGCCAGATCTGTTTATTCCTATGGAGCTGTAGATAGGGGAAAAGTATTTTTTTCCTGGACAACCTCTTTTAGCATATTTCAATGTAATTTTTGTCACTGGTGCGAGATCTATTAGGACAGGGTATAGACCAAACCGGTGCATACAGTAGAGCTAGAGTAAGACTAGAATTAGAGAAGTATTGAGCCTAATGCATAGAAACCTTTCCACCACAAAGCCATTAGAGAAATCAGAGTAGCTGCATAGAACTTGCATATGTCTGGTTCCTCCCGACCACTCACAAGTCTGTTTTTAGTAAGAGAAGCCAGCGCAGTACCGAGTTTGTGATCAGCCTAAATGAATTTGTAAGTTATTCTCCGAACCAAAATAAAAAAAAGAATTTGGTAAGCAAATGTAAAAAATATGAAAAAGGACCACAGGATTTGAGGCCACCATATGGGCACAAAAATGGCCTGTATTATACCAGTGTAAAATTGGTCTTTGGCACTTTCTTCATGATCCAGTGCTTCTAGAATGATAGAGTTTTTTATGTTTTGATCCTCTTTTTTTTTTTTTTTTTTTTTTTTTTTTTTTTAGTTTTTATGTAAATATCTGTTTTTATCATTCTCCCCCCCCCCCCCCCCCCCCCCCCCCCCCCTTTTTCCCTCTGTAAAATGGATAGCAAAAACACAGTGTAGACCTAGCCTAACACCAGTTTAGAAAAATCATCCCTTTTGGGCAATTCACAATTTAAAAGCGTATGTACCATCAGGTATTTTTTTTTTTTTTACATTAGCTGATCGGCAATGGTGCGGGGATCTCAGTGGTGCGGTCCTTTTTTTTTTTTTTTTTTTTTAATTCTACCCCTTTCCCACGCTTGGCACCATTCATTCGCTGTACACCAGCCTCTGCTACTATTTTAATATTGTTTGAGGCAGTAATTGTATTGCTTCACACAGTAACTGTGCCCCCATATAAGCTGTTATTCCTAATATGTACATCCAAATAGTATTAAGGCCTCCTCTGTGCGGTCTTGAATAGACGGTAGGTAGGTATAGGTGTAGGTTGTCCACCTAATGGTTAGCCTCCCAGTAAATTATATTCCCCCTGTATGTGATCCTTCCTGCTGTAAACTCCTGTAGTCAATCCCTCTATAGTTAAGACTCCCTGCAGTAGTAAACATGTTCTGTTGTTGGTAATCTTGCTTCTAGCCAGTCCCCCAACTTCCTTTTCATTTTAGGATTTTTGAGCTCCTGCACTAACAAGCTTGAGGAGACAGCGGCCTCTTGGCTCCTCCCTGTCAGTCCACTGTATTCAACTATATATTATGGTTAGAAAACCAAAGAAAATCTGCCAAGTAATTATAGTGCTTGAAAAGCACTATATTGTAATCCGTATTCTTCTTCTTCTTCTTCCGTTTCTTCTTCCAGCCATTTTTCTGCGCGTAATACAGCCCGAACCGCTTTGTGCACACACTTCGTTCAAACTGCGTTTCGAAGCCCTCGGCGGTGTGTGGTGTGCTATCTATTTTTCGTTTAGATCGGATTTGTCGTTTTTAAGAAATTTACGTTAAACGACCCCAAATTTCCCATAGAAAATAATGGCCCATTGCAAATAATGGCCACACTCTAACCGCTGACAGCCAATCACAGCACATATGCAAATAGCTGAAATATAGCAGCCAATAGGAACTCTAAGGTCTCGTCATGCAATGTATCACACCATCCACAGTCACATGTCCACTATTGGCCAATAGAAGATGTAATATATGGAAGGTCCTTAACGATTTTGTCTCCCCGACATGAGTAAGATTGTCATGGTAACCGAGCAATGATCTTTACCATTATAAGTACTCAGATCGCTCTTAAGGGACCCAGGTCACCCTTAAAGGAACGCAAGTCGCTCTTAAAGGGACCCAAGTCTCTCTTAAAGGGACGGGAGCCATGTCGCTCTTAAAGGGACCCAAGTCGTTCTTAAAGGTACCCAAGTCGCTCTTAAAGTGGCGGGACCCAAGTCGCTCTTAAAGGGACGGGACCCAAGTCGCTCTTAAAGGGTCCCATGTAGCTCTTAAAGGGATCCAAGTCGCTCTTAAAGGGACGGGACCCAAGTTGCTCTTAAACGGACGGGACACTCCAAAAGGTATGGGACCCATGTCGCTCTTAAAGAGACCCATGTCGCTAGAGCGACCTGGGTCCCTTTAAGAGCGAAATATGTCCCTTCAAGAGCGACCAAGGTCCCTTTAAGAGCGACCAAGGTCCCTTTAAGAGCAACCTGGGTCCCTTCTAGAGCAAAATATGTCCCTTTAAGAGCGACCTGGGTCCCTTTTAAGAGCGAAATATGTCCCTTTAAGAGCGAAATATGTCCCTTTAAGAGCTAAATATGTCCCTTTAAGAGCGAAATATGTCCCTTTAAGAGCAAAATATGTTCCTTTAAGAGCGACCTGGGTCCCTTTAAGAGCGAAATATGTCCCTTTAAGAGCGAAATATGTCGCTTTAAGAGCAAAATGGGTCCTTTTAAGAGCAACTTGGGTCCCTTTAAGAGCAACTTGGGTCCCTTTAAGAGCGAAATGGGTCCCTTTAAGAGCAAAATGGGTCCCTTTAAGAGCGAAATGGGTCCCTTTAAGAGCAAAATGGGTCCCTTTAAGAGCAAAATGGGTCCCTTTAAGAGCGACCTGGGTCCCTTTTAAGAGCAAAATATGTCCCTTTAAGAGCAAAATGGGTCCTTTTAAGAGCGACCTGGGTCCCTTTAAGAGCGACCTGGGTCCCTTTAAGAGCGACCTGGGTCCCTTTAAGAGCAAAATATGTCCCTTTAAGAGTGAAATATGTCCCTTTAAGAGCAAAATGGGTCCTTTTAAGAGTGAAATGGGTCCCTTTAAGAGCGACCTGGGTCCCTTTAAGAGCAAAATATGTCCCTTTAAGAGCGAAATATGTCCCTTTAAGAGCAAAATATGTCCCTTTAAGAGCAAAATATGTCCCTTTAAGAGCAAAATATGTCCCTTAAGAGCGACCTGGGTGCCTTTTAAGAGTGAAATTGGTCCCTTTTAAGAGCGACCTGGGTCCCTTTAAGAGCGATCTGGGTCCCTTTAAGAGCGAAATATGTCCCTTTAAGAGCAAAATGGGTCCCTTTAAGAGCAAAATTGGTCCCTTTAAGCGTGAAATTGGTCCCTTTAAGAGTGAAATTGGTCACTTTAAGAGCGACCTGGGTCCCTTTAAGAGCAAAATGGGTCCCTTTAAGAGCGACCTGGGTCCCTTTAAGAGCAATCTGGGTCCCTTTAAGAGCGATCTGGGTCCCTTTAACCCTTAGACGACCCAGGGCGTATAGTTACGCCATGGAAGTCTGTCCCCAGACGACTTAGGGCGTAACTGTACGCCCTGGGTGTTTCTCCCGCTATGAAGCGTGCTCCGGAGCGGAGCGCGCTTCATAGCAGGTGGGGGCCGGCTGCAATCAGCAGCCGGGACCTCACCGGTAATGACACGCTGCAGCGATCGCGCTGCCGCGTGTCATTAACTCCTTAAACGCCGCGATCACGGCATTTAAGTGTAAGTGACAGGCGGAGTCCCCTGTCACTTACCGATCGGGACCCCCGCAGTGTGACTGCGGGGGTCCCGATCGGTAAAACGGGCCACCGGAGCTCTCTCACTCACCTGCCTCCGTGCGGTCCGATCGGCGCTCTGGTCACTGAGCCTGCACAGGCAGGCTCAATGAGCAGAGCGCCGATAACACTGATCCATGCTATGCCTATGGCATAGCATTCATCAGTGTAAAAATCCAAGTAGTGAATGTAAAAGTCCCCCAAAGGGACTTCAAATGTGTAAAAAAAAAAAAGTTAAAAACACTAACACACTACCCCAAAACCCCTCCCCCAATAAAAGTTGAAATCACCCCCCTTTCCCATTATATAAATAAAACATATAAAAATAAATAAATAGATAAACATATAATATACCGTAGCGTGCGTAATTGTCCGATCTATTAAAATATAACAAGCGTCATTGCGAACGGTAAACGGCGTACACGAAAAGAGGGAAAAAAGTGCGCGGATTACCGATTTTATGTTACATTATATATATAAAAAAATTAATAAAAAGTGATCAAAACGTCTGATCTTCACAAATATGGTATTAATAAAAACTAGAGATCATGGCGGAAAAAATGACACCCCATACAGCCCCGTAGGTGAAAAAATAAAACCGTTATAAGCGTCACAATAGTCCCATTTTATTTATAATTAATTGCCAAAAAAAAGGATTTCATTTAAAAAAAATATATATAACATTAGAGAATCTGTGTAACCTGCATATGGTTGTGTTCGTACTGACCTATAGAGTAATGGTATCATGTCGCTTTTACCATATAGTGCATTACGTAGACACAGGAACCCCCCAAACGTTACCATATTGCATTCTTTTTTGCGATTTCACCTATTTATATCTTCATAAATAATATATTTGGGGTTCCATCATACATGTTATGGTAAAATGAATGACGCCATTACAAAGTACAACTATTCCTGTAACAAATAAGCCCTTACATGGCCTGTAGATAAAAAACTGAAAGTGCTGGAGCTCTTAGAAGGGGAGGAGGGAAAAACGGAAACACTAAGATCAAAATTTGCGCGGTCCACTGGGTCATTTTGGGCCTGGTCCTCAAAGGGTTAAGAGCGATCTGGGTCCCTTTAAGAGCGATCTGGGTCCCTTTAAGAGCGATCTGGGTCCCTTTAAGAGCGATCTGGGTCCCTTTAAGAGCGATCTGGGTCCCTTTAAGAGCGATCTGGGTCCCTTTAAGAGCGATCTGGGTCCCTTTAAGAGCAAAATAGGTCCCTTTAAGAGCGACCTGGGTTCCGTTAAGAGTGACCTGGGTCCCTTCAAGAGCGAAGGGACCC
Organism: Dendropsophus ebraccatus; assembly: GCF_027789765.1. Taxonomy (NCBI): domain Eukaryota; kingdom Metazoa; phylum Chordata; class Amphibia; order Anura; family Hylidae; genus Dendropsophus; species Dendropsophus ebraccatus. The sequence goes on from NC_091455.1 coordinate 92,632,553, forward strand.
AGGTCGCTCCTAAAGGGACCCATGTCGCTCTTAAAGGGACGGGAGCCAAGTTGCTCTTAAAGGGATGGGACCCAAGTCGCTCTTAAAGGGACGGCACCCAGGATTAAAGTTAAATGGAAGTCACTGGTAAAGGGGCGCTCTTTTCAAGCACTATGTATTTCCCTGGAAATGCAAATCTAGTTATTAGTTTGCAATCAACTACACAGAAAAATTCAAAGAAAAATAGCAAAATTCAAACCATAGTTGAAAAAATGTATACAATTCTTTATTAAACACATAAATTGTAATACATGGTGCAATCATGGCATAAAATACACAGAAGTATGCTGCCGGAGATATTAGTGGGGTACGTGTGTCAAAATGGTATGGAACCAAAAAAAGGTTGGAAATAATGGATACAATGATTAAGTACAAAGTACAGTGATTTAACAAATAGAAAAAGTTAAAATGAGGGTATTCACTTAGTAATGGTACCCTCTAGTGGTCACCAATTATATGGCACGTAATGAAGAGATAATAGTGTAGGACCTCCTATGCTGTCTGGGAAGGCTAGGTGGGCAAACTAACAATTGCAAACCACACCTGAACCGGAGACAAGAGTGGAGCAAAAGTTGACATGCTTTTGTAGCGCTGGATAACCCCTTTAACCCTTTGTTTGCTGCAGCAAAGTTCCCTTACATGGTGCAGCACAGAAAATCAAATCTGCAATTTTCAGCCACCCCTAAGCCGAATGAATCAAATTAATTTGATTAATCGCTCAACCCTAATTTCAAGTTAAGTTAAATGTCAGGAATTGTGGAAAACTTGAGTTTTAATGAAAGTGGCTAAGATGTATGGAAACATATGACCTCAAAACAGGGCTTCAGATAGCTAAGTAGCCTTAAAGGAAACCAATCACATCTTTCTTACGCCGGACATGCACACCACGTCTCAATGACGCATACGAAAGTGTCTGCACTGTTACATGCAACAACAGAACGTCCATGTCACAGTTCAGAGAGGAAAACAGAAAGCAATCAGATACATAGGAAAGAAAAATTGTACAGGGATGTAAGCTACTTTACTGAAAACAGCTTATTTATTCTTCTTCACATATATGGATGTGGTACACATCTGATTTTTACTTTTCTTGTTTTGTGACAACCTATTAAAAAATAAAGGTGACCAAACAATTTAGAAAGGTGACGTGTAGGAATGTGATATCCATTTTATGGCGGAATACAGTGTTTGGTCCAAAAAGGGATAATGCCTATTGTCTCGGGTTTGCCTTTATTTTCATTGTTGTGACTGTAGGTAGAAAATGCGGTAACCATGTAATAAAGCAGGGAATGTACTACACTTATAGGAAGGCTCTCTAAACAGCCCCATGGACCCTGAGCTATCACTGAGGACTGCGGCTGAAGGATGAAGACTGGTTATCCCTTTTAAGAATTATACTCAAATAAAAGATAGTGAATTGTTTAGTAAATGTTGAATAAAAAGTTATACTACTCTCTTTTGCCATGATTATGTTAAATTATGTCTTTTGAAAAAGATATCTTAGAACTAGTTTCCTGACGCAGGACATGTGCTGATTTTAATTATTATTTTATATTTGACATTTGAAACCACTAAGGTCATTTTGGAATGGGTACGAATGTTACTCTCTATAACAATAAAAGTGCTGTGTTCGCTTCATACATGCATGGTTCGACTTCACTGTTGTTCCAACAAATTCCCATTACTCGAAACTTGACCAAATATACATATATTCATAGATTTCCTTTTCTATATTGCACTTATTATTAAAAACTGAGTGTGAGTTAGAGGCACAGTAGTTGGGCCGGTACATTTACGGTCACCTTTTTATGCCAGCCGTTATTTTGGTGCCAAATTATGGGCCTATTATGCAAATTATGACCCTAATTTGTATATTACATAAATGTTTTGCCACCAAAGTGAGAACCGTCCAGAAATAGTTTTTGTGCTAACATAGCCTAATGTGTATCATAATTCTTAATAAGAAAATAAGGCGGCACTCACCATCATACTTGTGCAGAATTCCGTGTTCATTTATTGCGATAAAAACACAATATAGTCATGTCAGCAGGAAAGACGCCACTCGGCCATGATGTTCATAGGTGACAGCTGTTTCGCGTTATACAACGCTTCTCCAGACCCTGGGGTCAGACTCTAATGAGGCACCTGGGTCTATACAGGTCTGTATTTAGAGTTCATGTTGCCCTAGGCACTTTGCATGCTGAGCCCCTTCCCCCTGGTGTCGGATTGGGGTACCTGGGGCCCACCAAAGGAAATGACCCTTGGGGCCCACCAATATAGAATCAGTGAGACACGACAGGCTGACCCCAGTCCTTTCCTAGATTTATCTGTATCTGTGACAAATCTTTTGTGAACAACATTTTTAGTCTTAACTAAAACTCTCAGGACAACACTTTAATAAATCACTGTGTGCAGAGGCTCCTGGTGGCTGCAACCTGTGCGTGACAACCATCATCCCTGAAGGTCCAGCAATACATCTGTCTACAGCGGCAGTTATCAGAGGATTGTACTACTGTACTACAACTCCCAGCAGCTGTTGTAGTAGTTGGGTCCTAGTTTAAAAGTTTGCACTAGTGTACTGTAGTGACTGTGGGGCTGTGTCAGTACACTACCACAAACAATACACTGAACCTGTCAAAATGTTTGGCTTAGGCAACATTATCCAAACCTAAATAGTCAGCATTTGATTTCCATAGGCCAGAGGCTGTATCCATGATTCCTGGAGGAAATACTATTTTCAATTTCTTAGGCATCATAGAGCTTACCTTACAGACTCTATGATGGAAGGGCTGAGGACCACTTTTCAGTACCTGGGAATTTGCTAAAAAGAAAAACTTTGCTAAAGCTTCCTTCCTGTGGCTAGGAATATTAGTTAATATGATGGAACTGCCTTATTGTCATTATGTCCTTTAACCCCTTAGAGGATCGGGCCAATTTCGATTTTTGCATTTTTGTTTTTTCCTTCTTGTGCTTAAAAGGCCATAGCACTTGCATTTTTCCACCTAGAGACCCACATGAGCCACATAATTTTTTGCGCCACTAATTGTACTTTGCAATGACAGGCTGAATTTTTCATAAAGTACACTGGAAAACCAGAAAAAAAATAAATGTATGGTGAAATTGAAAAAAACAAAAACGCATTTTGTTTATTTGGGGGGTATTTGTTTTTACGCCATTAGCCCTGGGGTAAAACTGACTCGTTATATATGTTCCTCAAGTCGTTTCGATTAAAACAATATGTAACATGTATAACTTTTATATTATGTGATGGCCTGTAAAAATTTCAAACCATTGTTAACAAATATATGTTCCTTAAAATCGCTCCATTCCCAGGCTTATAACGCTTTTATCCTTTGGTCTATGGGGCTGTGTGAGGTGTCATTTTTTTGCGCCATGATGTGTTCTTTTTATCGGTAATTGATTGCGCATATGCGACTTTTTGATCGCTTTTTAATTTTTCTGAATTTGATGCCACCAAAAAAACCCCGCAATTTTGCACTTTGGGATTTTTTTGTGCTTACGTCGTTTACCGTGCGAGATCAGGAATAGGATTAATAGTTCGGGCGATTACACATGCGGTGATAGCAAACATGTTTATTTATTTGTTTACTTTTATTTTTTACATGGGAAAAGGGGGGTGAGTCAGACTTTTGTTATGGGAGGGGGCTTTTTATTGACATCACTTTTTTTTTTACTTTTACACTTATACTAGAAGCCCCCCTGGGGGACTTCTAGTATAAGCACTGCAGCTTCTGCAGCCGAAAGCATCCGAATGCCAAGCCGGGATCAGCGCCATTTAGGCGGAGACCCCGGCAGGTAACAGACACTGAGACCGCTCCTTCGGGACAACATCCTGGGGGGGGGGGGGGGGGCGATCTTCGCCACTAGACACCAGGGATCGGCTGCAGCAAGTAATCGGATGCGGCTGTCAACTTTTGACAGCTGCATCTGATTACTTGATTAGCGGGCATGCGATCGGACTGTGCCCACTAATAGCTGCGGCCCCAAGCTACATGCCGCACGTGGGACGCGGCCCCGCTCTGAACTCCCTTACCGACCGCAGGGCGTAAATATACACCCGCGGTCGTTAAGGGGTTATCTGCCAAAAAATCTTTTTCTTTCAAATCAACTGGTGTCAGAAAGTTATATAGATTTGTAATTTACTTCTATTTAAAAATCTCAAGTCTTCCCATACTTATCAGTTGCTGTATGTCCTGCAGGTAATGTTTTCTTTTGGGATGGACACTGTGCTCTCTGCTGACATATCTGTCCAAGACAGGAACTGTCCAGAGCAGGAAAGGTTTTTTAGGGGGATTTGCTGCTGCTCTGGACAGTTCCTGTCTCAGAAAGAAAAAAAAAAAGAAAAAAAAGCGTCATCACGCTTCAGTGACACCGGTGTCAACTGTTGGCAACCGCATTTCAGTAATGACGGGTGCGCTATTGTGGCGATATTACTGGCACACACATATACCATCAGCCACATTAGGATTTATGCTTTTTGGTGGACCCAGAGCACGGTGTAGGTGGGCGGGTGCTGATTGTACGCACCTGGTCACGTGATCCTGACTTCCCTTATATCTGACTGGCCACCACAGGCAATCACTCCCCCTTGCGGCCGCATTCACAATCTTGGTACTCCACGCCTGAACTCTTCTCACATTGCCATTGTAAGTAGGAACTAATTAATGGGTGTACAATGGAGGTTTTTATGTGTGTATATATACATGTATGGCTGTTATCATGTCCATTAGCTCCTGATGAAGTGAGCGAAACGTACGTCGGGCTGGTGGGCTGGACGGGGGTAAGATCTCAGTGTTGGTGTCTGACTTGTGTGGTCGTTTAGGAATTGGAATCTGTAGGGCCTTACTTGTGGTGCTCTATTTATTACCTGACCAGCCGCTGAGGGGTTACAAACAGTCTCTCCTCCATTATACTATATCATATTATACTATATCTATGTTGTCACTGCATTGCAGGTTAAACACTTGTCATTGCCATAATTTCAGTGACCACTAGATGGTAGTGTTGCAATTGGTACACATAATATTGCAGCACTTATAATTTCAAATTTTACATTGGTTTACCACACTGAGATCTTTCTCCCCCTCTGGCCTTATGTTATCTGTGTCTTTTCCCATGAAATTCCCTAGTTTTTATCAATTTTTTGTACATGTAAATAAAGGACTTTGTTATACTTCTAAATAATTGTGCAATTTTCTTCGGTTTTTTATATGGTTTTGTTGCACTGTATGTTTAGGCAGGACTTTCTTTTGGGTTGTCTGTCTCAGAAAGAGATGTCAGCAGAGAGCACTGTGTCAGTCTGACACGTCGTCTTTCTTCTCCTATACCCAAATTCTTTTTTCATACCCTGGATCCTATTATTTCCTTTTATTTGAGGTTCCCCCAGATCAAAGTTGCAAATCCCAGGATTTTCTAGATTTAGCCTTGCAGGGCATCAATTTGTATTTTTTAGTTGGTCATCTCGAGTACCTTTTGATTGTGAACCTTCCCTTGTTCCTCCGCCATTTCTGATCTTACAATGTGCTTTTTTCTTGCTTGCTTATAATAACTCCCCTGCTGTCTTTGCATGTGCTCTTAAAATTTTTTAAGACCTCATACCTAATAACTGGTTTTCTTTGTGTTCTCTCCTTATATCGAACACTAAAGGCCCTGACTTTGAAACTTGTCGAAATGAGATAACTCTTCAAGTTCCCACCCAAGCCGAACTCAGACATAAACTTTCTTCCTTATCCTCAACGTGCACTGATTCAGCCAGCCAGGAAAACAGTGAAGACGGTGGAGAATCGCCTATTATCCAATCAGATGAGGAAGATGTTCATGTGGACTGTGTACCCGCTGTCAGCCTTGGTACAAAAGCCAGTTCTGATGTGAGTGATGAAAGCGATTCCCACACTGCGTGAATGCGAGCTATCTGTAGCTGCTAAACCCTGGAGTGTGAGCCATCTTTTTACTAATCCACCTCCACATGCAGTGCAATTGTTACTGATTTACACAAAGTGTTGTGTATTGGAGTCATTTGCGAACAAAATGGTATTAAAATAGTGTTTTATATGGAGACTGTAGAATAGAGGGGAGAGTGGATATGCTGCAGAATGATGCAGTGTTACTTGTGTGCTTAGTTTTTTAAGCACCATATTTCTCTCTCCTAGAAGACTGGACTGAAGTCCTGCATGAACAACCACTGGAATAGTGTTGCTTTTATTTAGATGCTTAGCCTTTTATATAATACGATTAAGGTATTCCCTGGTATAACCACAGCAAAACAATTCATTCATTATAGAATTGTACTGAAAGGCTAAGCATAGGTTATATGAATGACAAGGATGGCTAGGTTCACTGTTATGCCTCCTGCACACGACTGAATACAAGGTCAATATCACTTGGACCCAAAATAAGGCAACCATAGAATTATACGGGCTCTACTGTGTCTCCTGACGCCAAGCTAAGGCATACGGAGGGTTTTTTGTTTGGTTTTGTTTTGTTTCATTTCATATACTCTGTTGGGTGAAAAAAAGGGTATTCAAAGAATGAGATCCTTTTATTATTTCCCTTAATGGGCCCCATACATATACTGTAAGCGTCTTAGTTCCGTTTGTCCAAGAGATGTACATGAAATATTCTGAGTGATCGAGAGCAATACTGAAAAGCCAGTACCACATCACAAATAATAAGCTTAAAAAAAGTGACAACTTTTTACACAGTATTCTTTGATTTATCCTGTGCCAACTATTGTGTACTTGCCTTGATGAATTAAACAGTTTCATACCATTAACTAACTTATGCCGAAATATTAATTGTTCCAATGTATGATTCTTACATTCTCACTCTATACAATTGCAAGATTTTTTATCTTCCCCTTTTACCCAGTAATGACACCATGCTTACCTCTGCAAGCTATGTGTATGCCTACATTCAGCTTCATGGGACTGAATTGCAGCCTGATGCATAGCCCATGGCCTAAAGGGTGCTGTATCTAGAGAATTCCTTTATGTAATCCTTAAGAAAAAAAAAACTTGAATGAATGTGCCTGTGTGATCACCTTGTAAGGGTCCATTTACACAAAAAGATTATCTGACAGATTATCTGCCAAAGATTTGAAGCCAAAGCCAGAAACAGACTGTAAACAGAGATCAGGTCATAAATTAAAGCCTGAGAATTTTCCTCTTTTCAAATCCATTACTGGCTTAGGCTTCAAATCTTTGTCAGATAATCTTTCTGTGTAAATCGACCCTAAAGCAGTGATTCGTGGCCCACCAACTGGTCTTGATTTGAGGATATCCCATTTAGGGTGCCTTCACACAGGACGGATCCACAGCGGGTTTCTCTCTAATTTTCAGCGAGACCTACTGCGGATCCCTGCCCTGTAAAGTCTATGGACATTCCGCTGCCAGTATGTCGGGAGACTGCCCCGTTAACCACCCGCTGGCCGGAGCTTATATATTACCTGGTCAGCGATCCAGCTTGTTTTGAGGGTTTCCGGGTGCACATCCCGTTTAGGCAATCAGTTTGCTGCCCTGACGCGCCCTGCTGCGAGTATGTCTGCCCATAGACTTTACAGGGCAGGCATCTGCTGCGGATCTGTCATGTATGAAGGCAACTATAAAGAACACCAGTGATGATACTTGAAAAACTGAGTATAATTATATCACCTGTGAAATACTAAGGAAATCCTCAAAACATGACCTGTTGGTGAGGCCCTAGGGCTGGAATTGTGAAGCACTGTTGTACTATAAGGTGATCCTGTTATATAACACTGTGAATACGGTAAAGAATTGTGTTTTTGTTTACCTAGTCTCCCAAAAATGGAATAAAGAGCAATTGACCCTTTTATCAATACTAGACTTTTAGTATTTTCTCCTTTTTCCCATCTACTGAAATAAAGGTTTTTTTTTCGCAGTATCAATTGTAGTTTGTAACAAAACATTTCACCATAAAGTATACTGCAAAACAGAAAAAAAAATAGTGAGATGAAAATTTAGCAAATTTGTGGCCGCTTTGTTTTATGCAGTTCATTGTGCAGTAAAGGCCACATTATCTGTATTTCTCAGATTGGCATGGTTGTACCCATGGGGTGCGACCCAATTTGTCATTTATGCCATTTTTTTGCTATAATCTCTAGATTTTATTGGTATAATATTTGTATAAATCAGACCTTTTGATGGCTTTTTATTTTTTATGTTATGTGACCAAAAACAATGCAATTGTGGCAATTTGATATATTTTTTTTAAAGCATATATATATATATATATATATATGTGCCATTTGCTGTACTATTTCAATAACAACATCCTATGTTAATCGTTTGGACATTTGATTCCCTGCAGCAGCCAGGAAAACATGGGCTACATTGTCTTCTGTCACTTGATCAGGATGGGCTTATAATGTAAGTCTATGGTACCATCTTGGCTTTATGAACACAGATTGTTTGGCTGGTTGGGGTCTGAACACTCAGACACTGACGGATAACCGATAACTGTTTTTGTTTTGAAAGATGTGTGTGTTTTTAGGGTGGTTTCTTACCTACTGTGGACAGTAATTGGCTGAAATGGTCACATCCCAGTTTAGCATGTCACAGTGTCAGACAAAGGGGGAAATTTATCAAGAGCTTTGGGGGAGATTTATCAAACTGGTGTGAAGTAAAATTGTCTCAGTTGCCCCTAGCAACCAATCAGATTCCACCTTTCATTTTTCAAAGAATCTGTGAGGAATGAAAAGTGAAATCTGATTGGTTGCTAGGGACAACTGAGACAATTCTACTAATTCCCTTTTGGTCTAAGTTCTATTAATGAACCACTATTTAATGGGCGAATATTTTTTAGATGCAACGTTTTTTTTAATCTGCCTGTTTTGAGTATTCACTCAAAAGTTTGCATAATCCACGATTGGCGCCCAGTTCTTATATGCAACATTTTAAAAAGTCGCACAAACAGGTTCAGGCCTCTGGTCAGTACCAGGTGAATATGCTTGAACAATTTTTGTGCCACTTTTTACTTGGATACATTCACTATGGCAGTGGTACATTTTAATAAATCAGTCACAAGATATTGGAACAAAATTTACACCGATCCTCATTAGAATAGTTGTACACATTAGATTCCTTAGTAAACGTCCCACAATGTTTTTTGTTTGCTTCAGACAATCCGTAGTTATTAGACAGGTACATTCACAATAGATCACTATTTAGGATCGGTATATTACTTACATCATTCTGTTCAGCCGTTCTTCTAATATGGAAGAAAATAGGATTCTTGCCATGCAACAATTTATAGCTGACTGCCTATACACAGCATGGATAGATAACTGCCAGTCAGCAGCTGGTGGGTGGAGTTTTCTGCATCTCATGAATAAGGAAGACTACAGGTCTTACACATATAATGGAGAGAACTACTGTACTTATTGTCCATGTTATTCAGGCTGCACAGAACAATGTAAGTAGGACAACATAAACCTGCTGACAGAGTCCCTTTAACCCTTAGAGGACCCGGCCAATTTCAATTTTTGCGTTTTCGTTTTTTCCTCCTTGTGCACTTGCATTTTTCCGCCTAGAGACCCACATGAGCCCTTATTTTTTGCATCACTAATTGTACTCTGCAATGACAGGCTGAATTTTTTCATAAAGTACACTGCGAAATTCAAAGTGTGGTGAAATTGAAAAAAAAAAAAAAAGGATTTCTTTTATTTGTTGTTTTTTTTTCTTTTTTTTTTTTTCCGTTTTTATGCAGTTCGCCCTGGGGTAAAACTGACTTGTTATGTATGTTCCTCAAGTTGTTACGATTACAACGATATATAACATGTATAACTTTCATTGTATTTGATGACCGGTAAAAAGTTCAAACCATTGTTAATATAAATATGTTCCTTAAAATCGCTCCATTCCCAGGCTTATAGCGCTTTTATCCTTTGGTCTATGGGGCTGTGTCAGGTGTAATTTTTTGCGCTATGATGTGTTCTTTCTATCAGTTCCTTGATTGTGCATATGCAACTTTTTGATCGCTTTGTATTACAATTTTTCTGGATTTGATGCGACCAAAAATGCACAATTTTGCAATTTGGGATTTTTTTGCGCTTACGCCATTTACCGTGCGAGATCGGGAACGGGATAAATTAATAGTTCGGGCGATTACGCACACGGCGATACCAAACATGTTTGTTTGTTTGTTTATTTTTATTTATAACATGGGAAAAGGGGGGTGATTCTGACTATTAGACTTTTTTTTTTTTAAACTTTTACACTTATACTAGAAGCCCCCCCTGGGGGATGACCCCTAGACGACCCAGGGCATACCCGTACGTCCTGGGCCTCCTAGGCCACTTGAGAGCGGTGCTGCGCGGCGGCCCCGCTCTGAACCGCCACTTTCCCAGTTGCCGCATGTAGCCCGGGACTGCGGCTAATTAAGTTTTCAGATACAGCTGTCAAAGTTGACAGCTGCATCTGAAAACTGACTGCAGCCGTTCCCTGGTGTCTAGTGGGGCAGAGGGGCAATCCTTGCTTCTCACCTGGGCCGGGGTCTGCGCTGTAATGGCGCTGATCCCGACTCAACACTCTATTGTTTTCGGCTGCAGCAGCTGAAAGCAATCGAGTGCCGATCTCATGGATCTATGCAGTATAACTATACTACATAGATCTCAATGAGAGATCAGTGTGCATATACTTGAAGTCCCCCAGGGGGACTTCTAGTGTAAGTGTGTAAAAAAGTAATAAAGTTTTAATGTTATAAATAAAAATAAACGTGTTTGGTAACGCCACATTCGTAATCGCCCAAAATATTCGTTTATCATATTAATGATCTCGTACGCTAAACGGCGTAAGCGCCAAAAAATCCCAAAGTGCGAGATTGTGCATTTTTGGTCGCATCAAATCCAGAAAAATTGTAATAAAAAGCGATCAAAACATTGCATATGTGCAATCAAGGTACCGATAAAGTACACAAAGGATAAGAGCGCTATAAGCCTGGGAATAGAGCGATTTTAAGGAACATATATTTGTTAACACTGGTTTGAATTTTTTACAAGCCATCACATAAAATAAAAGTTATATGTTACATTTTGTTGTAATCGTAATGACTGATAACAAGACAGTTTTACCCCAGGGCAAACAGCGTTAAAATAAAAAAAGTGTAAAAACTCCGGGGACAAAACACCAGAGATAAGTGCCTATACTAATTTACAAAAACATGAGAAAATGACAGAAGATTTTGCCAAAAGCAGGAAAAACTAGGAAAGTTTTTTGGTGTGTTTTTTTTTAGCCCAAAAATCTGTCCCCGAGGACAGCCTCAATTTGTATTTTATGGCAAAGTGGCCAGAAAGAAGCCTCTGCTCAGTTAGACACATGACAGCCGGCCTGGATTTTAAAAAGGAAAATAAAACACCTAAACTACTTTCAGGGTATAAACCCACACACCGTATACGCAGCGTATTTAATGCTGCAATACGCAGCAAACACGATCTAAATAACTGAGCACAGCATCAAATCTGCACCATCAAATCTGCTGCGTATTTGTTGCATATCTGCTGCGTATATGTGTGTGTGGGTTTGTACCCTCAGACCAAGGAACAATATTCTTTGTTCCGCCAAAACCAAGATTTAACTTTTTTGCCTCAATTGTAAGCATCATGTCTGGAGAAGAAACAAGCACTACTCATCATTAGAGATGAATGAATATACAGTAATGACGAAGCAAAATGCTTTGTTAGTTTCTCCCAGTTTCCCAGGACTGGATCCAGCTTTTCCCGGCACCTGGAGCAGCACTGAGTTAAAAGGCTGATAAACCAATTGCCGAGCTACTAAAGTGATTCACTTTATTACTGTACAATCGCTCATCTTTACACTACATCATTTTAATACTGTACATCTCGAGTGACCCAATCAAATATCTCTGGAGAGACTTGAAAGTGGCATTCCATGACACTCCCTATCTAACCTGACAGCTTGAAGAGGACATGTAATGGCAGAAAATCCCCAAATCCAGGTGAGTAAACCATGTGATCTCATATCAAAGACGACTGGAGGCTGTAATCACTGTCAAAGCTGCTTCAAGTACAGAGTATAGGATCTGAATACTTGGGTCAATGCAATATTTTATTTTTTCCTTTTCAATAAACTAGCAGAGATTTTAAAAATTCTGTTCTCATATTCTCATTATGGTGTATTGGTGCCACATCGCAACAAAAGGTGTTTAAGGACTTTCTAAATGCATTGTTCACAAAGGGTTAGCAGCATCTAACAAACACAAATATTGCAATGTCGCGAAAGACAGTTTACCGATGTTCATCATCACATGAGGTGATAGCATAGGAATAGGTGATCATTCTGATTAGTAGGGTCTGACATGTAGGACCCTCACTGATCTTAAAGTGACTGTACCACCAGGCCCAGGCTGAAGCACTGGAGACGGGCTGACCCACCCTTAGTGGGAGAAAACCCCTGCCCCTCTATCATAGGGTTCTAATGGAGTCACGTCATGGAGGGGCTGGGGTTTCTTCCCACTAAGGATGGGTCGGCCCGCCTCCAGTACTTCAGCGTGGGCCTGGTGGTACAGTCACTTTAAAGCGTAACTATAAAATATTTTGACCATTCAGTTTAGGCTTGCCCAGTCACCTATAAGCACTTAGAAATTCCATGTACAATGACTGGAACATTGACAAATAAAGCCCTTGTTGCCTCTCGTGTTACTCCCAGTCATCCTAGTCTGTACGCTCTTGAGAGCAGGTCACTAATTTGGTATTTTAATTTATTCATTGTATAACTTAATATATAACCTGTAATGTATTTATATATTTAAATAAGCGCTGCGGAATCTGTTGGCGCTATACAAATAAATATTATTGTTATTATTTAGTTAGCTTAGGTCATAAGACTTTTTGCAATATACATTAATAACCTAAAATGAACAGTTTTTTAAATACATGAAGCATAAAGTCCCCATTAAGCTGTGTCTGCCTCCGACTTATTTCTGCATTCCTGCTGGACACGCCCCTTCACTGCAGACCCGTACCTAGAGTACAGACTGACAACAGCATCAGATAACAGCCCTGACACAGAGAGAAACAAAACCTCCTCCCCCCCCCCACTCCAAGCAGCACGTCCTCCCCCCTCCCCTCACAGAGGTGACTAAGCAGAGCTGAGGGTGTTGTGTGTGAGGAGCAGCGCAGGGGAGGAGCTGGATGGAGGGACAAGTGTATCCAGTGCCACCATGACTCCAATGTACTGCATGAGGCACTGAGGGGAGGACTACAAGTCCCAGCACAACACAGCTGTAGTCCTTCCACAGTACATATAACATTCACTATCAGATGTCTGCAGCAGGTGCTCCGACCTCCATGACTGACATTATCCTACAGTGTAATGAGAGCAGATGACTGTATCTAATCCCACAGTGTGTGATACCATCTGCTGGGGCACTGTATCTAATCTTACATTGTGATACTGTACGTTGGGGCTGTATCTAATCCTGCTATTTGTGATACATCTGCTAAGGTGCTGGTCAGTGAATGGAGGGACCCAGCCAGGGAGATGAGGGATAGGCCACACCCACTTTCTCTCAGCCAGAAGAAAAATTAATTTATTCTTTTGAGCCAAACAACTGGGGATATCTCAGTAAGCGTACACGCTATCAACACAGTTTAGGGCTCTTTTTAAAGGGTAACACGTGGGCTTTTTATTTGAGGAATTTCATTTTTTGACTACTGAAATTATAGTTACACTTTAAGAACGAAGGGGTTGCAGCACTAATATAATGGAAACTGAAGCAGATCTCTATTCAGGTGAATAATGCTGTTTCAGCTTCTTGCACAGTTTGGTGACTGGGAGTGTCACTGTGCAATGAACACAGTGCCACATTGTTTCTCTGAAAATAAGACAGTGTTATTTACTTTTGTCTAGAAAAGGGCAGGTGTTATTATTGGAGAAACCAGTACACCCCTACATCATAGCCCATTTAACCCTTTAGTGACCGCTGCACGTATTTTAACGGCGGCCACTAATGGGCTTTATTCCGATATGTACGCATTTTAACTGCGGACCCATTGGAACAAATTACCGCCCGGCGGCGGCAGCAGAGCGGGGGATCAGCGGTCAGCTGATCCCCCCCCCCCCCCCTGAAACTGCCCGGAGCGGAGAATCCCGTTAAATGCCACCGTCGAAGTATGACAGCGGCATCTAACATGTCCCGGTGGGTCCCACGGCGCTGTCCGGTGTCCCAATGTTGCCATGGTGATCCCGGGGTCCTAATGAAGGCCCCCAGGCTTACATGCATATGCCATCCTGCTGACGGGTGGCTGTGGCTGTTGCCTGTCAGCAGGATGGTCACATAATACAATACACTGTACTGCAGAAGCAGTACAGTGTATTGTATAAGGTATCCAAGTCTTACACTAGTGTACAGTAATGTACACTAGTGTAAAAGTAAAAAAAAGTGCACCAATCATAATACCCCCCCCCCCCAGCTCCCCTCCCCCATAATAAAAATGCATTACATTCCCCATACACTATTAGGCTGGGTTCACACTACGTATATTTCAGTCAGTATTGTGGTCCTCATATTGCAACCAAAACCAGGAGTGGATTAAAAACACAGAAAGGCTCTGTTCACACAATGCTGAAATTGAGTGGATGGCCGCCATATAACAGTAAATAACTGCCATTATTTCAATATAACAGCCGTTTTAAAATAACAGCAAATATTTGCCATTAAATGGCGGCTATCCACTCAATTTCAACATTGTGTGAACAGATCCTTTCTGTGTTTTTAATCCATTCCTGGTTTTGGTTGCAATACTGACTGAAATATATATATACTGACTGAAATATACGTAGTGTGAGCGCAGACTAAAACATTACATAAAACTGATCAAAAACACAAATCCTAAACATATTTGGTATCGCCACGTCCGTAACGACCCAATCTATAAAACAATATCAATAATTATACCGCACGACACACGCTGTAAAAAAAAAAAAAAATACAGTACCAGAATAGCTGTATTTTATCAATCCACTTTAGAAAATACGTCATAAAAGAGATCAAAAAGTCATATACATATAAAACTTGGTATCAATAGAAACTACAGATCTTCCCTCAAAAAATAAGCCCCAAACCAGCTCTGTTGCGTAAAAGATAAGAACGCTATGGATCCTGCAATGTGGTGACAGTTTTTGTGGGTTTTTGCTAGGAAGATAGTTTCTATTGCGCCAAAGTGGTAATAGTTAAAAAAAAACCCTATACAAATGTGGTATCACCGTAACCGTAGTGACCCAGGGAATACATGTATTATGTTATTAGTGACCGTCGATACGGATTTTTACGGCAATCACTAACGGGCTCTATTCTGCTGCCATCAGCTTTTTATGGCGATGGCGCAGAATAGTGCAGCGGCGCCGGTAATGCCCCACAGCCCCCTCCTCTCAGCTTTCGGAGGTAGCTGAGGGGTTGGGGCAGAGTGTGGGGTCAGTCCTGGCCGGTCCCTGCACCGACGATCGCCGTTATTACCAGTATAATGGCGGGCACCGGTAACGGGCATAGATGAATACATGACCCCCCCCCCCCCCGTCCCTCCCTAGAATAACCTTAGTGTTCACAGTGATTAATTCCTTAGGGTACAAACACACTTGCCCGCAGCCAGCCCAGGAGTTACCCGTAACCACCCCAGATTGCCACAGGCTGCCCATAACCACTACAGATTGCCCCAGGTTGCCCGAAACCACCCCAGATTGCCACAGGCTGCCCATAACCACTACAGATTGCCCCAGGTTGCCCGAAACCACCCCAGACTGCCCGTCACCACCCCAGTTTGCCTATGACCCCCCCCAGATAGCCAGTAAACACCCCCAGATTGTCAGTTACCACCCCAGACAGCCAGTAAACACCCCAGATAGCCACAGACTGCCCGTACCACCCCAGATTGCCCGTCACCACCCCAGATAGCAAGTAAACACTACCAGGTTGCCCGTCAGCCACCCCCCAACCCCCAGATTACCTGTAATCTCATTTAAATAAATTTTTTTAGCAACTGCGCTATTCTAATAACCGATACTACCTGCAGTTTTGCTCCAGCAAAATGACGCTCCTTTTCTTCTGAGCCCTGCTGTGTGCCCATACAGTGGTTTATGCCCACATATGAGGTACCGTTGTACTCAAGAGCACCTGCGTTACAGATTTTGGGGTGAATTTTCTCTCCCATTCCTTGTGAAGTTGAGAAATTTCAAACTAAACATACTTTCCTTAAATACCTGTGGGGTCAAAATGCTCACTGCACCCCAAGATGACTTCTTTGAGGGGTGCACTTTCCAAAGTGGGGTGACTTATGGGGGGGTTCTCTTCTGCGGACACTACAGTGGCTCTGCAAAAGCACATGGCGCTCGGAAACGTCTTCAGAAAAATCTATGGGGTACCATTGTACTCAGGAGAACCTGAGTTACAGATTTTGGGGTGCCTTTTCTCTCCTGTTCCTTGTGAAATTGAGAAATTTCAAACTAAAACATATTATTGGAAAAATTCTAGTTTTTCATTTTTACTGTCTAATTTTGAATACTTTCCTCTAATACCTGTGGTGTCAAAATGCTCACCGCACACCAAGATGTATTCTTTGAGGGGTGCACTTTGCAAATTGGGGTGACTTTTTTTTGGGGGGGGGGGGGGTTCACTTCACTTCACTTCGCTGGGACTACAGGGGCACTGCAAACGCACCTGGCGCTCAGAAACTTCTACAGCAAAATCTGCACTGAAAATGCTAATTGGCGCTCCCTTCCTTCTGAGCCCGGCTGTGTGCCCATGCAGTGGTTTACGCCCACATATGGGGTACCGTTCTACTCAGGAGAACCTGCGTTACACATTTTGGGGTGCTTTTTCTCTCCTGTTGCTTGTGAAAATGAGATACTTTAATCTGAACAAAAATTATTTGAAAATTTCTATTTTCCATTTTTTTCCGGCCTAATTGTGAATACATTCCTCCAGCCCTTGAAGGGTTAAAATGCTCATTATACCCCTAGATTAATTATTTAAGCTGTCTAGTTTCCAAAATGGGGTCACTTTTATGGGGGGTTTCAAGTATACAAGCCTCCTAAATCTACTTAAAAAAAATAACTGGTCCCTAAAAAAATCAGTTTTAGAAATTTCATGAAAACTTGATAATTTGCTGATACATTTCTAAGCCCCGTAACACCCAAGAAAAGTAAAATATGTTTACAAAAAGAAGCCAAAATAAAGAGGACATATTGGTAATGTGACCTAGTAACTAATTTATGTCATACGACTTTCTTTTTTTAGAAGCAGAGAATTTCAAAGTTTGTAAAGTGCAAATTTTTCATGATATTTTTATGTTTTTCACAAAAAACACACAAAGTAGTGACCAAATTTTGCCACTAACATAAAGTGCCATATGTGACGAAAAAAACAATCTCAGAATTGCTAGCATACGTTAAAGCATCACTGAGCTATAAGCTCATAAAGTGAGACAGGTCAGATTTTGAAAAATTAGCCTGGTTATTAAGGTCTAAATAGGCTTAGTCCCTAAGGGGTTAAAAGGTAGTTAGCCGCTATGCTGTATGTCCCACTATTGTTAGGCTCCTATACTGCAAGTTTCCCTGTAGTTAGAACTAGAGATGAGCGAACCACATTCGGGTTAGAGTCGATCCGAACCCGAACATTCGGTATTTGTTTAGCGGGGGCTGCTGAACTTGGATAAAGCTCTAAGGTTGTCTGGAAAACATGACAATGACTATATCCATGTATTCCACATAGCCTTAGCGCTTTATCCAAGTTCAGCAGCCACCGCTAATCAAATGCCGAAAGTTCGGGTTCGGATCGACTCGAGCATGCTCGAGGTTCGCTCATCTCTAGTTAGAACTCCATTCTCTATACCTCCCTCCCCTGCTGTATTCTTCCTCTATACAACCCCCCTCTGCAGTAAAGATTGTCATCAGAAAAAGATCACTTGGTCTACCCTTTTAATACTTTCTTTTTCTTATTATCTTAGGATAGATATATGTTTATCCCAGGTATGTTTACAATCAGTTATTGTCGATTTACCAACAACATCTACTACTACTAATCAATCACTTTGTTTGCTCGGCAGTCGGCTTATACGTCAGCTGGCTTTGATCTCTGTGCTGCTCCACCCCAGGTGCCTGGAAAAGCTGGATCCATTCCTGGGAAAAATCTCCAGTTTCCCAGAACTGGATCCATCTTTTCCAGGCACTTGGGGTGGAGCGGTGCAAGGATCAAAGGCAAACAAAGCGATTTGCTTTGTTTGTAATGTAAATTCGCTTGTCTCTACTTCTGATCTCCCCCCAACTAACCTCAGATTGCGTCCCCTTGTTTTTGAGTTATCTTCCAATTTGAACCTTATTTAGTCCTTTAACATATTTAAAGGTTTTGATTAGACACAAGTGAACTTACAGTGATAATAACAAAGCGCTTCATTATCTCTGCAATCCGCTCATCAGCCTTGCCCCCCTTAGCATAGCTCCAGCGGCCTCCTTTACCTTTACCCCGATAGGACTCTTGATATCTGGGTTTTTTAAACTGTTCTTTTTTTCTCTGGGATTTTGTTTTCCAGAATGGCTTTCTTTTTGTCTGCGCTTTTCTCAATAATTGTGTCAAGGGCAGAGCCGAACACATATTTTCCCTTAAAAGGGATTCCACAGAATTTAGTCTTGGAAGTGGGGTCCCCCCGTCCAATTTTTTAACCTCGTCAGGGCCCCGTCTTTTGCCGCAAATCTTACTGATTCAGCGGTAGCATCTGAAAGAAAAGCTGTCGCATCTTTCAATAGAGGGAGAGAATTAATAATTTTCTCTCTGGAACAGTCACTGTTTAGGTGTTCTTCCAGTTGTCCTATCCACAAATGTTACACAGGTGGAGGTAATGTTATTTTTTTATGTAGTATGTTTTAGTATGAAGCCGTCTCCCAAGATCTCCTGAGTAGGCTTTCAGCTTTCCGGTCCATGGGATCCTTTAGTTGGGAAGAGTCCTCAAAGGCCAAGAGGGTCTTTTTTGTCACTTTGGCCATTTGAGCGTCAATTAACGGGATTTCTCCCCAGTTAGCCACGTCTTCCCCACTAAAGGGAAGACGTCTCTTAATCTCGCCTGGGACTTGAAGCCTTCGTTCTGGGTCAGACCATTCATCCAAAATTAGGGACTGGAGTGTGTCATGTACAGGGAAGACCAGCTTTTTCTTGGGTTTAAGACCCTGAAACTTCTGGTCTTTTGGCACTATTTCTTCTTGTATTTCCTCAAACCCTAGGGCACTCCTAACGGCTCTAAGGAGTGGTAGAGTATGGTCAGAGGAAAACATGTATTTTTTAGATTCTTCTCTATATTCTGTTTCATCTGGCATTAGATCCAAAGATTCAGGGATCTGGCCAGATTCACATGATGAGTCTGATGAATGTCTTTTCCGCTTGGAAGAGGAAGCCAATGACATAACTGAATCTGTCTCAATAGAGGCTGGTGTCAGGGGTTCAGGCTCTATAGACTGGGGAATAATAGGGGTAGTGACCCTGATAGCAGAGCCTGCTGGCGGGGATGCAGAGGGGACAGTTGGAAGAGGTACAGTAGAAGGCGTAACCTGAGGAGGGACGACTGGCTCTTTAGCCAAGGAGGCTGAGATTACGTCCTTCATCATCTTCCTGATGTCTTCCAGGAAGGAGGCTCTGTCCTTTTTAATAATATCCCCTATACATCCTGCACAGATATTCTTTTTATAAGGGAAGGGATTAGAAGGGATCTTGCGATTACATGATACGCATCTTTTTACAGGTGTTTTAGATCTTTCTTTTTTGCCTGTAGAGGTAGTTGCAGTGGTAGATTCTTTAGTCTCCTATGAATAGACATGAGAGCCAACAGTCTATAAATATGAGTATAATAACTCATAATAACTATAATAAACTATACATATACACACGGGTATCCTGTATATAACTACATATGCATGTGTGAACATCACCCTGGTGACTGCTGTGTTAGGACAGAGTGAACCAGAGTTAGAATATACCAGAAAACCGAGGAGGCCCTGATGCAGAGTTGGCATTGGAAGCGTACTGAGCATGCAGAGATCGGCACACAGAAGCGCGACTGGAAGGGGGTTACCCACGGTTACCACCGAGGCAGTCTTCTCTGAAGCGGAGGAATCCATCTCCATAGTAGACTATTCGCCCGCTCGCGCCGTCCTCTTTAAATTATGGCGCCGGACCGGAAGTGTAATGACGTGGCTTCTGGCGCCACGAAATGACGTATTTCCGGAAGTGAAGGCCGACACTGCGGCCTACCTCCGGAAGACGCCGGACCGCTGTAGCAGTAGGAGAGCAGCCCCGCCGGTCCCCTCGCACTGCCGTACCATTCAGGAGGCTGCTGACGCGCGAGGTCTCCAGGAGACGACGGACCAAAACCGGGTAAGGGACGGAGGAGGGAGACCTAGGCCCCGATTGACCCCCGCTTTCTTGATCTTGCTTCTTGGGGGATCTCTCCTAATCTTCATGCAGATCCCCCCTCTCGTGTCTGCCCTAGCAGGACAGGAAAGAGCACTGGTGCTGGAGGGAAGGGGAGGGGTTTTTAACCTCTCGTGCTTTTTCCAGTCCCTAGGGTACAACCCATCCTCCTATGGTGCCATCGTGAAGGTGAGGAGAGAAAAAAAAGGAGCTGTAGAATATTTAACATATCTCTTATTTGTCCTCATTATTTGTACTGTATTGTACTGTTTAAAGCGTAACTGTCATGTTTTTTTTAATTGCAGAAATCAGTAGTATAAGCAATTTTAAGAAACTCTGTAATAGGTTTCATCAGCCAAAAAAGCCTCCTTCTGCACTCAAGAAGCAATCTCCCAGCCTCCCCCCCGACTTCTTATCTGTGCATTATCAGGCAAACATGTCTTCATTACAGAGAAGCCAGTGAAGACGGGCTCTGCTCTCTCCATTGTAAGCCTATGAAGGGGGGAGGGGCTGAGGGAGATGAGGGAGCAGGAAGAGGTGACATGAAGGTCAGCTGTTTGTAGACTCTCTGGGCAGCTAAACCGCTAAATTCAGGTGTCAGAAAGGTCAGTGCTTATCTGTGAACTTACTGAGAGAAGATTGCAGGGTGTTGTGCTTTGCAAGACTGCTCCGTACTCAGTCACTCCTAACAGCCCCTCCCCTCTCCATAGCCACATAATGGAGACAGAAATCCTGCTTCATCTGATGTGAGGGGGGAGGCTGGGAGATTGCTTTTTCACTACAGAAGGAAACTCTTTTAGTACATAAAACCTATTACAGAGTTTCTTAAAATTGCTTGTACTGTTGATATTTAATGTTTTCAGAAAAATGGCCCTGAAATGACAGTTACACTTTAAATAGGAGGTTCATATACTGCCACCTGGTGGCATTTTGTAGTAGCATATGCTGTAATTCTTACATTTAACCATTGTTAGCATGAAGGGAATTTATCCACCTTTATCCATTAATGTTGCAAATCATAGGGGTTAAAAATGCTAAAAATCTGTGACCAATCCACAACAAGCTGTGGATTTTAAAGTCCACAATTTTTCTTGTGCAAATCTGTGTGTTCATTTATCGTAGGGGAAAAGTTAAAAGACTTTGCGGCATTTTGATCAACAGCTTTTGGAGATGTGATAACTACAATAATAGGATGCAGTAAAGCTTGAAAAAAAATCACCCCATTATCTCAATGGTCTAAAATACTGTATACCGAAGGCTGTGAGATCTATCACCAAGATCTTCCTTTTTTCACAGTTTGATTACTTGCTCTCTCACACTGCTGTAAGCCTGTTCAAGGAATCAGTAATTTAAAAACTACAGCACAGTAAGAAAGGGGTCACACTAAGCACTGACCTGCTGCTTGGATGAAAAGGAAGCTTTGACTTACCTTTGATTGACAGTGTAGATCCTATGGGTGATGGAGAAAACCTCAACTTACATGCACACGGTCAAAGGGCCCTCTCTCTCTCTCTCCTGTATATGGTACTTTCTAAGCACCTTCCTTTGTTCAGTATTGTGGTGTCTCTGTTACAAGAGACTGAGTTTTCCTAACAGGCAGTGGACCCCAGAATGCAGAAACAGGAAACATCTACTGACCAGCATTTTAGAGCGGTTTCTGCAGCAAGAAGTCATTTGTGGTAAATGAAGTGTTAGAAATCACATAGGTTATTACTAGAAATGAGCGAACCGGGTTCGGGTTAGAGTCCATCCGAACCCGAACGATCAGCATTTGATTAGCCGGGGCTGCTGAACTTGGATACAGCCAATACAGACTATATCCATGTTTTCCCACATAGCCTTAGGGCTTTATCCAACTTCAGAAGCCACCGCTAATCAAATGCCGAAAGTTCAGGTTCAGATCAAGTTGCTCAAGTTGATCCAAACCCGAACTTTCGGTATTTGATTAGCGGGGGCTGCTGAACTTGGATAAAGCTCTAAGGTTGTCTGAAAAACATGGATACAGCCAATGACTATATCCATGTTTTCCACATAGCCTTAGGGCTTTATCCAACTTCAGAAGCCACCACTAATCAAATGCAGAACGATCGAGTTCGGATGAACTCGAGCATGCTCGAGGTTCGCTCATCTCTATTACATGTAGAAAAACCATTTGAAACTAGAATGAACATTTAAGACTTACCACCACTAAACCAAGCTTTACCCCTTACTGTCACTGTCTCTCACACACTAAAACAAAAAGTCTGAAGCAAGGACATACAAAATGAACGACTATCCTATATCTCAGAGCTACCTACCCTATTCACATCTGTGAATTGCTGGCCTCACTTGCAGCTGATTCTTAGAAGACAAACAGGGAATTGCTATTTATCATCACCATGCTCTTGGGTTGCTCGATAGCCCCATTTATTTGGCTAAATGCTGGTTCTATGATCTGTGAGGAAAAAGAAACACAATACTCGACACCAAAGTAAACTAATTTAATCATCTGGCTTTGAAAACACAGGGCTAAAATGGTGGGACACCAGGGTGATTACATACATTTCTACAGATGATTTTTTTTATTTTTTTTTTGCACTGGGACTGAAAAAAGAAAATTATTTTTTTTACCATAGGGATTGTTCTAGGTTTGAGTAGGTTACAATAAAAATATACATAGCAGTGCCACAAACGTAGACCACACAGGGTAGAAAACATATCTGCCAAACTTTTCCATGCATGTAGAATTTTAAATAATCCAATTGAAACCACTATACTGTCAGAAATAGCTGCTTAAAAGTAATGGCTGCATTTGGTTCTACAGTATTTACTGTGGAGAATACTGGTTTCCTAAAACACCGGACTTTGCTCATAACCCCATGATTTACTTGGATTATACAGTGTCCAATGTTGCAGATAATTCTGACCAGTAATACAGAAGGCATCACTACAAAGTAATATTTCAATATACACAGTGCTAAAAATACCCTAACGTAAACCCAGCCCAAGCGCTCATGCACATGACCATATTACGGATCTGTGTTAGATGTATCAATAATATGGCACCTGCAGCCTTCCATGGGCCACAGTGTAACTGTGTGGTAGCACATCCATATGGCAGCACACAGGGTATTTTTCTTTCTTACAGATGCCATATAAATGTATTATTGCATGCTGTATTACAGAGCAATGCTTCTTTTGAGGCACATGGAGTATATACAGCAGTATAGACACTGTGTGTGCCCCGCTACAGGATCTTACATTGCCATGTGCATGACTCCAAATGATGTGTGTCCTTGTACGTAACCAAGTATAACAGAGATCCTACAGATAATTACCTTAAAGTAATAATAATAAGCACCTTAAAAAGTCAGAAAACGACTGGTCTTAAAAATAATCAAAACACGTATCAAAAAAATTTGTCTTATTTATTAATAAACCTTGTTGTACAAACCTGAAAAGTAAACAAAACTGGCAATAAACAACATGGAGTCTTTCCGTCACAAGGAAAGAGAGCAGAGCAGTGCTAATAAATTAAATGTCAACCTGTAAGCCGTAGTCATAGAAGTTTACTGTCAAGAGGGAAAAGCACACAGCAAGGCCATAAAACTGGACAACCACATTTGAAAACACTTGACTCGGTTTATGTTATTGTTAAATATTCAAAAACAGTTCAGTCTTCTGCAACAACAACCAACAAATTGTATTAAAGGACACTCTCCCAATAGTCACCACTGGCGAGTTCAGTGCAATATGGCTAGCTACGGTTTTTCAGATTTCTTTCAATCATGAAACAAAGAACAATTTTGTAAAAACAATTTCCCTTTTCTTTTTTTTTTTTATACTTTAGTCCCACACATACAAACAACCAGAAAAAAAGGGGCAAAAGTTACGCCATTATTTCTTTTTAGTTGTTCAGTGATGTAAGCAGCACTTATATATGTTACAAGAATAACCCTGTAAGCATCCAGACCGTCTGATGAAGAAATTGAAATGTAAGGCTTTTTCTTCATCTTTTTTTCTTCTCACCGTCCCCTGTCCACCCCAATCCCCAAAAGAAGGCTCAAGTATTTTAATCAATTTACAAGCATATGTACAAAAAAAGGTTGTGATTTGTAATTTGTTTTTCTTTGCAAACACAGAGGTAACAGAAAAAAAAATAAGACAATGAGGAAAATTATTTTTCACATTCACGACAGAACAAAAAAATAATTATTATAAAGGAAAAAAAAACAACACATTTCAGACCCTAGTGGCTCTAGAAGGTGATCAATGAAGCAATTCCATCTCTGTCACAGGAACACACGACAGAGAGAGGGGCTGGAACATAAAACAATGTACATACATATTAATGCTGATTGTGTGATGTGTTGAGATATAGCAGTGGAATGAAATGGAATGTTAGAAAGATTGCACGTCTATGACATAGAAGCACTTCTGGCTTCAACCATTTATATATATATATTTATATACTTTAAATTTTTTCCTTTTCTTTTCCAAAGGATGCTATTGAAGTTTTTTTTTTTTAACATTTCTTTTTCATTTTTTGATAAAGTAGCCAACAGCACCAAAAATAACAGAATGGATTCCTTATGAAATCAGGCACAGTTTATAGTCCCCCACCCCCCACGTGACTTCTGCCAGGAAGGCATTGCTTGAGTTCATTTGCCTCTTCTTCTTCTTTAACTGCTGCATAGAAATGTGCTGGTAACAGAGAACCATTTCCAAGTCTCAGCATTCTGCCTCTGGTTTTGTTTGAAAAAAAAAGTCCATCAGCTGCCAAACCATCCTCCGTTTTTTTTTGTGTTTTGTCTTTTTTTTACCTTTTAAGTTACTATATTTTAGACCCCAATTTAAAAAAAAAATTACAAAACTCATCTTGCACGTGACAGAATGAGACATAGCCAAGAAAAAGCAGATTTTGTTCAAGTTTCGATTTTGTTTTTTTTTTCCTCTAGAAAAAAACTGCTTCCTTGACTAGATAAAGAAATATAAAGAAAAAAAAACACCTTAAACTTATCAAAATGTTTTAAAAGCCTTTTTCACACATGGTTGTCAAGGAAGGCTTTCTGTATATAATTCAGTCTATAGGGGAGGCAGAAAAAAAATGAAAAATCAAAAAACACAGACTGCCCCCTATTTGACTGCCATAAAACAGTGACTAGACTGCAGTGTTGAAAGTATGACTGCAGTGTCTACATACAAAACAAATAAAATAAAATCAACAGTTTAATGCTAAAACAAAGTTACTTCTCTAAAAACCAGAAGAAACAAAAAAAAAATCTTCATAGAGCTAGTGCAAAGACAGCCTGCATTCTACAGCAAGTACTCCAAACTATGGTAGAATTACAAAATAAAAATATATATTTATATATATATATATATATATTTATGTGATCAGAGAACTGAGAGTGTTGGCATCTTCAGGATGAAATTGAAGCACTTTTGGACAAACTGATGGATGAAAGTCTGGAGCATGGCACATCAAGTGTGGCTCTCTTCCTTGGTCCCCTTTTTGGTGTAGAGTTAACCATACAGTTCTCAATGCTGCTGCTGTTTTTTCCAGACACCTTCCCACAGATCTGATTGACAAGACTTATTATTTGTTCCTGTAAGTAAAACAAAAGCAATTAAACTGGCACCAGTTGAACAAATGAAGCACAGCAATATGTGAATATGATCTATGTAAAAAAAAAAAAAAAAATGGGTGACATGACAGCCCATCACTATCAGTAAATTGCTTTAAAGGTGTAGTTCAGAAAAAACAGCATAATAAAATTAAAGTAGTACACAGTAAAATAAAGATTTTACTAAATACATGTTATTATTTATAGCTGCTTGCTTTGTCTATTCGGTAATGCAAACTTTAATCAGGATAGCTACTTTAACTTTACTACAGACACAACCCATCCTAGCAAACAGCAGGACAGGTGAAGTCATGACACAGCATGGGGAAAAATGTCAACCATCCTCCTCACTTTGTCTGTCACTTTACTGCATTGGGATAAACATAGGCTGCTGGATTGCACCAACATTTATTCCAGTATTACGTTATTTACTCTGTGCCCAAAATAACCTCTCACTGTATCTGTTTGCATACAATTGTAGCAACAGTGTGCACACACAGACACTGCCAAATGACAGGACTGACAGTGCTAGCATTTCCACTCACTTCAGGCCATGTCAGTCCAGCATTATAATCCTGTATAGTCTCAGACTCCAACACAGCAATAAAAACATAGTCAATATGCAGGATCTTGTTTCCATCTAATGCGATTCCCATAGTACATCATAATATGTACTGACGTCTAAACACACAGGTTAAGGGCCACCACCAGGAAGCCCAGTGGTGGAGGATTGAGCAGTCAAGTGTTGCTTTGGTTATATTTTTTAGCCAGCCTGGCCCTTAAAACAGGTACTCCAGGAGTACAAAAAAAAAAATATTTATATTGACCTTGAAATATAAGTTACTACGCTACAGGACCAAACTTCTATCCTCAACTTGGAAACACTATCACACTCTTCTCCCAACTTTAATTCATCCTGCTATTTTGGTCTCCCAAGAAAACCACTTTTCAGCTGAACTTGAAACCTCCTGAAAGGAATGAGTAATAGCTCCACTAACTTGTGCACCATGTCGCTGTAACATAATTTAATCGTTTCCTGTGTAGAACCAGGCCCGGATTAAAGGGAGGGCACGTGCCCAGGGGCCTCCACCACTAGAGGGGCCTCCACCAGCCCAAACCCAGAAGTGGTGTCTGGGAGCCAGTCCCACCCGCAAAAAGCATGTGGAAACCCTACCTGGACACAGCACTGGCCACACTGCATGCTTTCCAGGTAGGGAGGGAGGTGTAGGGTTAATCCTGTGTAAGCATCTCCTTCCCGGCAGGCTCAGACCCCCCTGGTGGGTCTTTGAATGGATTCTTCCTGTCAAGCTTCTGGGTGCCTGTCTCATGCAGAGGTCCTCACTCCCCCTTGCCCCTCCCCCTTACTGAGCAGAGGACAGCGTGGGACCTCAGCAAGGAAACCTGATGTCTCCAGCAGGGATGTGACATCATGGAGCATGCTGGCGCATCTGTCACAGTGGCTGACAGGCTGAAGGAACAGAGAAGAGCCAGAAGAGAGAAGACCTGTCATCTGCCCAGATCAGGTGAGTATGAGGTTTTGTTTTGTATTGGCACATCAGAGCAGGGGTATATACTATAGAGGCACATATCAGAGCAGGGATATATACCATAGGAGCATAAATCAGAGCAGGGGTATATACTATAGGGGCATATATCAGAGCTGGGGGCATATACTATGGGGGCATATATCAGAGCAGGGGTATATACTATAGGGGCATATATATATAATATAGCCTGTGTGCAGCGCATGATATATAGCCTGTGTGCAGCCTATGATATATAGCCTGTGTGCAGCCTATGATATATAGCCTGTGTACAGCCTATGATATATTGCCTGTGTGCAGCCCATAATATATAGTCTGTGTGCAGTTTATGGTATATAGCCTCTGTGCAGCCTATGATATATACCATGTGTGCAGCATATGACATATAGCCTGTGTGCAGTATATGACATGTAATCTGTGTGCAGTGTATGATATATAGCCTGTATGCAGCATATGATATATAGCTTGTGTGCAGCATATGACATATAGCCTGTGTGCAGTGTATGATATATAGTCTGTGTGCAGCGTATGATATATAGCCTGTGTGCAGCGTATGATATATAGCCTGTGTGCAGCGTATGGTATATAGCCTGTGTGCAGTGTATGATAAATAGCTTGTGTGCAGTTTATGGTATATAGCCTGTGTGCAATGTATGATATATAGCCTGTGTGCAGCATATGGTGTATATATAGCCTGTGTGCAGTATATGGTACATATAGCCTGTGTGCAGCATATGACATGTAGCCTGTGTGCAGCTATATATGCCATGATCCTTAAGGTATATTCACATGTAGCATATCCGCTATAGATTATACACAGCCTTTGAGTACTTTCTGTTCTTTACAGCTTCAGGTAGTTTATATGGTTGGGAATTGAAGATGTGACCTAGACTTGCAAGTCCAGGTCTGCCTGCGATTCACAACTGCACATGCTAGTTGTGGGGGCTAAAACAGTGGGCAAGAGAGCACAGAAAGTGCTAACGTGCTGTGTTCTCGCATTGAATTAAGTGGGAACACACTGTGATGCTCACCCCTCCCCCATCCTGTCTCTAGGGCCTGACATCTTCCTCTGGACTGCAGCCTCTAGGGACCATCATATGCAGAACAGAGGAGGATGCTGAGCCACACAGCCAGGAGTGAGGAGGGGTAGGTGCTAAGTCCCCTACAGTAATCAGCCACCTATATAGATTGCTGTATGGTTTATTTGTGGAGGAAGAAAATGGGGGGGCCCCCAACAAAATTGTTGCCCAGGGCCTCCACCAACCTTAATCCGGCCCTGTGTAGAACCAACTTGTATTTTGGGCTTGCAGTATGCTGGAATAATGCACAGGGTTGGCAACCATTTGTAAAGGTTAGGTTTAATCCTGCAGAATGGTGTTGCTAAAAAAGTGTGCAACAAACATGGGCTCTCATCATGTCAGGAGGAATATCGAAGCACAGCCACATGTAACACTATAATCTCTTACATGTAAAGCTGGGTTCGCATCTGCATCACAGGCTCTGTTTGGGGAATCCTTTTATACCAGTGCTTCTCAAACTGTGAGGCGCCCCCTAGTTGTTGGTGAGGCCCAGCTGGGGAGCCAGTTTTCACAAAGTAACTATGATCTGCACAGTCCTCCATAATCTCCATTTTAACAACATTATTAATTTATTTTGTACTTGCTTTATTAGTATATAAAGCTTGGGAAATGAGTGTAAGCTAGCCCTAGCATTATTTCCAGCTTTTAAATGGACTTCCACCACAGATGATGAGGCCCAAGCATCCTCTTGGCCAGTCTGGTGAGGCCCAGGCATGCCTTGGTCTGTTGTGTGAGGCTCCAGTAGAAATAGTTTGAGAAGCACTGGTTTATACCACACACAACCGCAGCATGCAGGTTTTTCTTTTTTTTTTGTGTGTCTGGTCAAATACAGTCACACTAACCAGAAGCCTGATGACCCTATTAAAGTCAATGGGGGTCTGTCAGTCACCGTTGGTGTCCAATATATTTTGGCTGGCTTACTCTGTTTACCACTGTTGAATGGAATCAGCAATGGAGGCCCTAAAAGGAGGCTCCAAATATAAATGGTATATACAGCAAAAAATAAGCAAAATCTGTTTTCTCTTTATGTATCTCATATATATATATATTTATTTATTTTTTATTTTTTTTCACTTATGATAATTTACCTCATCGTAGCGATACATCAGCTTCAAACCTCGACACGACTTCTGCTTCTCCACGTGACGCAGCGCACACTCCAGGCAGAACACGACATTCTCATTTTCTTGCACTACCTGAAAGAAAATAAAGTAGAAGAGTGGATTAGGCAAGGACAACAGTCTCTGGGTATCAAGCAGGAAATGGAGCCATTACTAAAACACGGCTACATAATCTTATTGAGGTGGAAGTTACATAGTGACTGAGCACGGTTATTACATTACATACTGGAGGATGCCCGCCAGTGCACATTGCTCTAATGAATGATACAATATGAAGAAGTGGCCTGTGTGGCAGTAACAAACCCAGTAATTTGAGTCCCTTTGTACCAACAGCAAGGTAAGGCAAGCCGTAGATGGACATCCAGAATGGAAACCAATGACCACTAAACCTAAATACAAGTTGGTCCAAAATGAGAAGGTGCCCGGTAACAGTTACAAAATATATGTAAAAGTTCCCATATGATGAAATGGTGTGTAGGTCTGCCAGATATCGGACAGCTAGTGCTCAGTCATTTCTGGGGGTTTAAAGTTGTTTTCTTATGGTGGAACATATCAGGAAGGTATAGAAGTCAAGTTGTGTGACCAAAGAAAAAGAACACTGAATAAACTTAAAATGAGTATGTAACAAATCTTTGTTCTTACAGGTGAACAATAGAATTATATGCATGTTTCTCCTTGCTGATTAGTGTCACTATGTGGATTTATGTAGTATCAGTGCAGCATTGTAATACTGCTGGCAGCAAGCCATTACAGAACATAAATAATGTGCCATCTTTATAAGCTGGCAACTAAAAGTTGTAAACAGATGGGCGAGAACCACCTTGTAATGCATATAGTGTATCATGCAAATTGTTGTTGTACTGGATTTGTTATAGATTTTCAGCAATTCACCTTTTGTGACCCTGAAGCCATCAAGGTAATTCAGCTAAAATAACAACAAGAACATTCCAACCTATGAACTTTATTTTATATACAATGCGGATGTACAATGCATCGCAAGCATGTATAATGTAGATCATAAAAGGGTCAGAAGCTTTGAGACAAAGAATCATGTCATACGACACGTGATAGCTGCAGAAGCCATGTTTATTCTCACCTTAGAAGTAATGTGCCGCTGTGAATCTTTATTAAAAACACATTATACATTGATAAGACTGATGAAAACACACGCATAAAGCACTGACACCACCAGTACCAAATCTGCTCTTGCTCACCATGGAAAGGTAGCACAAATGCTGGCAAATCTGGCATCTTCTCTCGGACGTTTCAAACTGCAGCCACTTCCGAGGCTTTTTCTTCCCATCCAACGATGAGTTGCTGGTGTCATGGCTCCCGTAGCGTGCAGATGAGTGAAGGCCTGCCTCAAAGAGTTCCCTCCTCTGCCTCAACTCTGTATCCCTGACCAACAAAAGAGCAAGTTAGAAACTGCACGGCTCATCACTTTACTCTGATTACGGCTAGCTCTCCCGTAGCTCTGTAATGAGAGCGAAGTGATGATAACACAATCCTTCACCTACAAAGGAAATACAGTGGTGAATTTTAATACACGGATAACAGCATTAAAATATCACGTTTTGGTGACTGTGATATCATCCCCATCCCTCTGCAGTTGGGGAATAAGGCGGTGATGTTGAAGACCTGCACTGAGAGTAAAGAGTTTAAGTCACTGCATATCCTGAATCAACTCATGGTTCAGATTATGCAGTATGAATTTTGTCACATGGGAGGTAATGTTTAGGAACAGCTCCCTAGGTGACACAGCAAAAACAAGTCAAAATCTGTATATAGTTACGGATATTGATCATCAACCACATCTTGGAAATAGATGCTACACAGTGGACAAAAAACAACAGCATTAAACAAGCAAGACACCAGTTTATACGCATATCAAGGCTTTAAAACACTCTCCAGACTCGGTTGCTGTTGCCTTTGTCTTGTAAGCGTAGAGACATCTGCTTGTTAAAAAAAAAAAAAAGAAAAAAAGGGAGTCTTGACATCTTTCGGGGGGAAAAAAAGCGGTGAAGATATGTCTTCAAAAAGTTCATGAGTTGTCTTTGATACTTTGCCTCATGGAGTGAATGTGTATGACACATTACAAAAAAACATACAGTACACTGTTCTGAGCGTTTTGGACCTTGCACTCCATAGATATAAAAATAGAAAAATTATACAAAAAGTACAGAAATTCCATTACAGTGGTCGGTGGTATGAAAAGGAAAACTCCAGACAAAAAGCAAATATTCATTGTTGAGTGGAGTTCACCAAGTTATCCCAAAATGCAAAACTTCACTCACCTGTGATAGTGATCATGAAACCCAGACCCTTCCAATACTTATTGAAGTCACTACTTCAGGGCATAAATAGGCATCACCAACGCGTCCATCAAACAGGGAGAGACACACCCCGCAGTGGCCAAGTGGAGCCCACTGGATCACAGGCAAGCTGAACTTTACATTTCACTAGATACAACTTAGTGAGCTCCACCCAAAGCTTCATGTATAGTTTTATCTATACATGAAGCTTCGGGTGGAGTTCTCATTTACGTTACTGTAGCATGTAAAACCATTACGCAACCATTAGTCTTTTCTATTACCTGAGCTCTCCAAGCAGTGAAGAAATGATACTCAGAGTTGGACTGTTCTCCTTTTTAGCCTCAGCTGTTGCAATTTGATACAATAATTTCTCCATAGAGAACGGCTTTGCTATGTGTCGAAGTTTCATTTCCTGATGAAACAAAAACAAATTGACATGGAATGAAACATAGTAAAGTAGGTGGTTGCAGAAGCTATAAGAACAGTTCTGCAATGTGGTTCTATATAAGGATTAATAGAGCTCAGAGATTTGTTTTAGAAAATCTCATACATTCTATTAATTTATTTTCTAAATGCAGCGGACTGGATCTCGAAACTCCAGACATCTTAATTCATTACGATGCTGGAGGCTTCAAAACTGTTACATCTAAGCGCCACTGCACTGACATAGCGTGTCAGAAGAATAGCATGAACATTTAAACAGTTTTGGAGCTCCCAGCATCATAATGAATCATGATGTCTGGAGCTCCGAGATCCGATCCGCAGAATACTGTCCATGTACGAACCGTATATTGTGGATGTGTGAAAAGGACCTTAAGGCCCTATTACACGGAGCAATAATCAGACCGATTTGTCAGATTATTGCTTTATATAATAAAGACAACTACAAGCTAAAGAAATGATCATTGGCTGACCGTTGACTTTCAACATCATTTGCAGACGACTGCGCATTGCTAAATGTAATAACATATCTGCAAACAAAAAAATATATATATTTTATACATACCTGTCCATGCTCCCTGGTGTTATAACTTCTGCTCGCTCCCTGCAAACACCTCTGGAACACCTGAGACGGTCTCTAAAGCAACAGGCGGCTCAGCCAATCACTGGCTGCAGCGTTGTCCCGTCTCGGTCAGTGACTGGCTGAGCAGACTGTCACTGCAGGGACAGGTGTAGAAGCTTCAGAGGCGGCCCTTACTGCACTAAAATGGAGCCGTGTAATAGGCTCTGTAGCCGCATCAAGAACGAACTGACATTCTGGAGGGAGCACAAGGACTGGGGCTGCAAAGACCTGTGGTTTTTTCTTTGATGCTGCCCCCTTCAGACTGGGACATTTAAACATATGATTGTCCAGAAACAAAAAAAAAAAAAAAAGTTGAATGCTACAATGCTTCCTGTATTATAACAGTAAAGCATTATAAAGAGACCATTCATGTGTGGGGTTGATTTTCATCCAAAAGGAGTAAGCTCACTCACGATGTCAAGAATGTAAACAGTGAGTCTTTGGTTATAAAGTAAAATAAGTTCTGAAATGCGTATAACAGTACTTGAGTATACAATAAAATCATCTGCTAAAAATGACACACCGGGAGAATCAGTGCATGTCACTAGAGGGTAGAAAAATGTTTGAGAGAAAAAAAAAATTGTGTTTTTTACAAACATTTGGAGCACTGCAAAAAGTTTCACTTTCCTGGTATAAGCATTGATACACATGCTAGATGGGGGGGCATTTAACATGAAGGGTTTACTCTTGAGAAAACTCTTTAAAGTAAATGTACCATTTCTCTAAAGGGGAAAAAAAATTCTCACTTGGTATCAACTTTCTTAACCCCAGGTTACCACTGGCATATGTAAAATCATTTCTACCCATCAAAGGTGTCCACAGCTGTTACGTTTTGTGGGCTACAGATGCACTTTTGTCTTATCATTTTACAGAGATTGACATTAATAGATAATCCCTATAATAAAATGGTCTTAGAGAGAAAGCAAATCTGTAAGTATTTGTGTGTACCTTGGCAGTTTTGAAGCCCATGCTTGTCCACTGGGTGGTAGCAAAGTGCACAGTTTCAGAAACACTGTAACCACAGCACACTTTTGACACAAAGGATCCTGGGAAGCAGACGACAAACTGCCCACTCTGCTGTATAGTACGGTGCACCTTGATCCCCTCCTTGCACAGCACCTCTGGGGAGATCTGCAGCAGGAAACAAATATTAGCTGGACTAATGCATACAGTTGTCCTTAGAACCGAGGCCAAAAAGTTCAATCTTGGGTTTATCAGATCAGAAAGGCTTTTCTAGGTCTTTTACTGAGAAGAGGCTTCTTTCTGGACACTCTGCTGTAAAGATGCAATTGGGGTGCAGCAGTGAATGTTGACCATGTAGATGTTTCTCCTATCTGCACAAAGGATCTTTGGATCTCAGCTATAGTGACCATTGGGATTTTGGTCACTTCTCTTACCAATGTCCTTCTTCCCCAATAGGTTTGGTGGGGTTGGCCAGCAATAGGAAGAGTCCTGGTTGTCCCAGACTCCTTTATTTAAGGACTTTGGAGGCCACTGTGTTCTTGGGAACTTTTACTACACTAGGAATTTTTTGTACCCTTCTCCAGGTCTGTGTCACCCATTATTCTGTCTCAGAGCTCTACAGGCAGTTCTTTCCCCCTCGTGGCTTCCCTTTAATATGCATTTTCTGCTGTGAGACCTTATATAGACAAGGCTGTGTCTTTCCAAATCTTGTCTAATGAACTGAATTTACCAAAGGAAGCCTCTGATCAAGGTGTAGAAACATATATAAGAATTGACAGTAGAAATGCAAGGTCCCAAGAGCTAATATTCAAGTGTTATGGTTAAGGCTGTGTTCCAGCATTTGTGTTCTGAATGTGGCAGAAACCATGCCCCTATTTCTTTACCAATAGCTGTGTGGTGATGGCGATAATCCTGACATAACTGCGCAGCTATAAATTAAGAAACAGAAGCATGGTTTTGGCCACATTCTGAAAGCATTCTGAACATAAATGTGGGAACATTGCCAAATGGTTTGAACTTATGTCCATGTGAAATGTTTTGTTTTTCTTTTAAATAAATTCACAAAAATTCTTCTCACATTCTCAACATAGGGTATAGAGTGCAGATTGATGGGGCTAAACATAATGGATTTTACAACCAAGCAATGCATCTAGCACCTGGGCAGCACCATGTTGCCACGCTGGCACAGTGTAGACTTACCATGACATTACTTTCAAGCATCTGAAGACCAGGAGTACCATTGGCTTGAAGTAGAGTATGTACCACTTTGTCAAGTTTGCTCTCTTCCTCAGCAGGAATGCAATACCTAATAATGACAATACATTGGATAATGTTATAGAAGCAAAGTCAGGGCTTAACTCCAAAAGATTATGCCCGTCAGTAAAGAACACAAAGTCCTGGGTGTTCATTCTTATAGCAATTCAAGTATTATTATTTAACTTTAAAGAGCCCTTAACCCCTAGACGACCTAGGACGTACCGGTACGTCCTGAGCTATGACGCGCGCTCTGGAGCGGAGCACGCTTCATAGCAGGTGGGGGCCGGCTGCAATCAGCAGCCGGCAATTTACCGTTAATGACACACTGCAGCGTGGCAATAACTCGCGGCGACTGTGTGACTCCCGATCGTTAAAACGGACCGCCGAAGGTCTCTCACCTGCCTCCGTGCGATCCAATCTGTGCTCTGGTCACTGAGCCTGCACAGGCAGGCTCAATGAGCAGATGGCCAATAACACTGATCAATGCTATGCCTATGGCATAGCAATGATCAGTGTGTAAAATAAAAGTAATGAATGTACAAGTCCCCCAAATGTTATTAAAAAAAAAAAAAAAGTTAAAATCACTAACACACTACCCCAAAACCCCTCCCCCAATAAAAGTTTAAATCACCCCCCTTTCCCATTATATAAATAAAACATATAAAAATAAATAAATAAATAAACATATAATATGCCGTAGCGTGCATAATTGTCCAATCTATTAAAATATAACAAGCGTCATTGCGAACGGTGTAGACGAAAAGAGGGAAAAAAGTGCGCAGATTACCGATTTTGTTACATTATATATATAAAAAAAAAAAATTATAAAAAGTGATCAAAACGTCGATCTTCACAAATATAAAAATATAAATATATAAAAAATAAAACTGTTATAAGCGTCACAATAGGCCCATTTTATTAATAATTAATTGCCAAAAAAAGGATTTCATTAAAAAAAAAATATATATATCATTAGAGAATCTGTGTAAACCTGCATGTGGTTGTGTTCGGACTGAACTTTAGAATAATGGTTTCCATATAGTGCATTACGTAGACACAGGAACCCCCCAAACGTTACCATATTGCATTCTTTTTTACGATTTCACCTATTTATATCTTCATAAATAATATATTTGGAATTCCATCATACATGTTATGGTAAAATGAAAGATGCCATTACACAGTACAACTATTCCTGTAACAAACAAGCACTTACATGGCTTGTAGATAGAAAACTGAAAGTGCTAGAGCTCTTAGAAGGGGAGGAGGGAAAAACAAAAGCGCAAAGATTAAAATTTGCGCGGTCCACTGGGTCATTTTGGGCCCGGTCCTGACATTTTTTTCCTGACACTGGTGAGGAGGTGGCTGAGGAAAACAACGTCCACTCACCTCCCCGGTTTCAGCGGCAGGTCCCGTATCGTGGCACTCCGGTCCCCGGACGCTTCCTGGTGTCTGGCGCGGGCCCGAGACGATACGTCTCGAAATGGATCCCACTTCCGTCACTGACTGGCTGAGCGGACCTGAGACGTCACGTCTCTGGCCCGCGTCAGACACCAAGAAGCGGCCGGGAACCGTGGACCAGAGCGCCGCAATGCGGGACCCGCCGCTGGAACTGGGGAGGTGAGTGGACGTCGTTTCCCTCAGCCACCTACTCCCCGGTGTCAGGAAATAAATGCCCCCTGCCGGACTACCCCTTTAATTCCAGAGCGCTATACAAGCAAAAGGGGTGACAAACAGAACATTACAAAATCTAAAGAGGAACATAAATAAGGTAAATGGCGGACTGGTTCATGGGGAAAGAGAACTCTGACCACGAGGGATTACAGTCTACAAATGATACAAATGTTATGTGAGAAGGAGGTTTGTTGTTGGTCATTGTGACAACTAACACGGCTGCAAATGCAAGTAGTTAAAAGGTTAAAAAGAAAAGTATAAATTGAGCTAAAAGTGGATTGTGCTCATTTTTAATGCACAACCATCCTTATACACTGGGATTTCGTAGCAGAGAACATGCACCCAGCAAGAGGGATTCTTACGTGTAAGAAAAAGTGATAATTCTACAAAGAAAAGTAGCCTTTAATCTATAAATAATCTACTGCTCAGCTTACCTTCCTCCTATTGTAAATGCAGCGTACTCTGAACACTCAGCTACGTGCTACAGGTATATGAAACCTGATCTGATTGGACGTACTAGTGCACATATAGGACAGTTGCCAAGGAACATAACCTTTTTCAGAGTAAATAATACAATGTTTATAACGATAGAAAGGTAAGCCGGTTCCCTATGTAAACTCTACCTTGTATTTAGTGTGACACACATATCTGAAGCATAAAAAACGTGTTGAACGCCATAATGCACAACACAGAGAAATCAAAATTCACAGAGTGACAAAAATAGCCACACAAAAAAATAAAAAAAGCAAAAGTTTCTCTGAATACAGTTTATTCACTATTGTGGGAAAATTAAGGGTTCCCATCTCTATTTATGGTGGCAAATTGCCATTAGAGACATCAAAGCATAACCAAACAACATGGTGAGGGTAAAGCCACAAGAGCAGCAGCCCATGGGTGCATGACTTTGTGGGTAAATCACGCGGCCATTGGACACGGCATGAGGGCATGGTTTCAGCTGCATGTAGCTGACCACTCGTGATTTAACCCTAATCATGAAAACCAATTGTTTTGTTGGTGATACAGTGTATGGTGGCACACACACAGCAACACTTACCAAATGCAATCAGCACCAGTGTGTAAGTAGTCAATGTAGGGAAGGTGATTTTGGTCTCGAGACCAGCATGAGGTAGAAAAAACCATGCCAATGTTAAGCCAAGGAATTGTAACTCCTGAAACATGAAAATAAAGTATTTCATTAACAGTTTCAAAGTGTAATAGGTGCAACTGCATACATGACAATATAAAAAGATCAGTAGCCCATGAAGCTGGATATCCTGCTGAATAATACTTTTTTTTTCCCCCCCTAAATTCTTAATTTACGCAAATTATGTAACATGAGGCATTTTTTTAAGGTTTAAGATCTAGACATTATTGCTATGCCTTATTTACGTACCTAGGTACTAGAGGTCTACAACAGAACCACCTGAAGTTTTGCCAGGAATGTGTAGGAGACATGTTTGGGAGGTGATCAGCATTTATTAAAAATGTGGCCATGTTTTCCTCCTCAATTAATTCACAATGTACCATCTCATTTGTGTGAAGAGATAGCAAGAGTCCAAAGAGTAGGCACAGTATAAAATATAACATTATTAAAAGAAACAGCACCTCTGCTGCCACCATTGGCTTCTCCGGGAACTGCACAATCCTTGGTCCCAACACAGCTACATATCACTACACTGCTGTTATACTGACCTCTCCTATGCATATTAGAATAAACCTGGGGAAGCAGCACAAGTCACAGCAGCATTAAAGTGATTTTTCAGTCAAAATGTATATCAGTAACAGATCGACAAGGCGTTGACACCTGGCACCTGCGCTAATCAGCTGTTTGGTGCTGCACTACACAAGTAATGGAGTTTGTCTCTGTTCACTGTGTAGTGGTGGTGACCTGTAACTGAAGCTCAGCTCCAGTGAAGTGAATAGGAGCTGAACTGCAGCTACACAAACCCACAGCCACACAATAAGGGTGCGTTCACACCTACCGCATCCGCAGCTTATTTTTCCGCAGAAATCCGCAGGTCTGGTGGTGCAGATTTCAACCTGCGAGAAATCCGCGTATGTGTGCGTTTTGCGGTTTTTCTGCAGCAAGTTTATTGCAACTGAAATGTCCGTTTAGAACGAGAGACATTTTAAACTGACATTTCAGTTGCGATAAACTTGATGCAGAAAAACCGCAAAACGCACACATACGCGGATTTCTCGCAGGTTGAAATCTGCACTACCAGACCTGCGGATTTCCGCGGAAAAATAAGCTGCGAATGCGGTAGGTGTGAACGCACCCTAAATCAAGAAAAACTCTGTTCATTGTGTAGGGTGGCACCAAACAGTTGACTGGCACGTGCACTGGGTGTCAACACCCCGTTGATCAGTTAAAGAAGCAGTTCACAAAAAATTATTATTGGTCCCCCCGGTAGGCTCTGTCACATATACTCACGGCAGCTGATTGGTGTCCTGCGGCGCCGTTCAAAGCCGGTGCTCGCTCACATCTGCCTCTTCTGCCACTCCTCTTCTCTGCCTTGTAACTGAACGCTGGAAGACACGCGCTTCCATAGAAAATGCATGGAAGCGTGTGAGATCTGGCGTATAATCACAGGACAGAGAAGGAGTCACCGGAGAGGCGGATGTGAGCTTGATTTGAACAGCACCGCGGGACTGGAATGAAGCCGCGCCGAGGGACACCGATCAGCTGCCGTGCGTATACATGACAGAGCCTACCGGGGGGCCAATAATATTTTTTTGTGAAATGCTTCTATAATGATGAGCTTTCCTGTGGTTGGCTAATCAGCACATTTTGCCTGGAAACCCCCTTTAACCCCATAAGCCGACTCTGACCTGTCTGACCTATCCATGTAATTCGGAAATAGTTTTTGGTTTTTTTTTTTTCAAATTTCTTTTTATTTCTTTTATATTTTTTTATCAAGAAAACAGAATTAACTGAATTGCATCCTTTGTACATTTAGTGATAAGTGACAATTTTGGTCAGGCGCACAGGCCCTGCTGGTTAAAGGAGAAGTCCGGCGAACATTTTTATTAAAGTATTGTATTGACCACCAAAAGTTATACAAATCACCAATATACACTTATTATAAGAAATGCTTATAAAGTACTTTTTTCCCTGCACTTACTACTGCATCAAGGCTTCACTTCCTGGATAAAATGGTGATGTCACGACCCGACTCCCAGAGCTGTGCGGGCTGTGGCTGCTGAAGAGGATGATGGCAGGGGGACACTGAGGGACACAGGGCTCTGGAGGGACACTGAGCATCCCCCTGCCATCATCCTCTCCAGCAGCCACAGCCCGCACAGCTCTGGGAGTCGGGTCGTGACATCACCATGTTATCCAGGAAGTGACCACCATTTTATCCAGGAAGTGACATCACCATGTTATCCAGGAAGTGAGGCCTTGATGCAGTAGTAAGTGCAGGGAAAAAAGTACTTTATAAGCATTTCCCATAATAAGTGTATATTGGTGATTTGTATAACTTTTGGGGGGTAATACAATACTTGAATAAAAATTTTCGCCGGACTTCTCCTTTAAAGGATAAATGCATGACCTGTCACCTGTCACCTAGAAACACCAAGCAGTACTGCTGTGGCCCTTAATATGCTACTTGCCGAACAGTACATGTACTGCACTGAGGGTTAAGGGGTTAAATATGTATGGAGACTCAGTAGAGCAGTGGTCCTTCAACAGCTGACAGCAACAGACAGTGACTGGCATGAGCATTAGCTCCGACGCCACTTATTTAACCTACTAGATTTCATAGATAATAGAGACTATGGCATCTAGGCAGTTAAAACCACCCACCAGTAACCTTTAAGGGTCCAATCACATGGGAAAGGAACCCTATAAAGTAAGCTATACAGCAAGTACAATTAGTGTAAAATAACTAATGTTACAAATTTACCAGGCACAGCACCAAGGTGTCGCAGGATGGATCCTGAATTATTGGGAAGGACTGTGAGATTCCATCCATGCCTATAAAACAAAAAAACATTTGACAATCTGCACAGTTGATAGTGATAAAGGATGAACACATGATAACCTACTAACCTTGAGAAGGGCTCTGCTTTACCCACAGGAAATCCACTGCCATGAGTCTTTGTGCAAACCTTTCCACAATGCACAGCAACATGACAAGTCTTCTGCTCAACAATACGCCAATACTCTTGCTGAAATAAAAAGAGCAGGGTTATTATTGTGAATTATTGGGGTACTTGTTATCAAGGAACTACATATTAAGTTTTTGATAACTACAAAATTTTCCCAACCATTTTTATACAATTTCATCAATAAATCTAAAATGAAAAGTGAAGTGACTCTGGAATTCTCTTCAATTAGACACCCACTGATCACCTAGTGATCCCCAATCTAATGTATAGGTGATGACTCCTTTATGGATAATATTTTTTCCCTACATTTTAATACTTGTTTTTATGTCACTATATTCTAAAGTCTCGTAATATTTTGGGTTTTTTCCATGTTATTATCATTATTATTGTCATTATTGTAAATCAGCACTCACTTACTGAGCCTATTACCTGGCTCGATAATCGCACAGCGGGGCTACACAAGCAACGCTACCGATGTAATGCTTTTAGAATGGCTTTTATAAAAGTCTTTTGTAAGGGTAGAGAACCCCTTAAAAGAACCAAAACTAACATGCTTAAAGGGGTTATCCAGCGCTACAAAAACATGGCCACTTTCCCCCCTACTGTTGTCTCCAGTTTGGGTGAGGTTTTGAAGCTCAGTTCCATTGAAGTAAATGGAGCTTAATTAAAAACCACACCTGAACTGGAGACAACAGTAGGGGGAAAAGTGGCCATGTTTTTTGTAGCGCTGGATAACCCCTTTAAATAAAGCCTGCTACTAATCAAAGAAGCCTTACAACTGGGATCTCTGTTGGATCTTCTGGATCAGCTGAATTATCAGATTATTTATAAAAATAGTTCTGTTCTGTATA
Organism: Dendropsophus ebraccatus; assembly: GCF_027789765.1. Classification (NCBI taxonomy): domain Eukaryota; kingdom Metazoa; phylum Chordata; class Amphibia; order Anura; family Hylidae; genus Dendropsophus; species Dendropsophus ebraccatus. The sequence goes on from NC_091455.1 coordinate 92,674,620, forward strand.
AACCACAATCTGGGAACATAGGAATAACTTGTATCTTGTGCCATCATATTCGCGCTATGCATAATTTCAGCATGACAGGGGATCAGCATGACTGAAGACCATTTCGACCATGAAATGGCATGCATGTGCTCTTATCTATTACACTATTTATCATCATCAGTAGAATTTCCAAGCAGCATGAATATCCACATTAAAGCAGGGATGGACACCAGATGCCAATAAGATGATCAGCCAAGGAGTTCTGTTTTTTTTTTCAAAAAAGCATCAGTAGAAAACACCCCCAATTAGTAGGTTAGTTACATCTTCTGCAACTTCTTTCCTCTAAGCACCTTAATGTTGTAAGGTATGTAGCACCAATCTATGTAAAGTTACAGATTTTACGGTGTGTTTTGGTGCGGAAATGTTGCAAAATGTCTGCTGCAATAAAATCTACAGCATATTCACCCGGAATGAAAACCGGACACGTATTCACCATGAAAACACATTATTTCAGTATAGCCACAAAACTGCTCGATTTACTCCAAGTTATCGTAAAACGTCTAATAATCCATAAGTTGAAATTATTACTTTTTATGAATCCAATGCCAGATCACGTTGCTATCACTATCACCAGAGCACACACTATACAGAAAGAATAAAGTCTGGAGCCTTTCAGGTCAGAGCGGAGCTGAGGCATGGTTCCTCTATAATTCTATAGCAATCCTCTCACTGCGGTTCAGAGCTGCAATGCAATACAATGAAAGGTGTCTGACCCTCGCCGAACTGCTACAGACTACAACTATGCCTCTTGTATTAAGTTTCCCAAAATATATCCCAGTGCAGCTCAAAATCATCATTTGTTATTTATGGTCATATTATATTAAAAACTTCAATCTGTCACCAGTGCATTAGGGCACAATGGCAGGAACATAATATGCAGCTTGTTCTGTGCAATGTCCTAAAATGACCTCCAACATAATGCTGGTGCTGTCGGGGCTCCTTCACATTACACAATCCTATTTGAGAGGACTAGATTTATTTTGTTCTGGAAGCTTTAGACAGCCCAACAAGACAATAAATATCACATACACCAAGAGATTATTACTAGCAGCTGCTCTCGAATCCCCATGAAACAAAGTGGTATTATACAGGTCAGAAACAACATGAATATTCCATATGGACTGAAATGCCGTCATCAGTGTAACATTGGAAAAACCTCAATTGTTTCGAACTATACAGCAAGACTGACATTGCTACAAATCTTTGAGAGATAGGAAAACATATTTTTTGGGGGTCAACCATGTAGCCATTCAGAGCTGATAGGAGACAGACAGACATAATTTTCCTAGTACCAATATCTGTAAGGGTCACAATAGTCAGACTGCAGCCAATCCAATGACATATCCTAGTAATGTGCAATCAGGGTCCCTTCATTCCCCTTCAATGCAGCGTATCTGATTTTTTAATATTTGTACCAACTTCTATTGTAAATATGAAGATGGGCATAAGATGGATGATATATATATATATATATATATATATATATATATATATATATATATATATATATATATTAATCATACCAGGTTAGCTTGCATATTTCCTTCATTTTCTGTTACCATGCTTTTATTGTTATAGGTCTACAGACCCATACACCTAACAGAATGAAAATTATACACACAGCATGTACGTCCTTCGGTAGCTCCTTTACTGTCATCTCTAAGGTGACCTCCATTTTATCCCTGCCTTTTCCCAATATTTTACTAGGCGCTACAACAGTGTTCCATTATTTGCCCACCTCAACCTCTGCTACTGTAGGCTCTTTGTTGAAGCACATGTTCATGACGTTCCTTGCTGTCCGGAAGAAGGTGGTGAGCGACATGGACCTTCCCTGTAAATGGCAAAAATGTAATGAGAATCATAAGTACAAAAGATAAAGTGGGGAACAATATCTACCACTTTAGTGCACAAATTCTATATATGTCCCATGAGATCAGCCATTCTCCCTCTTTCTCAAAAAGCTTGGGCAAATTAATAAAGACTTGAGGTGAAAACGTTGCGCTAGTTTGCAGGAATATTCAGAAAAAATTCACAATTTGCTGTGTACATGTTAAGTATCAGATAAGATTGCACTAGTTGCCGCAGGATCCCACCCTACCAGCCTATCTGCAAAGTAAAGGTCCCTGTACACCTTAGATATTAAAACGCCCATACCCAACATTCCAACGGGCTGAGTTTAGATGTGAATTTTTGATCAACTGCGGTCACAAATTAGTGCTGATCAGCAAGATGGGAACTCATTTGCAGTGCCTTCTGGAGGCACAATTAATCGAGCAGCCAAGCCGGACCAATTTTCCCTGTATCATTTGTGCAGCCCTTTAAATGTATTGCTACTGGCTGCACATCCCCTGTTTACACAAGGAGATGAATAAATGGATAAATTTTGTCACAGTAAAAAAGGTCTGTTTCCCGCTCCACCGCTGATCACTGTCACTTTTACACTGGCAGATTATTGGCTAAAAGGCATTTTTTAGCAATGCTCCTGGACGACAAGGGCCTTAAGGAGCATTGGGTTCTGCCGAACCACCACCAACAAATAATGTCTGTGGTGATAGGGGTCGGACGGGATGTAAAATCACAGCCCAATCACTTTGTTCAGGGAGAGATAGGCCACAGCGAGAACTGCAGTTTGCCCCTCCCAATAGAGAATACAGGAATGCTCGCCTGTCCCGTATATTCCTATGTATGGGGAGGATGGGCAGCATGTGAGAGATAGCAGGGTCTCTTTCATCAGTTATTAAAGTCATATGGCCACCTTAAGACTATGTGAAGCCCATCAATGCAATGCCCACATAATAATAATAATAATAATAATAATAATAATAATAATAATAATAATAATAATAATAATGCTTTTATTTGTATAGCGCACACAGATTCCACAGCACTTTACATAGTTTTGCCAATTATTGCTCCCTGTCCCCATTAGGGCTCACAATCTAAATTCACCTATCTGTATGTTTTGAGTGTGGGAGGAAACCGGAGTACCCGGAGGAAACCCATGCAAACACGGAGAGAACATACAAACTCTTTGCAGATGTTGCCCTTGGTGTGGGATTTGAACCCAGGACCCCAGTGCTGCAAGGCTACAGTGCTAACCACTGAGCCACCGTGCTGCCCGGATGAAAATAGTTCAGAAAAAAAAAAAAAAATCACAACCATAAGGGTATGTTCACACTGAGTAAAATTGGTGGAATCCCACCTGCCTCAGTGTCCCACAGTGTCTCTATGGGGGCTCGCGCACCTCCACTCTCCACACAAAGAATTGGCATGTCAATTCTCTGAGCGGAGAGTGACGGAAGAGGAGGCACCACAGAATTCCACCAATTTTACTCAGTGTGAACATACACTAAAGGAGAATATATTAATATGGTCTAATTCTTAGACAGTACAGACACCAGATTCGTGGTTCATGCTGTTTGATAAATGTGGCATATCTGTAGACTGTCTAGTCTAAAGTAAGACCACTTACAAGTGTACCTAACTTGTGCAAATATCATGTACAACATTTTTGTCCCTAATAGGTTACACCCTATTTTCATTTAAGTCACACTCCTGTCCTGATACACCACACCATTTTCTTGCAAGTGTGTCTAAATAATGTGTAAAATATGCCTAAAACAGATAAATGCGGCACAAGTAAGCCATTTTTGTTGGCACAAATTATACCCAGAAATTTAGGCTTGATGGTCAAAAGTGATAGTCAGTGTCCTAGCCGACATCTGTTCTTCACTAGAGTTCCACAAACTTAAAAAAGGGTATCTTTCAGCAAGGGTATCTGTTGTTGACGTGCCTGAGTAAGGTGCAAACGCTGAAGCACAACTCCTCTTTGACTCCATAAGGGTGTGTTTACACTGAGTAAAAAAGGCGGAATTCTGTCTGTCTCAGTGTGACACTGCTTCTCTATGGGAGAGCGCACACTCCTCCGCTGCCTCCGCTCTCTGCTTGAAGAAGTGACATGCAGCAGAGGAGCGTGCGCTCCCCCATAGATGAGTTATGGGACACTGAGACAGGCAGGATTCCCGACGCTTTTACTCAGTGTGAACATCTGGCAGATATTGTCCCAGTGATTAGCCAACGAACAAGTGAATGCTTGCTCATCAGCTGATTGTTCAATCTGACATTGGCAGTGTAAAGTTGGGCCCTGACCATCAATATGCAAGTGGCCAGGGATTAAGTGCATAGATGAGTTGAGGGCCAAGGGAAAGGTGAACCCTAGGCCATGCCTTCTTGACACTTGTACGTCCAGAAAAGTTTTGTGGGAATACACATGGACAACAAATATAAAGGTAAGACATGTATGACTGTTGCAATCTATGTAACAATGTTGGTGGTTCATCACTGTTGGTGGGGGTGATAAATTCACTTTAAGTGATACTTACTCTATGTGCAGCTCTCCACACCATCTACAAGCTTAGATGCTGCACATTCGATATATACCTCTATTAAACTAGTCTGTTTTTTTTTTCCTGCTCCAAAATCACTTCATTTTATCAGCGGACAGTGTCACTGAGGCGGGGCTTTATGGCAGTTGGGGCCCCACCCAGGTGACACAGTCCACCAATAAATGAAGTGATTTTAGTGCTGAAAGTAGAAACAGACAAGTTTAATACAGGTATTTATCAAAAGATCTAAGATTATGAATGGTGCAGAGAAGCACACAGAGTAAGGAGTGGTGACAGTATCACTTTAAATATGGCCAGATCCCCCAATTTAGAATACACAAATGCTCTAGTGCAGTGCTTGACAACCTGTGAGGCGCCCCCTAGTTGCCGCTGACGCAATTCTCATAAAAGTGACTATAAGCTGCACAGTCCTTTACTTGGCTGCAACAATACACAATAAAAAGCATAATGTCACTTTCATTTGCTGCATAAACTACCCCTCCCAATACACACACACTAGAAAAATAAAATCTACAGCACAATGATGCTTAAAAATGTTTATATTATTTGTCTTTATCAATACAGAATGTATAGCTACAGCTAACTCTGATCTTTAGTTATTTGTCAATTAATAAAATAGGAAAAATAGTTATTAGCCTTGTCGCCTTTACTTTCTATTTTTGTAGCATAGGTTCCCAAGAGATAACAGATAAACAAGGAGTGTATGGAATTTTACAACTTCATCGTAAGTAGTAAGGAAAACAGGATATAAAATCACCACACCTCAAACTAACATAAACTTGGCACAAAAAAACCCAGAATGGAACAAAGGGAATTAGAATAAGTGTTGCAAACTGTCTCTAATTTATAGTATTTAAAAAGCAGAACATAAAGTCCTAAAATTAAAAGGGTCAATTTTTTTTTTACACAGAGTGATGGCACTTGATCCTGAGAATAAGGCTAGAGCCACATAAGGCCAAGGCAGACAGGACGTGAATCAGGATGTGGGAGGGGGGGACATTATTTACACTCCCTCAGCCTCAAATATACCCCCTGAGCCTGATTGATACCCTGCGCATCCTTACACCAGTCTTCTCCTCCCCAGGCCTAGCATCTACCATTCACATCCCATGTAAAGTAACGTGCACTATTTGGGGAAAGGTGCACATGAACAAGTGAATACAGAAAAAAAAAATCTCAGGAACAGGGAAGCAACCAAATAAAGACAATGTTGGAATCATGAAACCCAATGCTATAAAATAAATATATTTTATATATATATATATTTTTTCTTTTTTTTCTTTTTAAACTGACAATGGGTCCAAGGTGGCAGCAGATTTCATGCAGCCTGTTTGCAGTTACGGGTCTGCATTCCCAGAGCAAATTTTTCATTAATTAAGCCACAACCTTATTAACCCAGCAGCTGCCGGGCTACAAGCTAGTACAATACCTGGCTATGCCAATCAGGGGCTGCGGCGGGACAGCGTACTGATTGGCTGAGGGGGGCGCCAGTAACCTGAAAGCTGGAGAAGCAGACGGGAGAGCGGCCCTGTAATGCATTAGCTTATAGCCAGCTAGCTGCCAGGTTAAAGGCAGTGGCTACACTCTGGCAGCGGAATAAAAAATCTGCGAGAATGCAGACCCATAGGAAATAACAGGACATGATAGCGCAGCATATTCCGTTGTGCTTGGTACGTGTGAATATCTTTCTACGCAATAACCTTCGTCTCAAGCAATGTTTGCTCCAGATATATTTGGCTTAAGATGATCAATTTTACTTACTTTATAAATGCACTTGTGTAGGTCACCAAATAAACTTTTATCTTCGGGTTCCTCCTCTGTGCACTCTTTTTCCTGAGCAAACAGCCTTCGTCTTCCATTTTTCAGAGGGACGTCCATTTCTTTCAGCTTTCCACGCAGGCCATTACGGTGCACCACTCCGTTTATCAATCCATTTTTGGGCTCATACCTTGGGAGCAAATGTAATCTATATGAATTCTCAGCATGCCCCTCCAGTGGACCTTTCTTTTTCTCCAGGTTCTCTTTCTCCTGCAGAACTTCTTTCTCCAGTTTCTTGTGTTCCTCAGGTGAAAGTGAGTCATAGGAGAGAAGATATTGACAGTAGGCCTCCTGCAGCTTTGCTAATCGATCTTGCGCAGTTTTTGGGATGCGGAGCATGTCGGCCAGCTTGTTCCACTTCTTGAGGTCTGTCACTTGTTGCATGCCTCCCATTTCATTGATGAGCTGGAAAAACCTAGCTAGATCTAATTCACAGCCTCCTATAGAAGTTGTGAGGGAAACAAAAAAACATAGTTACACAACAGAATTGGTGCTCTGGTAGAAACATACTGCTGGGTTCTTGTTGGTGGACCACAAACTGATAGACATATGACACTCAACACTTCAGTAACTGGCAGGTGCCAACAAATTTAACCTGAGCTTAGCCCCACATGCGACAGATCTTTGGATTCTTTCCTGAAGTCCAAGACTTTATAGTAGTAGACAACCATGAGGACTTTATATCAGTGTCTAACAAGGATTGCACAAAGTCTGCTTCATTGTAAGAAGAGTTGACGTTGGCAAAAGCTGTTAAATCCACAGTTAGTACTGACGCTTGTTATCCTTTATTATAACTCCTTCCTAATCTAAAAGACTAAAGGAAAAACAAAGGCAACACTTCACTCTCCTGAGAAGGATCAAAGTTCCTGCCTGTTTATGGCTTCTTGAGTTGGCACTGGCTATCCTTCCTATTCTTAACACCTGCTAAGGAATAAAAATTGTCCACGAAAGTCAACAATATAGGAATAATTACTGTTGAGCATATTGTGGGCAACCTCGTACCTAATAGTCAGTATGCACAGAAATAGCTAAGAAAAGGCAACAATTCTATGGTTAAGATAATGAAATCCCTGAGTTTACGTTTATGATGCACATGAACAGAAAAAAGAAATTATTGGCTTAAGTTTCCTTGCCAGAGGTTTTGGCTTACATATTACAACTTACCACCGATCTTGTCTAACATTAGAGGTACCTTGGCCACGGGTGCTTGCTGGTAGGTTCCCCACACCATTAGCCAGCAGAGATCAAGGACACACTCTTGAGATTATAATAATAAATGCTTCGCTGCTGAAAGATCAGCAAGATGAAGTTTATAATACATAACCACCACACTGTCTGTGCATCAGCATGATGGTAATGTATTATAGATTCAATTTACAATCTAATATTAGAATTGAATCCTAAGAGCAAGAGTGCACTGGGGCTTCTGGGGCCCGGTCTTCTGTCAGGACAGAGCGCTGTGAAACATTCTTGAATGCCTAGGAGGCATATCGCCACAAAGAAACAGAGAGAGATCAGTTTTTATATTAGGCTCAAACATTTGTGGTTTCACAGGGAACTCCACAAGGTACTTAGGGTTGTCACAAGGGAAGGGAAAGCCACAGGAATATAATCCCTGGGCCTGGTCATGTAACAAAGGGGATCTAGTCAGCTGTCTATAAGCTTGGTCTGCTTCCTGCATTTCATCATTAAAATAATGCATGTCTATTCCCATCCACCAACCCATCCCTCTCTTATCTGCTATCTTAACTTTCTACTTCTATTAAACCCAACTAAAACTTGTGACAACCCTGAATATATATCTGCCACATATATGCATGGTAGTCTCAGCATACAAAAAGCAGAAAAAAAGTCAGCAACCAAGATACTTTTGAGAATCCTTTGAACATTGGGCTTTCATTTCTTTGATAAATTTGGAACGAAATTCTTAGTGCAATTTTGCCAAGTACAAGAGAAGTACTTGTCAGAAATATAGTTGACAGACTGCATTTTCTGTAAGCTCTTTTCTGCAGATGCCGAGTAGTGTTGAGTGGAGAGGCCAAACTGTTTGGGTTCGGCAACATTCTACGAACCCGGACTCCGAGGACTCCCTAGGGCTGCATCAAACTTCTGCAGCTGGGGGGAGTCAAACGCCGAGCGTTCAGGTTCAGAGAATGTTGCTGAACCCGAACAGTTTGGCCTCTCTGCTCAACACTAATGCTAAGCACTGCTTAAGGTGTAGGCATAGAACACCCCGCTATTTAGCAGGAAGGATAGCGGACATCCACACAGTGTCTGTGCTGACACACTCGTGCATTTGGTGAAAAAATGATTCAATCTTCGTGCCTTAATAAGCACTCAGAGTGACCTATTTTCTCATCAGCCAGTTGAGAAGCGGATTATGCTGAACAGATCACATTTTGCATAATGTTACAGCTACATATAGTTCTATTAGATTAAACATGCAATTTCAAGGAAAAGCAAGAAATACAAATATGGCTGAGCTTGCCTGTGTGGTCAGGCATCAGAAAACATCTGAAAAGCCAGACAAATATGGGTGCTTTTTAAGGCACAAACATTGATTATGGATTGAATCATTTCTCAAGATTTTTACATCCACAAAAAGGTTATGACAAACAAGAGATAAAAGGCTGTGTACTAACATGAAGCCAAAGGCCACAAAATCACAGCAGCTGGATTTTATTATGGCTTTGTCCGCCACTGAATAGACAGCAGAATCGACAAGCATCTCATTAGCCACTGAAGGGAAGCGTGTATATGGCCATGAGCCAGCAACGGAGTCTATAGAGAACGCTTACCCAGCCATTGTTGGTTCTATCCCCTGTTTAAGGGTAAAGAGAACCTGTGCAAAAAATAAATCCCCTAGAGGAACTGTAATTGTCAGCCAGCAAGAGAGTTTATCCAAAGACTATGAAAATAAGTGATGACGAGGAACACCCCAACACCATAATGGGTGGGGGTTGTCTATTTTGATATCTCCTATGGGGCGATCTCTTATCCATGTATTCCACCATCCAGCTAACAGAAGCTTTATTTGATTTGTTATAGCACATATCACCAGGCATAAGCATGACGTTACTGGTAATATAAAGGAGGCATATAATTTAGTATAAATCATCTTAGTACACTGCCTTCTCTTGTAATCATCTATAGACTTGCTGGGGGTAAGAAAAAATAGATAATAAGTTACATAGGACTGCATAGACAGTAACAAGTGTAGGTCCACAAGTTGTTCTCTGACTTGGAAGAGACATTCATGGAAACGCTTGCTCTATGGTCCAACAAGTAAGGCTGGATTCACATGTTCCGTGCTCGCTCTGTAAAGCGTGGATTGTGAACCCTGCAGTGGCAGATTACCCCGCACGGCACAATGTATTAATATCATGCTGGGAGCAGGGAACCAGTTTGGATCTCCGCAGCACTGTAGTGAGAGCGCCATGTGGCTGTGTCATTACAGCAGCACAATCATCGAAATAGTTTCCCTGCTCCTTGCATATAATAGATCAGGCTTTGTGGGGTAACCCTCCACTACAGGGACTCACTGTCTGTGCTTCACAGAGCAAACAAGGAACATATGAATCCAGCCTAAGGCCCATTCACACTACGGAATTGTCACGGAGATTGCGCAAGGAACCTCCATCCGTGGACTCCCTGCAGAATCCCTCCCGCTATTGTCTTTGAAAGGGAGGACTTGCACGCCTCTGCTTTCCACACCTCTCCGCTCAAAGAATTGAAATGTAGAGATGAGCAAATCGGGTTCGGGTTCGAGTCCATCCGCACCCAAACTTTCGCATTTGATTAGCTGGGGCTGCTGAACTTGGATAAAGCTAAGGGTGTCTGGAAGACATGGATACAGCCAATGACTATATCCATGTTTTCCACATAGCCTTATGGCTTTATCCAACTTCAGCAGCCACCGCTAATCAAATGCCGAAAGTTCGGGTGCGGATGGACTCGCGCATGCTCGAGGTTCGCTCATCTCTATTGACATGTCATTTCTTTGAGTGGAGAGTGGAGACCTCCCATTCAAAGACATAGCAGGAGGGATTCGGCAGAGTCCTTGGATGGAGGTTCCCAGCAGAATCTCTGTGCCGAATCCGTAGTGTGAATGGGCCCCTAAGGGATCAGTATTTTCACATTTGTAGTTCCTTTGTATTTTTCTAGGCTCTTTAGAAATTTCTAAATATTTTTGGAAAATTTTTCAAGAAGCCAAAAGTAAGGAATGTCAAATAAAAATCTGAAATCATCCATCACTTTGTCAGTGTCCAATACTTATTAGTGAGTGTGTCATAGACGAACATTTAAGCAAGCAAAGAACAGCGAGTATTTTGGAATTTATGCAAACGGTCATGAACGACTGTGGGTTATGCAAAGTTCCACTAACAAACAAATCAGAAACCAGATGACAAGGAAACTGAAATGGAGGTAGCTAAGAGCAGTGACGCGTGCAAGAAACAGCACAAAAAAGTGAGCACCCACAAAACCCTTGAAGGCAGAATGGTCTTTAGACATGAAGCATGGGCAAAAACGCTGAGAACATACAGCATCTTAGACACACAGGTTTAAAATATTCTTAAGATGTATGCATCCTGAAACGCTTACAAAAGAAACCCCTGCTAGAGCAAAGAGTAATGAAAAGGAGAAACAAAGCCAATGCCTAGATGTGATTGACATTCCTTCAGGACTTCGAATTTATCACATGAAATTTCTTGGGCTTGCTGCTTCATTGAAGAAGTTAATTAAAGATCATGTAGATAATCAGAGGAAACAGATCAGCACATGGTGTGTGTGTGCCATTCAGAAGCTTAGGTTCCTTAAATAGAATGTATAGAAATTTCTAGATGACTACAGAGGAACTACACCAGAATAGGAAAGTTACCAATCCGTATGAAAATAAATGTATAAACCTTCTACATAGAACCAAAGAATGTTATTAATACAAACAATAAATGCAGCTTTGTGTCACAGATTTATTCAGTCAGCTTCCCCTTTCCTATTAGACGAAAACAATTATGAAGAGAGAAATGATGTCACATGCAGCTCCCTCTTTGCTATGCCCTCACCTATAAGAGGAAGCTCATCCATGGTGATGCCCTGAGATTTGAGGTGCTTCTTGATGCATGCCAGCCGCTGCACATTGGGGCCCCAGCGTCGACCAAGCTTGTGGATGTGTTGATTTTGCGTCACAAAGCGCATTTCTTCGTTCAGCTTGCACTCTGGTCTCCAGTCCGGTGGGGGGATCACTGTGCACATCCCATATTTCTCCACTCTGGCTCGGATGGACTCAATATAAATCAATGGGTCATGAAACTCCTTGGCAGAGGGTCGGAGGACAGGAATCTCACACATGGCTACGCACCTGGCCCTTCCAGCAACTTTTTCAGGTTTTGTGGAGTCCACAGATTTGTGCGAGGAATCTGTCTGCGAGGTAGAGCGATTTTCACAGCCAGCATCTTCTGTCTTACTTCGGGTTTGTGTAGTTAGTGTGCTCTTAGCTGCAGAGGCCCGCTTTGGCCTGTTTCTCTCAAGCATCTTTTCTGGCACATCTTTCTTTACGTGTCCATTAAGCACCTGTTTCTCCACCGCAAGCCTCTTGCTTCTAACCTCTGGCAAGCTGGCAGATACTTTCATTTTTTTAACCAAAGGCTGTGCCTTGTTAGGGAGGTTTGCCTCTTCCAGGCGTCTTTTTGAGTTGCGCAGTCCCTCCCTTAGCTGCCGTCCCTCTTCCCTAGTGCAAGTCTTTTTGTTCAACTTGCCATTCACCTTGACACAGCTAATACCAGTGGCACAGTTGGGCTTGGATGTGGAAAGAGATAGCACCTGTTTACGAGTTTTTGCATTGCTGCTTTCTGTGGTCCCTGAGATTGTGTGGTGAACAGATGAACTGGTTTTGTGGTGATTCAGTTTGGTTGCCTTATCCAGTTCCTTCTTGGCTTTGGTGTATGTGACAGTTCCCTTGGTCACCGTTGCGGTATACTTCACAGTTTTGGACGGTGAAGGTCTTGCCTCTCTAGTCTTTTTGGCACCGACTGCATGGGAACCCGATGATAACCGGGTTATTCCATTCACCTTGGAAACCTGGAAAATTGGGAAAATGGAGATACTGTGAAAATCAAATAAAAACAAACAACTCCAACAAAACGTGAACGTTTGCTTGCAAGGAGCTTAAGCACTGTACTGGTAGGTGCTTTCATTTGTGTACACCAATTGACTCCCAAGGGCAAATCCATGGGGGGAGAGCTATCATGTTGTCTTATAGTAAGATTTGCTTTGCTGACGATAGCAACCGATCACAGCACGGCTTTATGTGAGAAGCTGTGTGAGAAATGAAAGCTGAGATGTGAATAGTGCTATAGACTTACTATAAGACAGCTTGATAAATCTCCCCCATGGTTTTAAACTGAAGATCTTTATAGATTGTCCCAGACATGGGACTCCTTGCATTGGTTTTGACTGTTTGTGACATTTAACAGCAGACAGTACAACATTTTATATATAACCCTAGTATATAATATTATACTATTATTATTATAAGTAGTGAATTACTTCGGATTAGTGCTGCATTAAGCAGCGAGGTTTTGAACATGAATGGTGTAATGTGAGTACAGTGTTTGTCTTGAGAAATGTGATCTGTGAAGTTCATCCTCGGTCATAGGCAGCTAAGGGGGATATACAAAATAATAAGGACGCCCTATCGCCTTCTAGACCAGGCAGCAAGGAGGAGACATTTCCAGCAGTCTCACAGCTTATAATTATACGGGTCTGTCTCCACTATTAATACAAGCCAGACTGCCTCACTATTAACCAGGAAACATGCTGACACTTATGTTTTTTTTTCCTCACATCTTCAAAGTTTCATAGTAATAAGGAAGGGTGACAAACCTATTCTTGTGTCATGCAGGCGTGGACCAATTTACTAATATGCCAACATTATGCATTCTGGAGACTTTACCAGCCTTACTTAAGAAGAAAGTGCCATATTATTGTTATTAAAAGTTATGTAGTATCAGGACATTGAAATATACAGCAGGAAGCCGTCAGACATTAATAGAGGTCTATAGCTATAAGGACAAAGAATACTGATTAAGTCTAATCCTAAAACATATTGGAGGGAATTTATCAATGCACATCAACGCACATTTTTGCACAATGCTCTCAAAATTTTGCACATTTTTAGCAACATTTTTTGCTTAAGTTTAAGGGTGGGTTCACACTACGGAATCTGCGCACATCCGCCGGCTTCATAGACACCATTCTATGGCCAGGCCGATTCCACTGTCCGGTAAAAGAATTGACATGTAAGTTCTTTCAGCGGAAGGCGGAATCCGCCCGGCCATAGAATGGTTTCTATGGCACAAGCGGAGACAGAAAAATACATTAATGAGGCTATGCAGAACAGCTCCCATGCAGTCGTCTTCTGTCTTTCTGTTCTCACTTCCTGACGAGGAAAACATGAAAAGTCCTATTCCCACTCCCAGCAGGGAAAAGGTTAAAGCAGCTGCTTGTTGTGATAATGTGGGGCACTTAGCAGACCTCTTGTGAGAAAAAAAGTGGGTAAACTGGTCCTCGCTGGGCTTCGGGTCGACATTTCTGCTCTCAGTACAATTATAAGTAAATGAAGAGGAGTCACAGCAACCAATCACAGCTCAGCTTTCGTATTTTAAAGGGTTTATTCAAGCTTAGAAAAACATATACGCTTTCTTCCAGAAACAGCACCACTCTTGTCCTTAAGTCAGTTTGGGTGTGATTTTGCGCTCACTTCTACTGAAGAGCTGTATTTTAATACCACACAACACCTTAGGACAGAGTGGTGCTGTTTTTGCACTATAATAACTGTGCTTTTTCTAATCCTGGATAATCCCTTTAATGAACCCTGGTAAAATGAAAGCAGAGTTGTAATTGGTTGCCATGTAAAAACCAGTTAGTTTTGGTTTTAGATTTATTGATAAATCTGTATATTGTATATTCACAGGGCAACACATAGATAGGGCTATATTAACAATTCATTTTTGTATGCATTAAAGGTATATGTCATAAATATACCCCAATGTATATCTGTGGCACACTAATAGGGGCATACAGTACACTCTTCTCTATCCATCTACTGATGCTCTATAGAAATTCCTGTGTGTATTTTCAGATCATGCACAGGATTTATTAAGTTGTACCAGGGACGCTAATAAATTAGGGGGAGATTTATCCAACTTGGTGTAAAGTAAAACTGGCTCAGTTGCCCCTAGCAACCAATCAGATTCCACCTTTCATTCCTCACAGACTCTTTAGAAAATGAAAGGTGGAATCTGATTGGTTGCTAGGGGCAACTGAGCCAGTTCCACTTTACACCATGTTTAATAAATCTCCCCCATTGTTACAACTGTGCAAAAACAAGACGTGATTTCTGAAAGCAGAAAGCAGATTAGCTATGTAAATGAATTTGTGCAAAATTTAGCAGGACCATGATAAATTCTCCATTAACTCTCTATACAGTGAAGCTATGTTCCCACATCTTTTTTTTGTCCGTTTGAGTCCAAATAACGGTTATTTCAAAATGACGGCTGTTCTTGTACAAATGATGACCGTCATTATGAAATAACAGCTGTTATTTGGACTCAATCACACAAAAAAAAGACAACATAAGAACACAGCCTAAGGCTGGGATTACACTGTGTTTCCTTGGCACTTTGTAAGTAGACATCGGCATCCTGTCAAAAGGGGATGTGGATGTCCATTTAGTTTAAAGGACAACTCCGGCCAAAACATATATTTTAATATGTCATTATTTATGGGAAGTTAGACAAATTCCTAATGTACATTAATTATGGGAAATGCACATATAGTGCTGTTTCCCTTAATTTAGTAGATCAGGCAGGGTTCAGATTGCCTAAAAAACTGTGATGTCACAAATCAGTTGTAATTCCTATGGTGTGTCCAGCAGGGGGCGCACTATGTAGAAGTCTTTGGCACTGTATTGTCTATGGAAGTGTATGTAATGTAATTGAGTGAAATGTACACTATGCTTTATTGATTGAATACAGTTATGGAATACTTTGGGGAGCAAGGACACTTGCTACCCAAATGGACGGCACTGAGCAGGGAGGGAGAGAGGTGCCTGTGCATCTAACTACCTCCCTCCTCGGTGCTGTGGGACACACATACACTGTACTACTCCTCCCATCATTGCTCATTGTATGAGCAGATGATGGGATAGTAGTATCAGGGCCATCCCTATCACCACCCCACCACCACATATACACTGTATTACTCCTCCCATCATGTGCTCATAGTATGAGCAGATAATTGGTGAGTAGTACCAGGGCCATCCCCATCAACAGCACCCCCTTGCCGCCACTGATGCCGCTGCCACTGCACAGCCGTTCACATCCCCTGCCGGGCAACTGCCAAGCTCACCACCTCCCCCGCGTACTGCCAACTCGTTCCCTGATGTCACCCAAGCTGCCGGGGGTGACATCAAGGAACGAGTCGGCAGGATCTGAGGGCAGCGGCGGGCTTGGCAGTTGCCTAGCAGAGTATGAGAACGGCTGTGCAGTGGGCAGCGTCAGTAGCGGGTGGTGCTGGTGATGGGGATGGCCCTGGTACTACTCCCCCGTCATCTGTTCATACTATGAGCACATGATAGGAGGAGTAGTACAGTGTATATGTGTCCCACAGCACTGAGCAGGGAGGGAGGGGGGAGGTAGTTAGATGCACGGCCACCTCTCTCCCTCATTACTCGGTGCCCTCCATTTGGGGAGCAAGTGTCCTTGCTCCCCAAAGTATTTCATAAATGTATTCAATCAATAAAGCATAGTGTACATTACACTACATTACATAACATACACTTCCATAGACAATACAGTGCCATAGACTTCTACATATAGTGCACCCCCTGCTGGACACTCCATAGGAATTACAACTGATTCGTGACGTCAAGGTTTTTTAGGAAATATGAACCCTGTCTGATCTACTAAATTAAGGGAAATAGCATTTCCCATAAATAATGTACATTAGGAATTTGTCTTACTTTCCTTAAGAACATATTAAAAAATACTTGGACTTCTGGACTTCTTTAAGGGTGGGTTCACACTGAGGAATTCTCGCGGATAAATTCTGCGGAATTCAGTCACCTGTACGCGTGCACGGCCGCGCGCCTTTCCGCCGGCTCCATAGACACCATTCTACCGGCCGGCTGATTCCGCATTCCGCCGAAAGAGTTCAGTGTTTATGCTCAAGAATTCCTCAGTGTAAACCCACCCTAATGGTCAGAATATAGTAGTTCTTTAGCCTATCAGGTGGTCTTGACTGGTCAAAAAATCAATGGTCTTGCCAATGGTCACTGGTTCTAAAACACTGATTTACAGTATGTAAGTGCACTGATCTCATAGAATGGCACTCGATTAAAGTTAATGTATTTACTGTACATTTGGAATCAGGTATGACAAACCATTACATCATCATGATTTATTTGCATATCTTGAGGTAGTCAATATGCAAATTCTATGAATGTTACACCCACTGACAGGCAGTATGATGATGTTCAGTGCAGATTTGGTTGCCAACACACATACCTTATATACCAAGTAAGAGTAAGGGTTATAATAATCATGTAACAATACTACAAGTGGCCCCATCATATCATATCCTGAACATCAACAAGTCAAAGTGCCCTATTCCACCGGACGATTATCATTCAGATTATCGTTAAATCGTTTGAATCTAAACGATAATCGTTCAGTTAAAATGCAGTTAACGATTAACGACCGAACGAGAAATCGTTGATCGCTTTATAAGACCTGGACCTATTTTTATCGTTGCTCGTTCGCAAAACGTTCGCATTGAATAAGACATCGTTCGGTTGTTCGCAATAAATATGAACGCAATAGCGAATAAATAGCGAAGAAAAACGATCGCAATTACGATCATAGGTAACGATTATCGTTCCATGGAAATGAGTGGACGTTTTTAGGTCTTTCGCAATAGCGGTCGTTTGAGATTGTTAATCGTTAACACTTATGCAAACGATAATCGTCCGGTGGAATAGGGCCCAAACTCTTTTCCAGGGTAGACCAACTACAATTTTCTACTCAAGCACCATTATGGCTCCAACCCCCTTTAAAACTGTCAAGATGAAAGATGCCCTCTTCTTTCCGTTTACATAGAACTGAAGACCAGGTCGTTTCAGGTGTGTACTACACTTTATTACTTTTGCTGCTGAGCTGCTGTCGTGTTCTTTCTCCTATGTATTTATGGGCCGCAGTATATGTTATTCTTGGCTCGCCTTGTGTCATTCACTCATCTGTACACTCACGAGCCAATGGTTAGAAATGGTTCCTAGCATTTATAACAAAATACTTTGCTCAGTTAAAGAAATCCTCATTCACAAATGGGTTTGTCATTCACCAGCTATTAGTAAAAACTGGTGAAAGGATTTTTTTTTAGGTTTCACTTGCTTTTGGTAAAATTGCAGGCAATGGGATCTGTAAATCAGTGAAACACAATGCAATGATTTGCAAATCTCTGACCTATATTTCATCCAAAATAAAACACAGAATACATATCAGATGCTGACATTTTACCATCTAGTTGCCAGTCCCAGGAACGCTCATTTGGCCAATAATCAGCGAGCGCAGATTGCCAAAGATTGTTTAATGTAAAAGGACACTTAGTATATTTCATGTCTCACATCTGATATGGCTGTTATGTTCTAGTTTAAATAAAATATGGTTCTATGAGATTTGCAAGTCATTTTATTGTGTTATTATTATTTACATACAGTTACATTTTGGGGTTGTACAACAAACACAGTTGGCTACCACTGCAATCAGAATGTTCTGTTACATTGCGGTAAATTAGGATGTGTAAAATGGAAACTGCTGTAAACTGCCCATAGCAACCAATCACAGCTCAGTTTTTATTTCACCAAAGCAAGAAGCTTAGCCAAGATTGGTTGCTATGGGCAGTTTATACCAGTTTCTGTTTTACGCACTTTGGTAAATATGGGCCATAGTTTTTTTCATGCAATTTGCAGGAGGAAAATTCCAGTTTAGTGGCAAACTACTGCCCTGTGGCCACAATGTGCGTGCTCAGCCTACGGCCACATTCACTTCTAAGTTCTGTGTGTCTGGGCACTCACGTTGAAAGTGATCCATAGTGATCCAGGATGCTTTCAGTTCGGGTCATTAGACCCATGTATTATGGATATAGGAAATGTGGCCTTAGGTTGTAACCCATAACTCTGTGCAGATGGGTAAAGAGTGGTGATACAAAGTGAGGCTGATATGTGTGACCACCAGAGTAGACAGGATTAAGGTAGGCATAGGCTAGCAACTCCATCAGGCCTGTATGACAAATTTTGGCTTTGTACAAATACTTTGAGATTTGATCATCACCGGTCTCATACGACCTCTGTCTGTGTCCCAGTTCTATGCCATAGGCTTATTTTTAGTAAGTTACCTTGGAGGGCAAAATTTCACTATGTTGCAGTACACAGAAGAATCTGGAAGCCGGGCTTAGGATATCACTGGTAACAAATACTCTCTAGATTTTCCACATATATTTCCATAGCTTAAGGTGCCGTAAAGTCTGTAGATTCAGATATTTTGTCCAGCGTAAGCAGCATGTTTTTTTCCACATTATGAAATATGTATGTAGCCAATTACAAGACAATAGTAAAAAGGCAAAAAACATGAACGCAAATTCTAATATTTTATAGAAACCACTATACGTTTAAGCAGACAGGCCTATGGTTTACCTGTTTCCTTAAATCCTGAGCCGATCTAAGATGACTGTGGTGGTTGTTAGCAGCGAGCCCTTTGGCATGTGAGCCCGTGTTAGAAGCAGGTTGGTGATAAGCAGCGGCAGACTCTCTCCGGCTCTCGGCTTTGTGATAGCTGGTCTTCTCTTTCCTTGGTGTGGCCTCTTTGCTTTTGTGTCTATGAGAAGTATATTTGTCCTTCGATGATTTGCATGAGCCGTTAAAAACTAAAGGGTAACATAAAAAAAAAAAAAAAAGTTAAAATGTATGGAACAACGATCACAGCTGTAATATACTGTAATATACAATATGCATTCATAGGTAGTTTATAAATGTCATAAGATAACTAATTGAACAATGTCTCAGGATCTGCTGACATGAATCCAATGGGTATAGAGATGTTACAGGCAATCATGTGAGATTTTTTAAATAATTATAACTAAAATAACTGTGTTATGCATTATGGGAAGTCATAGGTATGGAGCTGTTCCTCCATAGAAGCAATGATACTAGCAGAGAATATATCTGTAATACAAACGCATATTGAATTGCATGGACTTGGTCTGCTTCTGTATGAGCAACACACACACACACACACACCTCTCTGCACAATATTCTAAAAATACAGGTTAAGGAACCCTAATCCTAAAAAGAAAGCTAAAAGAAAATAGAAGATAACTTGGTCTACTGTATTTGTCAGTCTGTAGTATTTTCTGCAGAAGGAGTTTGGTAGAAATTGTGCGGAGAGCAGAGTGGGTTAATTTCCTGAATGCCCGACCCACCATCGTTTACAGGGTCTATAAAACAGCTCAATAATTGTGCAGCCTTTTCCTATATTCAGCAATCAGGTGTCCGGCAGCGGATTATCTTTTGACGTGTTTAAAGTCAACAATCAGCCAACGAGTGAGCGTTTGCATCTGCTGATCGCTGGCTCTATCACAGGGGAGATATCTGTCCGATTTGTCATGTAATCTGAGTAATAGGGCCTTAACAGGCAAGGCTAATGCTGCGTTTACACGGAACGATTATTGTTCGGATTTTGAGTGATAATCGGCTCGTGTAAACAAAGCGAACAATCATACGACGAGCGGGAAACGTTCATTGTGATTTTTCAACATGTTCTCAAATGGTCGTTAAAAATCCGCTCCGTGTAAACGCAGCATTAGCCAGAGGGGCAGGGTTTATTCCTCCTGAACACTTAAATTATTTGCTGGGTTATTTCTCCCTTCTTTTGTAGATTTTTCAGGTCACATGCTCCTTTAATGCATTGGTAACATGTCTGTACTCCATTTGCTGGAAATTTGTTTCTGGCAAATCAACTGGTGCCAGAGATGTGTAATTTACTTCTATTTACTTCAGGTCTTTTAGTACTTATCAGCTGCTGTATGCCCTGCAGGAAGTTGTATATTCTTTCCAGTCTGACACAATGCTGTCTGCTGCCACCTCTGTCCATGACAGGAACTGACCAGAGCAGGTGGTTTGCTATGGGGTGTTGCTACTGCTCTGGACACTTCCTGACATGGGAAAAGGTGGCAGCAGACAGCATTGTGTTAGACTGGAAAGAATACACCACTTCCTGCAGGGCATACAACAGCTGATAAGTACAGGAAGACTTGAGATTTTTAAATAGAAGTAAATTACAAATAAAAAATATAATGCAACAGTTAAACCTTGTCACCCATATTGGTTGAGATGGGAAAAGCCCTTGCCAGCGTGCCATGGGTACTCCGCAGCATATATATATAACATACCCTTTGGGCCAACAATCTAATATATATGAGGTGGAGCACCCAGCCTCTGGCCTGACAGCTGATGTCATGAAAAAAAGTCTGGCAGCAAATATCCCGGTTAGCATAGTATGCTTATGGCAGAGCTGGGAGAAAGCTCTATGTGCCAAAGGAGACAACTGTGAGCATGGGAATGTGCCCTATCTGTTGATGCACTAATGTAATGTACCAGTAGAGGGTAAAATAAATACACAGAAATTACAATTCAGTGTTTGTTCCTATTCTCTGCATACAAAATGTTCAAAATTGAGAGAATGTGACTTCTGTATCACACAACCAGAATAATGACATACAAGACTTTACATAGCACAGCTCTATTCCCACACGAACTATCAAGTTAAGTGGGAATGTGACACGCGGAGAGCTCAAGTGAGGTCATCGCAAAACAAGGAATGAAGCCTTCAGCATAGTTCAGACAGGCAGGAGATCAGCTGAACAGCAGGCAGCCAAAGAGCAGAATTATTTCAAGACACTAATGAGATTTTATATATATACAGGATGTGCCAAAGTAGATCCAGATAGAAAAAAAATGTGGATATTAAGATAGCAAGTGATGCACGTACAGCTGCACAAATACATCTCCATCACTGTCATAAAACCATCATTATGTCATATAATGAGTTCTGGGACAGGAGAAAAAAGGCAAGGCCAAACATCAAGCAAGCCCAGCCATGGCTGATCAGAGGGAGACACAGCTGCCACTAAGCGGCCTAGCACCAGCAGGCACAAGGATCAAGGCTTCTCTGCCATTTTGTAGCAGAGGCTGCTGGTTGTATTCCTCCATAAAATACACTGTGTACAGATATTTATGCCTTGGGATGTTCTATATACTGGATATATTGTATATTGAAATCTGATCTAAAATCAACAATACTGAGCATTCAGCATAAACTGAATGGGGGCACATGCATGAGAAAACACTGAATTTCTGGCCAAGATCCCATTCTGTCAGCAAAAAGTGTCAGCCTCGCAAATGATCCTTTCTAACCATGCGACAGAGGAGTAGATAGGAAAGAATAACTACAGGATAAACACTGATGTCATGTTCTCTTAGCCCTGGAATAAAGTGGATGATTCATCCTAATGACGTGCTAATTCACCAGTCCCAGATGGTGACTTTATCTATTGGGTTAGTAAGATGGTGGGGAAATTGTAGATGAGACTATATGTGATTGCTAGGGCACGTCCTATATATGAGAGACAAGAAGGCAGACATCAGCTTTACAACAAAACCATAGGGCTGGTGTGAAGACTGCAGAGGAAGTTCCCCCGCGTCTATGGCTTGTACACTGCAACGAGCCAACAGGAAGGAGCTCTAGACATGGTCACAGTATCACACACACACAGTGAACCACACAATAATAAATACACTCCTGTGTCAGATTCCCACCATATAGGAACAGCAAATCTCACAGCAGGTCCTCTCATCTGGTCTTCACAAGCAAAGGGGACATTACTACTAGCATTCTAGTATATGTACCCAGAATATCGCTTAGTATGCCATGACATTCATGGCTCTATGCAGTGGTCTAGGGCTGCTCATATGGCCCATGTGTACGGAGAGTCCAATATAGTCTAATAAATTATATATACTGTATATATATTCATATTTTCTTCCAGAAACAGCACTTCTCTTGTTCTAAGTTTGGATGTTGGTTATGCAGCTGTTTTTCCAAGAAAATAGCTATGCTTTGTTAAATCTTGAATAACCCCAGAAATAAAGCCAGAAATAATCCAAAACAACCAAGAACATCTAAAAACATCCCATTTTAGATTACATGATTACATAAACACTTAAAAGCCTTGTTTTTAGGATTGAGCCACCAAAACTGGAACTTATGGCAAGTATGGAGGTGGAAAGGCTTTGTGTTTTGACCCTGGGCTGTCTCCCATAGACTGGTATATAGGAAGTACTGAACATGAGAAGAAAAGAAAACCCAGGAAGTAAGGCACAGAACCAGACATAATGGCTAAAATAATACTCCAATGAGTGTGGTGACTGCATCTCCTGCCAGAAGTAGAGAAATGACAGAGGGGATGGTGGGCAGAACAGGTCATTTAGGATTGTCTATCAAGAGAAGATGCCATCATATAAGGGAAATCTAGAATTGTGGGGCACAAACAGTGCAGTGAGCACAACATGTATCCATCAGGTCCTTTACGGCTGACAAGGCTCAAGTCTACTCCACAGCTGACGACAAAGCTCCATCCACTGCTGAACCTAACTATTTCTATGATGGTATTTACTGGAGCCGATAACCTACAGATACCAGTTGTAATTTACCTATTTACGTCTGTTTTATCTTGTGTCGATGACAGGACACTCACTTCTGACTGTTAAACCACAAAACACTATCAACTAGAGGCAGGCCTTCAACATGCACGGTGCCTTAAGAACCAAGGCGGAAAATAACACACACATGTTCATCATCTAAGAAAGCACTTCAGGATATATATTTTCATAGTGCAGCATAGGTTATTATTAGAGCATAATGTAGAGGTTCTTGTGTATGTGTGCTGTGTACCTAAGGTACCATGGAGTGACGGGAGAATGAGGCTACCAAACATAACCAGGAACAGTGGTAGACACATTGAGATACATTGCATATATCGGAGATCTGGAATACTTTGTAAAGTATTGTCAAGTAAATGAACAATAGATCATGATAAATTAGTAACACAAAATCAAATGCTCCAGCAAGTATGACAGGAGAGTGTCAGAGTGTGAACATCTCCTTCTCACATAGCCAGCAGCGTAACACACACCTTTTACACTTATTTGGTGCACAGTAAATTAAGTGCGACACCTTACTGTGCAAGCATGCAGCATTTACCCCTTAGACATCGTCTCCTTCAATTTATGCCTAATGTTATTTGACAGTTTCTTGTGGTAATTAATATACCATGTGCTTTATAGGGGACATGCAAGCTAGAAACATTTTTAACCACAGCTCCAAAAAAAGGCAAACCAAAAGGAACTAATATCAATGAAAGTGAATTCCAGTATGTTTTAGAATTATAAAAATGTATCCAAACAAAATTAACTGCAGTAAAGTGTGCACTTAGCACAGATTCTTCCAATAATACTACTGGATAGATGGACAGGCTCGAGGATAGCAACTTTTACTCTGTTATTGGATGGGATATTGTTATGGGATATCCTCAAAAGATGTCCTGTTGGTGAGACCTGACAACTGGAATTGAGAAGCACTGAGTCCGAGTCTGGGTGTTTAGTTCCCAATAGATCATTTGAACCAGCCTGGAGAAGTGCACAATTTCCCCCCCCCCCCAGATTTGCACATAACCTAAACAGACTCCTAATGTAAGTCTATGGGACTGTCACACAGAGAGAGCTCAGATAGAAGTGCTTAGACACATGCTTTTCACTACTTGTTCTAGCAATTGATAAACAAAAAACAAATGTTTTAACCCCTTCAGGACCAGTCTAGAAAATGTTTTAAGGACCAGAACCCATTTTTTAAATCTGACCTCTCTTACTTTATGTGGCTATAGTTCTGTGATGCTTATAACTTATTCGCAGGTTTATTCATGTGATAATTTTATTGCCAGCGTTGTTACGCACGCAGAGATACCAAATGTGTGTCCTTTTTTTTCATGTATTATTGCATTAGGGGCTATGGGGATTATGTGTGTATTGCACTTCATTTATTTTTATATTTCTGTGATCTATACTCCGTCTAACCTGCTGATAGCCCCTTATAGCGCCCATGACACTATGTAAAAAAGTATCAGAAAGTTAGATTCATCTAACCTGCTGATAGTTCCACTTTAATTATTTTTGCAGATACTTAAATTTATCAAACTTGCCTCCTGGTCTGGCTGGAGTATGCATGGCTATAATGTAGAAGCTAAATTAATGTATTTGCAAAAATATTCAACCTGATAAACCCTACAAGTTTTACTATGTTAGTTGAAATGGAAATGCCCTTTTAATGCTGGACCCCGCCGAATCTCATGTGGGAAAAGTGCATTACAAATGTTTATGCATAATAATACTAACCATGTCCATTGATAACATGCTTCTGCGCTTTGCCTTTCCGAGGTGTAGAGTGGCATGAGGATGAAGTGTTAGTGGTGGTCATTTTTGTGTCCTCAAACTCTGCATCATCATCTTCAACATCTTCTTCATCTTGAGAGCTTCCAAAGTATGCCATGCTAGTTGGTAACGCTGGAGAACCTTTGTATAAGAGAAAAGTCATTATTTTACTAGTATACATGCAATACATGTCCTGTTAATATACTAAGATCATAAGCATCTATCCAAAACCAATTCCATTATAGGTTTGGTCCACATAGATAATTCAATAGATTTTCGGTTGTTTTTCTAGACTAGTATCCCACTAGGTCCTAAAATCAGTATATATTCCATAAAAATCACTGGCTTTTAATGCTTCCTTTTACTGTAAAAAGCTGAATCGAATAAACCGCTGATAGTTGTTTTAAGTCCTGACAGCAGGAAGTCCACACTGAATTACACTCTATCTATCTATCTATCTTTATAAAGGATAGTATAAACCCCCAAAATATATATTAGGTGGTTTGCACTATAAATAGAAAGATTAATAAAAGATTAACGGAATCTGGGTACAAAAAATACCATAACAAAACATATCCACTGATTACTGTAAAACTGGCACTGACATGTTGCCAACTACATTATAAAGCATATGCAACTACATTTAGAAGGAAAGAATCCATGTAACAGCAAGACTAAAGGGATTATCATCGCTCTTTTCACGGATAATTTGCAAGTAAGACAATAGAGCCCCAACTGTCTGAATGAGTACACATGTACGTGTTAGTAAGGAGAACAAATGTAACTCACATCATGTCCCTGAGGACTCTTGTGCCAGAAACTGATCATGTGGGCATCTTGCGTACCCTACCCTAATGGTCCTTTTACATGGAACGATTATCGTTCGAATTTGCACAATAACGTTTGAATTCGAATGATAATCGTACGTGTAAAGGCAGCGAACGATCAAACGATGAGCGAGAAATCGTTCATTTTGATCTTTCAACATGTTCTCAAATCATCGTTGGTCGTTCGCAAAAAATGTGCAGAACGTTCCGTGTAAACAGTCTTTTACCGATTTAACCTATGTGCGAGATAGGCTTAAGCGATCGCAAAACGATTTTTCCGTACGATATATCATTTTGTCTAAACACTGATTGTTATAAAAAAAATTGTTACTTCGAGATCGTTAATCGTGCGATTGGGCGAATTATCGCTCCGTGTAGAAGTACCATTAGGCATGGCTGACTATGAATGACTATTTGTGGCCTATCAATAACTCATTCCTAAGACGTTTTCAATCAGTGTTTCCAAGCTCATCTATAATTTCCAGCTACAGCTCAATTGTTCGTCATTATCTCACAGCTGCAGATTAAAAACCTAAGCCAAACAATGCATATGTACTAATGTCCATGCTGCCAATGAGATACACTTTCTAGCCCTTATCCATTAAAAGTTTTTTAGAAAAAGATTTATTACTTCATAACATAACTTCATTAAAATAATTAAATTTAATTTTCCATTTATACACCAATCCTTGTTGACTGGCATCAGTAAGGGGTGTCACAGGCCTCCCAACTTTTGTGTTGGGAACTGCAAGCCCTAGTCTCCTGTGGTCTGCTCTCATCCAGTGATACTTGATCTGGAAAAACTATATGCCATTAATAAAAAATAATATGTTGTCATTGGTTTGAGGTGTGTTCCACGAAGGCAGAATGTGGGGATTCCATATTCTTTTGCCAAGGGTTGTAGGAGGTCATGTCTGAACTAGGGCAAGGAAAAAAAAAAGTAGATGTCTTGAATGCCAAGTGGCTTATTTCTATATTCCCCCTTGATCATCAGAAACTTAGCAAAGTTTAGAGTGTTTTTCTGGCAAACTAATCTTGTGCTTAGTTAAAACTGCATAATGGCATCAGGATTCGTATATA
The DNA here is from genome assembly GCF_027789765.1 of Dendropsophus ebraccatus. NCBI lineage: Eukaryota > Metazoa > Chordata > Amphibia > Anura > Hylidae > Dendropsophus > Dendropsophus ebraccatus. The sequence goes on from NC_091455.1 coordinate 92,701,385, forward strand.
AAAGTTATTTAGTTGTTCTTCACAACTTTATATGTAATCTTATCTAGTACATAGCAAACACTGGTGGTTCTAGTTTGATAACCATAAAAGCTTATTATACATATGCAATAGTGTCTGACGATAAGGTTATATAAATGTGCTGAGGTTTTATATTTGCACTGCAATCAAAAATAATCCAATGTAACATCGCTGCCAGTGCACTGCCAAAACCTGTTAGGATGTGGGTCATCAGGCCGACCAGATCGCTGCACCTACAAGGTTTGTGCATTCTGTTCTTTGTGAACTACGCCTCCAATGATACACGGCCAGGCAGTGACTGTAACAGCATGTGCTGTGAGCGGCCTGAATCTTGGTATAAACTGTTTTTTCTCTATCACAGCTACAAGCACTCCTCGTTCCAGACTAATTTCAGGACATTTAGAGAGCTGATGAAATAATTCAAGTCTTGGAGTAGGCTGCTGGATTAACTGTAAGCATTGAAAATGCCTGCCGCTTGCCAAAAGAGCATTTCATTATTTTTTCCAGTATTAGCTGGCAGCGTGTCAGCCATGTTTATGTTAGTAGAAAACATATGTTTTTATCTGGACTTTTAAATGTAGCAATTTCTGAGTATGGGACACTGAGGCTTAAATCTCTTATTCCAGCCGATTAGATTAATAAACTCAATATGACGTCAGCAAATCCTTGGTGTGATCACATAACTGGACTCTGACACCGTATTGATTTGCTGGGTGACTCTTAGGCTGGAGAGGAGTAGGGTCCTCAACAATGAAGTGTTGACAGCCAGAGCCAAATGTATGATCCCAATTGGTTACTTTGTAACTCCAGGACTGCAAACTGCTGGTTATACAGCCATGACAGCAGCCAAGTGAACTAAATAGATTCCGTAAACTGGAACAAAACAGGAAGCATTAGAATACCATCATTATTAATACATGGGATGGGAACACAATAATTACTGTTACTTTACAAGTGCACTAAGGGAAAATTATATGGTATTTGAAGGTACAGAAGAAAATAAACCTGCACATTTCCCTGTGCATAACCTACAACATGCATAAATTCTGCAGGCAATGTCACTTGTCATCTAACACTGTAGTCTGTTCAGTCCATATTTGTCACTCCCTTTAAATCATAAGAATGGAAAGCTTCCAGGAACGTCAACTACATGCAACAATACTCATATGTGCATGCTTTATATTTTAGAAAGGTATCAATCATCTTTCTGTAACTTATGGAAAGAAAACTTGTTGCAGTATAGGACTTTGTAACCCACAAAATGCAATCGCATATTTTACAGACCAATGCCTCATTCACACTTGCATTATTGTATTTCTTTTTATTTTGTATAAAAAAATAAATAAAAATAAAACAAAGCCCATTTACTGTAAATGGAACCAAATCAGCCGGATTGGGCTTATTTGGTTCCCGGCATTACTGTATACAGCTGCGATGCAGCTCTCGGCACGTACCGGCCGGGGCTGCAGCCGCAGCTTTGTAGGGGAGAAAATGACGTTTTAATTATTGGGCGTGCAGCAGTCAGAGGCGGGCAGGTGATCTGGGCGGCTCTCCGCCATGTGTAGTCACCGCTTTCTGCCTGTCTGCGCATTCAGTGGGGATAATTGACAGGCAGAGAGGCCATAACAGGAGAAAATACAAATGGGTAAAAAGCTGTGAATTTTAAACTTAAAGGGGAACTCCAGATAAGAAAAACTTGTTTTCTATTAAAAGTACATTAATAATTATATAGATGTGTCTATACAATGTATTACCATATCTGTGCGGTTCTGCCACACTGGTAGCTGATTCAAATCCAGGAAGTGAAGAAAAACGGCTTCTGTGCCAATTCACATTGTCTCCTGCTCCCACTGCTCTCCCAACTTAGGAGACAAATATTCCATGCCTCTGTCTCACATTGTGTGTGTTTTCTGAGGACAGGCTGATGATGCAGACAGGGGGCAGGGCATGGCGTCACAGGAGGCTTGGCTGGATCCCCCAATCCCCTAAATGATTCACCATCTCTGACCAGCCAGAAGCAGGTGCAGCACTAATTTAACTGATTGTGATGGGTGGGGGACTGATGATCAGCTGAGGGAAAGCATTGCATTCTGGGAACTGATCAACCAGGAAGGATAGAAACACAAAAACAGAACAACCCCCCCCCCCCCCAAACAAATGGATTTTTGGTAGTTTCAAAACTTGGATAGACAGGTGAGTAATGCTATAGGCTTCTGCAGAAGTTTCATTTTTTTAACCTCTACCTGGAGTTCCCCTTTAACACACAGACCAATATAGAGCCAATACAGACAAAAGTTTCTATATTAATTCATCAGTACTTCCATACTGCAACACAAGACTTCTAGAAAAGCGTGGATGAGACCCAAGACATTATTCACACAATGTAGATTCTGTGCGTTTAAGAATTCTGCATTTCTTTTCCAACCAAAACCCGGATTGGCACCAGTGCTACATTGTCTACACTCTACACTTTTTATACCTCTGAGATATGCTGCACTGCTTATGGTGGTAAATAGCTATTCTGTACATTGCGTATGGCGTCACACAGAGGCTGTACAGCTGTGTAATAGGGAGCCATTTAGTTGAGTGCATACAATCTCATACATTAGTTCTGTCGTGCTTTTAGACTATTAGCTATATATTTTTACATTAACTTTGTTGCATTTGTCATACCACCGTGTTAAACTTTTTATATTCTATTGAAACTTGATGATCATTAAACTATGTGTGTGCAATAACCAAACAATCAGCCTAATGAACACTTAAAGTAATACAGTCACCCCTCTTAATCTTGCTTCATTTCATCAGTGGACAGGGTCACTTAGGCAAAGTTCACGAGAGTTGGGCCTCCTCTTACTGCCTTGAAGCCCCACCTAGCTGACCCTGTCCACCGGTGAAATAAAGCGATTTTAAAGCAGGAAGAAGATACAGACAGGTTTTATACAGTTATGTATTAAATATACAGCATTTAAGCTTGTGGGTGGTACAGAGAACCACACAGAGTAAGGGGGGTAATAGTGTCATTTTAAAGGTGCCTATACGCTTTATACTAGTAAATCGGCCGAACATGCCCCTGGTGTATGACTCTCCATCAACAGGCCTGATGGATTTTCACTGCCAAGACCTTTTGTTCTCATTCTCGTATAGAAAATCTAGTGCCAGAGCAGTCTGGCTGTGGCCTATCCCTCTGCTCACCATAGTGCGCACAGGAAGGTTTGTCTATGCCAGGAGAGATAGCAGTTGGCTAAAAAGTTGACAATTAATGAAGGTGTTCAGACCCCAGAACTGTCAATCCATGTCATAAGCTTCAGCTAGGTTAGATATTGTATGTGTAATGTGTCAACCTAAATTAACAAATAAAGCTATATCACATTTAGCCTTGTATTCAAGGCCTTGTATTCATAGCCTTGTATTTAGCCTTGTATTCAAGTTATTATGAAAGGACCTTACCTCGAAGACACAAAAATGTCAGGAAATCCTCCGTCTTGGGCTTGCGTTTGGAGAGGTCAGATATTTGAGTAACTGGAGGGGGTAGCAATGGCTCCACAATTTTAATGGGGGTTGTGCTCGGACTGTTTGGCTGGGATTGGGCAAATTTTCTTTGTGCTTGCAGCCTTGGCCTGAAAAACAAAAGAAATCAAATTAATATTCAGGACATTTACAGTGAAACCTTGACTTAGAAGCATAATGCGTTCTGGGAACGTGCTTGTAATCTAAATCACTCTTGTATCAAGACAAATTGTTCCATAAGAAGTAATTAAAAAGCAGGTAATTAGTTCCACAACCCAAAAATAAGGTAGGTTAGCGCTCAGTAAAGAAGGGGTTCATCGGTTAACTCTTTCTCCACACACAACTACCCAAGTGGCTGCAAACCTACTGGTGCTGATACCCACTGATACTAGTGCCGACTCCTTGGTTCAGCTATCAGTGAAAGGGTTAATTCAGGGGTTAGAGGGAAGCAGTGGCTTACACCATCCAGCTCCACGTGTAGGCAGGATGGCGGTGACATGTGTGCAGTAGTGGCGGGAGATGTACAAACAAAGCCCAGGGGAGTTGAAGCATTCACTGCCTAGGTTATGCCTGTGCACACAGGATCTAGAAGGGAGCCACAGCCCCACTGACAATCGGTCCTCCAGCAGCTTGGAGAGGAGATATGGCCAAGCTGCTCGCTTCCACAGGAGGATCTCTGCAGATCTACAAGGTCCCTAATATGGACAGGCAAGTAGCAATGTGTGTGGGTGGGTGGTGGGGGGCTTGAAATAAGAAATCTTGCTCGTTTACAGAGTTACAATTTTTTTTAAATTGTTAGCTTGTCTTGCAAAACTTACATAGTTACATAGTTAATACGGTTGAAAAAAGACACATGTCCATCAAGTTCAACCAAGGAGGGGATGGATACAGGGAAGGGGGAGGGGTGATAGGTTCTATACATATGCATTTATATTATTTTGCTCTAAGAACTTGTCTAGGCCAGTTTTGAAGCCCTCTACTGTTTTTGCTGTGACCAGATCCTGGGGTAGACTGTTCCACAGATTGAACGGGAAAAAGGTTGTCAGCTCACCCACTCAGCCTTGCTTCACCTGATGTGTGGATCTCCGTGATGTGGAAGCTCGCGGATACTAGTATTGGAGACCGCAGCCCAAATCATCCATGATAAGAAAAAATGTGTTCGTCCGCAGCTTCATAAAATTCAATGGCTTTATTCAACGTCACAAAACATAAATAACAAGTGGTTTAAAAACACGCCGACGCGTTGCAGGGTGAGAACCCCTTAATCATGGCAATCATAGTAAGGTTACAACTGGTTTAAATATGGATCGGATGTGACGTTAGGCTGGAGTGGAACGCCCATTAAAGGCTGGATACACCTGAACGTCCGTCTCAGGTAAGTCACATGACTGATTTACAACATAAATAAAGTATAAGAAAGAAACTCATTAAACAACCATAAACACAAAAATGTGAACAAACAAATTAATTCAGTAAATATAATATAAATCAGTTCTATAATTTAACCCTTTCGGGAACCTAGTGTTAAGGTTAAGGATCCATAGCGCCTCCCTTTTCCTAACCATGCGTGTCCAGTCACCCCCACGTTTGGGTCTATTGACCCTTTCAATCGCGGAAACTTTTAGGCTACTCGTATCCCCTGCATGACACTCAACAAAGTGTCTGGCAAGGCCCGAGAGTGAGCGAGTTTTAAGGGATGAAGTGGACATTTTAATATCCGATAGGTGTTCTCCAATACGGGTTTTGAGTTTCCTGATACTGGACCCCACATACTGCAAGTCACACTGCGTGCAGTGCACAACATACACGGTGTGGGAGGAATTACAGTTAAGGAAGGATCGGATCCTGAAATCGCGACCCGTACTGGATGACACCACTGACGGCTTCTTTGTTACATAGCGGCACATACCGCATCGCGGTGCCGCACATGGAAAAAAGCCCGTAGTTTTAAGCCAATTTTGTATGTATGGCTGTGGACTATTTCCAATGTCGCTTGGGGACAAAAGATTACCCAAGGTTTGACCTCTCCGTGCGACATATCTCACCCTGTTGTTCAAGATCTGTTCACACTTGGAATCGCAGAAGAGCAATGGTAAATATTTTTTTATGATGTTACGTATATCATTATATTGTGGACTATAATTCGTGGAGAAGGTAATGTCACATTTATCCTTGTCATTTTTATTTTTATCAATCTCGCCCGTGTGTGGACTATCACCTCTATCTTGTAAATGGTATTCCCTGTCCCTCTGCTCTGCTATATGGCGAGCCCTTTTAATGACATAATTCTTGTATCCCCTGGCCAGGAGTCTCGATTCCAGATGTTGGGCACTTGTTAGATAAACCGCACGATCTGAACAAGTGCGGATAAGTCTAATAAATTCTCCAATTGGGAGATTCCTAGTAACGTGGGGGGGATGACTGCTACGGGCATGCAACAAACCATTGCCCGCAGTAGGCTTGCGATACAGGTCAGTGGTAATTTTTCTATCGTTAAGGTGCAATTTAACATCCAGAAAGGAAATAGACTCTGGCTCAAATTGTGCCGTGAATTTTAAATTGAGAGTGTTGGCATTAAGATAACGCACCAAATCTGTGGCTTGACTCTCTGACCCTTGCCAAACTAGGAGGAGGTCATCAATATAGCGTCCATACCAGGTGATGGCACCTAAGTATGGGTTATGGACGCTATACAGAACGACCTCCTCCCCGTAGGCCATGTATAAATTGGCCAAGGAAGGTGAAAAACTGGCGCCCATCGGGCAGCCAAGTATCTGCAAATAAAAATCATCAAGAAACTGAAAATAATTGTTAGTCAAAAGGAAGCGTGTGACAGTGAGGATATAATCCGATAACTCCCTGCTGTAATTGCTATACTTGCCAATATGAAAAGCTAGAGCCTGGATGGCCATATCATGTGGAATATTAGAATAAAGAGCCACTACGTCACAGGAAAGCCATGATGCATTTTCCATAGTAGGTAGCTTATCCATACTGGCAAGTAAGCTCTTACTGTCTCTGACATATCCCATCGTTCTCATCACCTGGTATGGACGCTATATTGATGACCTCCTCCTAGTTTGGCAAGGGTCAGAGAGTCAAGCCACAGATTTGGTGCGTTATCTTAATGCCAACACTCTCAATTTAAAATTCACGGCACAATTTGAGCCAGAGTCTATTTCCTTTCTGGATGTTAAATTGCACCTTAATGGTGCGTTCACACCTACAGGATCTGCAGCTGATTTTCTGCAGCAGATTTCGTTTAAATAACTGAACACAGCATCAAATCTGCTGCAGATCTGCTGCAGATCCTGTAGGTGTGAACGCACCCTAACGATGGAAAAATTACCACTGACCTGTATCGCAAGCCTACTGCGGGCAATGGTTTGTTGCATGCCCGTAGCAGTCATCCCCCCCACGTTACTAGGAATCTCCCAATTGGAGAATTTATTAGACTTATCCGCACTTGTTCAGATCGTGCGGTTTATCTAACAAGTGCCCAACATCTGGAATCGAGACTCCTGGCCAGGGGATACAAGAATTATGTCATTAAAAGGGCTCGCCATATAGCAGAGCAGAGGGACAGGGAATACCATTTACAAGATAGAGGTGATAGTCCACACACGGGCGAGATTGATAAAAATAAAAATGACAAGGATAAATGTGACATTACCTTCTCCACGAATTATAGTCCACAATATAATGATATACGTAACATCATAAAAAAATATTTACCATTGCTCTTCTGCGATTCCAAGTGTGAACAGATCTTGAACAACAGGGTGAGATATGTCGCACGGAGAGGTCAAACCTTGGGTAATCTTTTGTCCCCAAGCGACATTGGAAATAGTCCACAGCCATACATACAAAATTGGCTTAAAACTACGGGCTTTTTTCCATGTGCGGCACCGCGATGCGGTATGTGCCGCTATGTAACAAAGAAGCCGTCAGTGGTGTCATCCAGTACGGGTCGCGATTTCAGGATCCGATCCTTCCTTAACTGTAATTCCTCCCACACCGTGTATGTTGTGCACTGCACGCAGTGTGACTTGCAGTATGTGGGGTCCAGTATCAGGAAACTCAAAACCCGTATTGGAGAACACCTATCGGATATTAAAATGTCCACTTCATCCCTTAAAACTCGCTCACTCTCGGGCCTTGCCAGACACTTTGTTGAGTGTCATGCAGGGGATACGAGTAGCCTAAAAGTTTCCGCGATTGAAAGGGTCAATAGACCCAAACGTGGGGGTGACTGGACACGCATGGTTAGGAAAAGGGAGGCGCTATGGATCCTTAACCTTAACACTAGGTTCCCGAAAGGGTTAAATTATAGAACTGATTTATATTATATTTACTGAATTAATTTGTTTGTTCACATTTTTGTGTTTATGGTTGTTTAATGAGTTTCTTTCTTATACTTTATTTATGTTGTAAATCAGTCATGTGACTTACCTGAGACGGACGTTCAGGTGTATCCAGCCTTTAATGGGCGTTCCACTCCAGCCTAACGTCACATCCGATCCATATTTAAACCAGTTGTAACCTTACTATGATTGCCATGATTAAGGGGTTCTCACCCTGCAACGCGTCGGCGTGTTTTTAAACCACTTGTTATTTATGTTTTGTGACGTTGAATAAAGCCATTGAATTTTATGAAGCTGCGGACGAACACATTTTTTGTTCCACAGATTCACGGTTCTCATGGTAAAGAAGGCTTGTCGCCTCCGGAGATTGAACCTTTTTTTCTCCAGGCGGAGGCAGTGCCCTCTTGTCCTTTGAGGGGGTTTTACCTGGAACATCTTTTCCCCATATTTCTTGTAGGGGCCATTTATATATTTAAATAAGTTAATCATATCTCCCCTTAAACGTCTCTTCTCCAGACTAAACAAATGTAATTCTTTTAATCTCTCCTCATAACTAAGATGCTCTATTCCCCTTATTAGTTTAGTTGCCCGTCTTTGTACCCTCTCCAGCTCTAGAACATCCTTTTTATGAATCGGGTTCCAAAACTGGACGGCATACTCCAGATGAGGCTGCACCAAAGCTTTATAAAGCGGTAATATTATATCCCTGTCCCGTGAGTCCATGCCTGTTTTAATGCATGACAATATCCTGCTGGCCTTAGAAGCAGCTGACTGACATTGTGTGCTGTTCTGTAGTCTATTATCTACAAGTACACCCAGATCCTTCTCCATCAGCGACTCTCCCACTTGTAATCCAAGGTTTCACTGTATATATAAAAATTAGACTAAACAAAAAACAATCAACACACCTATTCATCAGGAAAAATCGAAGTGTATGGCAATAGAAGGAGGCCATACACATTAGATAACAATAGGTTGATGGTTAAACTACCAGTCATCTAGTGAACAATTGTTTAATAGACACAGCCATAAAATTTTTGTCCATACTGGCCTTTAAAGGGGTTATCCAGCAAAAATCTTTTTCTTTCACATCAACTGGTTTGAGACAATTATATAGATTAGTAATTTACTTCAATTTAAAAATCTCAAGTCTTCTCATATTTATCAGCTTCTGTATGTCCTGCAGGAAATATTGTTTTCTTTCCAGTCTGACACAGTGCTCTCTGCTGACACCTCTGTCCTGGACAGTTCCCGTCTCGAGCTGGAAAGGTTTTCTATGGGAATTTGCTACTACTCTGGACAGTTCCTGTCTCAGACAGAGATGTCAGCAGGGAGCATTGTGTCAGTCTAAAAAGAAAGAAAAAACATTTCCTGCAGGACATACAGCAGCTATTAAGTATGGGAAGACTTGAGATTTTTTATAGGTAAATTACAAAGCTATATAACTTTCTGAAACCAGTTGATTTGAAAGAACAACATTTTTGCTGGACAAATTTTTTGCCATACATGATGAATTACACTAAGCAAAGGACAAATTATTTTTTCTGTGAATATTCTAATATTCTTTCCTGAAACACTTTTTAAACAGTCTTTTGATTTAAGTCATTGACTTTTACCAACTTTAATGTAAAGTGAATGGGCACCTTCAGCTGCACATCATACTGGCCTGTGACCAATTTTTAACAATATAGGATTTTACCTTTACCGGTATCCTATTGTGATACATTTCCTAAGCCTGAACATAAAATAGTTGCCTTAAAGCAGATTGGTTTCAGATAAAGGCTATGTTCACACTCTGTATAAACGTCCATTTTGCGTGAAAAGCCATTGTTTAATGTTACCTATGGCCAGAATTAATCATCATGTTCATGAATTCTGGCCATAGGTAGCGTTAAACAACGGCCGTTCATGGGAAACAGACTTTGTTTATACAGCGTTTGAACATAGCCAAATTCTGCAAGTAGACAGATCTGCAAATCCTTTACATACTTCACCATTTTAGGTACTTATTTGTTTAGATGCCCTTTTTACTCTCACTCCATAGAGTCTACATTAGCTTTATGGTTATGCTCACAAATGCAGTGGATTGACTAAGGAAGTAAAAATGTGCATCCATAAAGCAATCCAATTTATATGAAGGAGTTAACACCCCCCCCCCCCCCCCCCCCCAAAAAAAAAAAAAAAAAAAATTTTTTTTTTTGCAGATTTAGACCAATTTTTTACCCATTGGTAGGCACTAATAACACTGCACTTTGGAGATGTAGAAAAGGTATACTTTGTATTTGCATTATGACTGACAGAAACCTTTCACATGCCCAAAAGCACACTATGTGAGGAACGACATGCCAAACATGGATCCCTGGGAGATGTGAAGATTTTCCAGCAACGCTGATGTGATACTGGGAGATCTGCCATCTCAGTCTAAACAAGACATAAAAGGAAGCTTTACAGCTGTAAGCAGAACCTACCTCAGAATGAAGAGAATAACTCAAATAGAAAGAATGGTGTAGACACAGCAATATATTTTACATGAAATATTGCCATAAAAGGGGCCTGGCGATCTTCCCATATTTAGGTAACATTTTGGAGGAAGCTAGGGACACCAAAAGACCCTTGGGGTGTGGGTATGGGTGTGACACATTGTGCAGAGATAGGTAACAAACATACCGCTAGTGACAGACTAGGTTGCTATAAAAGATATAACACTATAAATGTACGTTAGGGATTATTGAAGATAAAGTCATTAGCTGTGCAAGGTAGTTTGGAGCTTTATTGCTGACAAAAGCTCTGACCCCTGATGACAAATATGAATAAAACTGCTGTGGTCCTGTGAGCACTGGGCCCTACTGTTTCTACTGTTGTCTCACCATACAAACCAAAATAATGCCTCACCATAACAGGCCAAGGGGATGCCTGGGCCTCACCATAACAAGCCAAGGGGATGCCTGGGCCTCACCATAACAGGCCAAGGGGATGCCTGGGCCTCACCATAACAGGCCAAGGGGATGCCTGGGCCTCACCATAACAGGCCAAGGGGATGCCTGGGCCTCACCATAACAGGCCAAGGGGATGCCTGGGCCTCATCATAACAGGCCAATGGGATGCCTGGGCCTCACCATACAGATTAAAGTGTTGACTGAGCCTCACCATACAAACAAAGGTGAAATAAAAAATATAGCTTTTATTCTTTTATCTGTCAAATCCTTTTTATTTATAAACTCCACATAACATTAAAAAAAAAAAAAGACGAGATGAGTAAATAATTTTGACAAACCAATGACTACTGAACTATTGTGCTGCTTATGGTCATTTTTGTTAAAACTGCCACCCCTGCTATGCCTTAACAACAAACTGGGGGCACCTCAATGTTGATATTCATCTCACAATTTGAGAAGTTCTGCCGTGAGCAATCCCTATTCTGCCTGCCCCTATCAGTGCTCTGCAGACAGGACTGCATGCAAAGGGCCAAAGCAGACCTATGACTTATCCACAGGATAGCTCATCACTCGTTGATTGGTGTAAGGGGAGAGGAGGGTGTTGGGGGAAGGGGAGGGGAGGTTAGCAGGATGTAAACTCACACTGCTGATAGCTGGAACATGTAAAACAGCCAACGATTAGCGAACAAGAAAACACTTGTTTGCTGAAAGCATCTTTTGTGCAGTGTAAATGGGAATCACCGGTTGAATAAAATGAAATATATTAGGCAATGTAAAAGGGACCTTAGGATAGAGGTTGACTATTGGTAAAGGTTAATTATATTATTAGTTCAAGGTCATGACCCTGCACCGTACAGAGCAGCAACTGGTTCTGCAACTCAGTCCAGTTTACTTGAAGATGGTTGTGCTACACTATCTGTTGTGGCCTTTTTAGTCTTTGCCATACTCTGCATTTGGCTTACAAGTTAGATATACACTCACCGGCCACTTTATTAGGTACACCATGCTAGTAACGGGTTGGACCCCCTTTTGCCTTCAGAACTGCCTCAATTCTTCGTGGCATAGATTCAACAAGGTGCTGGAAGCATTCCTTAGAGATTTTGGTCCATATTGACATGATGGCATCACACAGTTGCCGCAGATTTGTCGGCTGCACATCCATGATGCGAATCTCCCGTTCCCCCACATCCCAAAGATGCTCTATTGGATTGAGATCTGGTGACTGTGGAGGCCATTTGAGTACAGTTGAGTACAATTGTCATGTTCAAGAAACCAGTCTGAGATGATTCTAGCTTTATGACATGGCGCATTATCCTGCTGAAAGTGGCCATCAGATCTTGGGTACATTGTGGTCATAAAGGGATGGACATGGTCAGCAACAATACTCAGGTAGGCTGTGGCGTTGCAACGATGCTCAATTGGTACCAAGGGGCCCAAAGAGTGCCAAGAAAATATTCCCCACACCATGACACCACCACCACCAGCCTGAACCGTTGATACAAGGCAGGATGGATCCATGCTTTCATGTTGTTGACGCCAAATTCTGACCCTACCACCTGAATCTCGCAGCAGAAATCGAGACTCATCAGACCAGGCAACGTTTTTCCAATCTTCTACTGTCCAATTTCGATGAGCGTGTGCAAATTGTAGCCTCAGTTTCCTGTTCTTAGCTGAAAGGAGTGGCACCCGGTGTGGTCTTCTGCTGCTGTAGCCCATCTGCCTCAAAGTTCGACGTACTGTGCGTTCAGAGATGCTCTTCTGCCTACCTTGGTTGTAACGGTTGGCTATTTGAGTCACTGTTGCCTTTCTATCAGCTCGAACCAGTCTGCCCATTCTCCTCTGACCTCTGGCATCAACAAGGCATTTCCGCCCACAGAACTGCCGCTCACTGGATGTTTTTTCTTTTTCGGACCATTCTCTGTAAACCCTAGAGATGGTTGTGCGTGAAAATCCCAGTAGATAAGCAGTTTCTGAAATACTCAGACCAGCCCTTCTGGCACCAACAACCATGCCACGTTCAAAGGCACTCAAATCACCTTTCTTCCCCATACTGATGCTCGGTTTGAACTGCAGGAGATTGTCTTGACCATGTCTACATGCCTAAATGCACTGAGTTGCCGCCATGTGATTGGCTGATTAGAAATTAAGTGGTAACGTGCAGTTGGACAGGTGTACCTAATAAAGTGGCCGGTGAGTGTAAGTGTTTGGAAACCATCTTGTGATTGCCTACAGGTAAGGAATTTTGTGTTATTACATCCCACTAGTCACCAAATATAAGCCCTCTCCTAGGTACATTAAATGGATGTCACATTTTAGAAAGTCAATCGCTGCTCTGTCCTGCCGCTAACAATAAGCCATGGCAACCATGAATTCAGACGCTGTATATGTTATACATGATATTGGTGAGTGCACACACCTCATCAAGTAGCTCATAATGAAACATTTTATCAAACTGATGGGTTCTAGAGACGGTAGGGATTTCTAGAGAGCAGTACTATGTTATAGCCTTTCTGTCCCTTAAAGGCAATCTTTGAGGCCAGTGGCTGAAGCCTGGGGACTTTCATGAATTTTTAGCAACTGACAGAAAACTCTCTCGACTTTAGCAGTTGTGACCTAACACTGAACAGGCCCTTCAAGGCCGTCCGATGACAACCCTGCTGCCTGACATTTACAGGAAACAGACCTAATTTTCCGGGTACCCGGTCTAAAGGGACGGTAGAACCATTAGGAAAAAAAATTACAGGGGTCCATAAGATCAGATCACAAAAATATATAAACTATTTTGTTATTATTTACTATGTACAGTCGCTATATTGCTCACAAAAATAAGGGATCATCTTACAAATGGTAAACCTACTACAAAGTATTCCCTGGATGGACAAGAATGACAACAACAAATAAGTATTAGACATGGCCCTGAATGTAAACCATTTACACCTGCTGACTGCATAATGTGGCCCATCACCTCATATTCACTCCCACTATTAAAATCAAGGTCACACCCATTTGGCTATAAATTGAATTGTCGGACAAATTATAAACCACCACATCTCAGAATCAGAAGGGTATATCAAGAAACTGTTAAAAAGGTGTGTAATCTGGACACCCTCAGCTATTGCATGTCAACATCTCATTTTTTTGGAGGTAGGCTACCGGCCCCCTGAGGAATTCCGAGCGTGGGGCTCTTTGGACGGCACCCCAGCTCATCCCTGCTATTCATTAGGTGATATACAGCTTTGGTCATTTTCTTTCATACTATCTTTTTTGTTATTCTATTATTGATCGTGATTGCATACTTCAATGGGAGGAACTTTTTGTACTTCCTGTTATTTGTTGGCCTAGCTTTGTACCTCTTATTTATATACTTTTCATGTAGCAGGGATACTATTTACCATTTACGGGGTTGCCTGTCTGAATTGCTTTAGACCATATGCTTTCCCTGCAGTTTGGGACTTTTTTAGTCTTTTTAATTGGGACCTTTTTCTACTCATACTTGTAATGTGTACCTGATTGAATAAAGTACTTTTTAGAGATGAGCCAACCAGGTTCGGGTTAGAGTCCATCCGAACCCGAACGATCGGCATTTGATTAGCGGGGGCTGCTGAAGTTGGATAAAGCTCTAAGGTTGTCTGGAAAACATGAATACAGCCAATGACTATATCCATGTTTTCCACATAGCCTTAGGGCTTTATCCAACTTCAGCAGCCACCGCTAATCAAATGCCGAAAGTTCGGGTTCGGATTGACTCGATCATGCTCGAGGTTCGCTCATCTCTAGTACTTTTATATTATTACTATTTGGTGTGCCAGTGTTGCCATTATAGTACATGTCTTTCCTATTTTCTATGCCTAGGCTACAGGTCCATCACCATTTTGGGGGGTAGCCTTTAGCTTCTTAGTTATAGTGATGCATACAGGTTTTGAGTGATCAACAGAATGCCAGGAAAACAAAGCGTGAAATATAAAGTGGAGCTTTCTTCCTGGCTTCTAACCTTTCAAGTGAGTTTGATATATTTGTATCATACGTTTGGCCAGTCGATCATTACAAAAATGCTTTTGAAGAGTTTTATCTATTTAATTTTTTAACGTTTGTTTTTCTGCTACCTGTAAAATAATTTTTTCCAAATCAGCCAAAAAGCAGACTCAGGCAAACCATTTGGCATCCATGTACAGACCACTTCATGCCGTAAAGTAAATTCATGGTAGTAAAAAAAAATTCCAGTCAGACATTGCTGCTACATCATTTAGACATTAAGCGGATACTTGATATCATAAGGAAACAAGCTTATTTTATTTCCAGAAGGAATCTTCAGCATATTCCATCTCCTCCTTGTGGTGTGTAGACGTGTATTTCTTCTTCTACAACCTTAACCCCTATTAGCTTTGGCAAAGGCAATGAAGGCGCAAGCATGGCACTTTTCCCAAGCAGCTAGGGGTCTCCAGACAGACTTCAGGCAAGGAATGAATATTAGCTTTTCACTAGCCATTTAGGTTTGATCCAACTGAAAAGGAATTTTAGAGCCAGAGTCTGCTCACAGATTTCCACCATGGCATCAATTACACCATTTAAATGGAGACAGCGATGAAAAGTCAGTCAACAATGCTTTTCACACATTTCACTGCACATGCTGAATTCTTAGAGCAAGGTGAGAAATACAATTGACTAATTTTTACAAATGTAAAATGAGATTTAATCTGCTTTGTAGCGGGTCACACATTATGTCTACCTGTACAATATGTAAGGAAACGTTAACTAATCTTTGTCCATATTAGCAGTGGAAAGCCTACAGATATCATCCTGGAAGATCCAATTTTAAGGCAATCTGCCAGTTGTAATTCACTTTCCAAACTGCTGATACTGTCACATTGTTTTTTTGCCTTTCATATATTAGTCTGTGTTTCCATATTGTAGAAAAATGCTTTTATTCTTTGGTACAAAGTCAAAAGAGGCTTTCCCAAGCTTCTATTTAGCTGCAAGCTGCATTGCCTCCTCCCCCCCCCCCCCCTACATTATTGACACCTTGAAGCTGAGTCCCAAGCAGGATCAGGTACAGGAGGGGGAGTTACACCTTGCTGCTCTTCAGGAGCCAAGAAAGCCTATTTGATTCATTGTTCTATATAGGGATGGTCCGAACCCTCCGAGGTTCGGGTTCATATGAACCCGAACGCTTGGCATCAGATTCCCGCTGTCTGCCCGCTCCGTGGAGCGGGTGGACACAGCGGGAGGACCACCTGGAAAACTGGGATACAGCCTATGGCTATGGCTGTATCCCAGTTTTCCAGGCAGTCCTCCCGCTGGATCCGCCCGCTGCATGGAGCGGGTAGACAGCGGGAATCATTACCG
Organism: Dendropsophus ebraccatus; assembly: GCF_027789765.1. Taxonomy (NCBI): domain Eukaryota; kingdom Metazoa; phylum Chordata; class Amphibia; order Anura; family Hylidae; genus Dendropsophus; species Dendropsophus ebraccatus. Next base: position 92,717,556 of record NC_091455.1, read on the forward strand.
AGAGTTCGGGTTCGTACGAACCCGAACCGAACTCTGTTCAGACCATCCCTAGTTCTATATAATAAATGCATTTTTCTATGTTCTCGAAGCAGAGACAGGAATATGACGGTACCAGGTGTCTCCTTGCCCAAACAGCTATCTAACAGTGTCAGTAGTTTGGAAGAAAGTGAATTACACCTGACAGATTTCCTTCAAGGCCTAAAGGTCCCTTTAAAGAGTCTGATTATTGGCAGGCAGGAACAAGCCAGTAAATACAAAAAATATTCAGCTGATCGCATCTTTTCTGTTGGCATTAAAACACTCCCATCTAAATGGCAATGTGCAGCAGACTATGATGAGGTTAATAGGGCGCAGGAACGATGCAGATTAGAGCTTGTAAAGGCTCTGCAAGGCTCATGTGCACCTCGTAAAGGGGGTCCTACCTCATCTTACACAGCCACTTCAATAATCTAACACTTATGACATAATGTACCATGCACACTGCTCCTGTGCACTGACTCCTCAAAACCTGCCTGTATCATTGACCACATTGTCTATACAAAATCCATGGTCAACAGGAGTTTGGGTATTTTCAACATAAACTTTATGCCACCATGACCAGCGCACGCATCAGCTGCAGCCAACTGGAAGACAGCACAGGATCTCTCTGGAATAACTTTTTTTCTCACTAGAGCTAGAAATTATTAAGATGTTACCTTCTTACACAACTATAAATTGAACCGTAAATTACCAATATTGCGTAGGGCACTCTCTGAGGCATGGACTCCACGACATCTCTAAGGTGCTTTGTGCTACCTGCCACCAAGACAAGATGTTTAGCAGCAAAGAGGGTGGAGAACAGCCTCCCTGTACTCTTCCATCACACCAGCTCCAGTGGGAGGAGGATATGGTGAGTGTGGAGCCCTTGGGTTCCCTCCTCTGTGACTGGAATTCCAGTCATGAAAAGCCCTGTTTTAAATGATTTATTTGCTTTATGCAGCATTACATTGCACTGAGGAGAACAGTGGCAGAATGCAGTAAGGTCCTAGGGCCAATGTGTGAGGTCCCGGGGACATTATAGGTTCTGAAAGTACTGTAAGTGCCACCTCCATGGATCAGACTTGTTTTTCTAGCATGCGTTTTTTTTTTTTGAGAGTGTCTGCTTGTGCTCTCAAGTCTCACAAAAAATGTTTGAGAAAATGTAGAGTCCACAGCTCTAAAAATCTTCAATGAAATTATCCGAGGCTTATTCCAAAAACATATCACAAATGCAGGTACTTTTAAAAGTTTGGTCTATTGAAACCTATGGATTCAGTGCAGATATCTGCCTACCGCTCTGCCCATGTTTACCACATCTACCACAAAAGTAGGGCTAGAATGTGAGCATGCTCTAAGGTGTCAAATTTCCTGTACTCACCTACTACAAAGTACTATAAGATACAGTGTCACCCATAACCATTATTCTTCCCAAACAAAACCTAAATGTGACCTACCTCTTCCTGACAGGCCCATCTTCTGAATCTGAAGATGTCACACTGTTAGCGAGTGAAGAACCTTGAGATGTGTCATCCTTCTCATTTTCCAAGGACTGTCCTGATCCTTTGGACTGTCCATTAAGAAGAAGACCTGCAAGAGAGACATCAATAATGAAAGTTTAACAAGTGAACAGAATCCTGCCACGTTTATAGACCGCTAGGAACCCAAGTGACCTTATATCTACTATAAATTGTGAGATTGCCATACTTGGCTCCAAATATCTAAACGGGTCTTTTACAGGGCCCGATTATCGTGCAAAAAAAACAGTTAAATTGTTCGAATTTAAGCAATAATCTTCTGACATTGAAAATTGTTTGAATGTCGATCACGTCTTTTGAGCTGACCTTAAAATTATTGTTATCATTCTCAAGTCTTTTAATGTAAACACTCACAGTATATAGATACAAACGCAATTACGAATATTCACAGAATATATGCAAATGCAATTATGATCACATTAACGACTTTTAACCCTTTGAGGACCAGGCCCAAAATGACCCAGTGGACCGCGCAAATTTTGATCTTAGGGTTTCCGTTTTTCCCTCCTCCCCTTCTAAGAGCTCTAGCACTCTCAGTTTTTTATCTACAGGGCCATGTAAGGGCTTATTTGTTACAGGAATAGTTGTACTTTGTAATGGCGTCATTCATTTTACCATAACATGTATGACGGAATCCCAAATATATTATTTATGAAGATATAAATTGGTGAAATCGCAAAAAAGAATGCAATATGGTAACTTTTGTGGGATTCCTGTGTCTACATAATGCACTATATGGTAAACGCGACATGATACTATTACTCTATAGGTCAGCCCGAACACAACCATATGCAGGTTACACAGATTCTCTAATGTTATATATATTTTTTTAAAATGAAATCCTTTTTTTTGGCAATTAATTATAAATAAAATGGGACTATTGTGACGCTTATAACGGTTTTATTTTTTCACCTATGAGGCTGTATGGGGTGTCATTTTTTCCGCCATGATCTCTAGTTTTTATTAATACCATATTTGTGAAGATCGGACGTTTTGATCACTTTTTATAACATTTTTTTAATATATAATGTAACATAAAATCGGTAATCCGCGCACTTTTTTCCCTCTTTTCGTGCACGCCGTTTACCGTTCGCAATGACGCTTGTTATATTTTAATAGATCGGACAATTACGCACGCTACGGTATATTATATGTTTATTTGTTTATTTATTTTTATATGTTTTATTTATATAATGGAAAGGGGGGTGATTTCAACTTTTATTGGGGGAGGGGTTTTGGGGTTGTGTGTTAGTGTTTGTAACTTTTTTTTTTTTACACATTTGAAGTCCCTTTGGGGGACTTTTACATCCAGTACTTGGATTTTTACACTGATGAATGCTATGCCATAGGCATAGCATTGATCAGTGTTATCGGCGATCTGCTCATTGAGCCTGCCTGTGCAGGCTCAGTGTAGCAGATCGCCGATCGGACCTCACGGAGGCAGGTGAGAGACCTCCGGTGGCCCGTTTTACCGATCGGGACCCCCGCAGTCACACTGCGGGGGTCCCGATCGGTAAGTGACAGGGGACTCCCCCTGTCACTTACACTTAAACGCCGCGATCGCGGTAATGCAGCGTGTCATTACCGGGGAGGTCCCGGCTGCTGATTGCAGCCGGCCCCCACCTGCTGTGAAGCGCGCTCCACTCCGGAGCACGCTTCATAGCGGGAGAAACACCCAGGGCGTACAGTTACGCCCTAGGTCGACTGGGGACAGACTTCCATGGCGTAACTATACGCCCTGGGTCGTCTAGGGGTTAATAGCGTTTTATCTTCTCGTCTAAACCACTACTGTGGCCCAATTACTGGCCATATTTGTCCAATTATCGGCCATTATAGCCCATAATCACTTCATGTAATAAAAGGCAATGATCAGCCAACATGTACGATGGTTGGCTGATTGTTGTCTTTTAATGTCTTTCAACAAGTTGAAAGATGAACGACCACAATAGCAACGATCGGCTGCCTTCACTCGATGTAATAGAAGCGTCAGCGGCAGACCACCGCTTGCTTCTATGGGCTGCCCAAACAGCCCACCTTCCCCCGCACTATTACCCGCTCGCTGTCCGCGCATGTAATACTGCCAGCAGCAGAACAAGGAGCAAGTAAGCGCTGACTTGACAGGTTGTTACTTGTGAAGATCGAATCATATAATAGGGGCTTAAGTCTTCTATGTATCTAAGTAAAGAGATTCTTTCTCAGTAACTATTTTTTTTCCATCATAAGTGGATGTGTAGGTTCTTTCTGGATTTTCTTTGCACTTTTATCTATTTATTAGTGGTCAGTTTGAGTCCACAAAGCAAATAATCTTTAAACAGTTCTTTACTGCCAAGAGGAGGTAGCCTGGCATAGTAATCGCCTAAAAGTGCATTAACTTCCATACAAAGCAATATACAGCATGACTTGTAAGGTTTATTACTGTGATTACCATTAATAACTTTAAAAACGTGATGGATTTTACAAAATCGTGATGGTGATGTTTATGTAAATGGTTGAAGTAATAAATAGTTACCAGTTATAGTATTTCCAGACTGCTGCCTAGACATTTTATGTGTATATACACAATATAGTAGCATGTATATATATTCTATAATAAATGTACTGTATGTATCCCTCTGCTGACCTCTTTCACAGTATTTAGCTTAGGGTTGTTACCAATCCTAACAGAGATGATTCAATATAACTGGTGCCAATAAACACACAAGCCCAACATGCATTATACATTGTTCATGGTAAGAGGGAAGCCTGTCTCACAATAAACCCCATTCCAAACAGCTTTATAGCCAAGGTAACCTGATAGTCCTATGAAACAGAGATAATAATTCCTTTAGTCACGGCCGGCTCTCTTTGTTAAGCCATCTAATGATATTTATGTAATGCAAATATTAGAGGATGGCGAACGCAACCCAAACATTATTGAAAGGGCCATTTGGCAGAGCTTCTAATTTTAACTGCTGTCACTGAGTCTACAAAAATGGATTTAGTATTCACAGAAGAGTAGTTAGGTCCTTTATTACCTACAGTATTTTATAGGATGAGAGTACATCACAGCATTAACCAAAGGTTAGTCATTTCAGAGCCCAGCACTCCAACATCTCTTATTACAATACTACATTTACACACAAAGGGAATAATAAAGGCTAGATGAACAGCAAAGAAGCAGTAAACCTCCAAGCCAAGTAAGACAATGAGCACTGATACATATTGCGTTCAGCTACATGATATAAGGCAAGCTGAAAAAGCAAGAGAACTGCTCAATAATGAAGCGTTTTCGAGAAAAAAGGCAGCTCTTTTAATAATATGTGGACTCCTTAGACCGACAGCATACACAAGGTGCAAAGACCGTAGTGATAACCTGGATGGGCAACCCAATGCCACATTTCAGCTGTGCTCCCTGGGAGGAGGACCCCAGGGCACCGGAACATGAAGAACATTCTCATCCATGTGTATCGGAGGAGAACAATCTCTGACCTGCCATGTCCGCTAGTGCTCCAGCATGAACTGTATTATAGGCATACGTGTATGGGTTTTTTGATCTTGCAATCACCATTAAGCTTTTATGTATTCAACATAGACAGAGTAAAATATAAAAGTGGGGGTCTGGCTTTAATGGTAAATGTTCTTTGGCTGATTCATGGCTTCTTCACAGTGGCCTCGCTACCATAGAGGTAGAGTAGGCAGTTGCTATGGGGCACATGCAGGAGGGGGGCCCGGGGGAGAAGGTAAGAGCATGTGCCCTTCTGCTTAACCCCTTATGTACTGCAGTGTGTAAGTGACCCAAAGTTTACTTACATGCTGCAACACAAAAAAGGGTTAACATGCCGAAGACAGATCTCTGTTTCACTGCACTGATAACCTCTGACCTCAGTTCTCTAGCTGGCGATCAAGTGGGAAAGGAAAATGTGCAGAGCTCTGGAGTTATTAGTGCACCAGCAGTAAAGCGCATATATAATAATATACACACACACACACACACATATAGGGGAAGGGGGCTTACAAATTTTTGCTATGGGGCCCTGTAAATCCTAGCTACGCCCCTGCTTCTTCAGGTGATAGCTATGCGGACACAGACACTACTACTGACATGTACACTTGAAAAAGCAGTTCCTAATATAGTGAGGCTACTTAGAAATCTAGAGAGTAGAGACAAAAACATCAGTTGGTGCTGCTGCTTCAAGACAGACACCCTTCCTTTTATTATGTTAGCTGCTGCAAAGTTGGGAACCAGACAAGTGTGTCTGCACTTTGTTATAGTAACCAAGGGGATCATTTGTGGCTCCACTTTGTAATTCTATTTTGCTGACAAGAGCTCCATAAATCTTTGTATGTAAATACTAGCAGAGTCCCTGAAATAATGCATACATTCCAGTGTGCTTAAATGGTAATAGGTGTTGGCAGAAGCACTGCACTGATTTATGACTTGGAGGCTTGGTTATTTATACTGAGCTAGAGAAGGAGGACAAATAACTAGGCCCAAGTACTCATCTCCCTGCGAGCATTCTTTAAGGGTATTTCAGGTCAGCAGCAGGTCTAAGCGAGCTTTCAGACTCAAAAATAAAGGCCTCTTAAAAACTTTAGGAACTTTAACACTTTTCAGGGCATAACATTTCAATACAGCAAGATAGAGGTATCCTCAGCTCCAAAACTGGCCACAGACAGACTGCCTAAGAGAAAGGCAACATATTTCAGAGCGTTAAAAGGGTATTACTATCTTAGGTAACATAGATAAACTTATAGGGCTAGTCATGATAGCTATATATACAGCAGCTGGCCCACTGCTTTTAGGACAGAGTGATGGTCGGTAACCTAAACAACAGGATTTCAACAACGGGAGGTAAAGACCAGTGTATCAGAAGGCGACAAGTTTGCTAAATAAATGTATTTGAAAAAATAAATTATATATTAATATATATATATATATATATATATATATATATATATATATATATATATTTTTTTTTTTTTTTATTTACAGTGCATGGTTTTGCAATGCAGATTCCTGGTTGACTGGTTAAAGTGTTTACATTGGTTTACCTGCAAAAAATAACTGCACAATAAGCACCAAACTCGTTTGTTGTGGTGGTTTTCAGACAGTGACCAAGCTGTCGAACAGTTCTTGATGGTAATGCAGACATTTGGATCCCACAGATCTTTCACACAATTTACTTGTATGGACTAAAGGCCTTATTCCACTGAACGATTATCAGCCGTATTCGACGGATACCGGCCGTTATGGACGATGATCATCCCGTGGAATAGAAGGCAACGATCAGCCGACATTGTTCATGTTGGCTGATTGTTGCAGTCGTTTGTTTTTCAAACATGTTGAAAAACAAGCGGCTGTGATAGCAGCGATCTGCTGTCGTAGGTCTACATAATAGGAGCGGCGGCAGCAGACTGCTACTATCCTCTATGGGCTACCCGGACAATCTAGCAATCACCCGGGCAGCCCCCCCGCAGCTCCCCACGGCCCCTCCCGCACTCAACCGCTGGCTGCCGCCGCGTTTAATGGCGGTGACAGCGAGTGGGGAACGAGGAGCTGAAAGCACACGTTTGCTCCTCTCAGTTGGCCTGTGGAATAGGGCCTAAAGCTGCATTCACATGTCTGTAGATTCTATTGTGGATTAGGTGGCACCAAGGATGAAAAAGCATTACTAGCAGGGCCGGCTCCAGTCTTTCGTTGGCCCCTTTATATAGCAAATCGTGTGACATCATTATTAGAGGCTCTTAGCAGACCCTTACTACTATACAAGATGCTAGTAAAGCTGGGTGACCTCTATTAAACTGACTACTATACAAGATGCTAGGAAAGCTGGGTGACTACCATTAGAAAAGATTCTAGGAAAGCTGGATTATCGCCATTATTCTTACTACTATACAGGATGCTAGGAAGGCTGAGTGCCCCCTATTATACAGGATGCTAGGGAAGCTGAGTGACCCCATTATACAAGATGCTGGGGAAGCTGAGTGACCCCATTATAATTACTATACAAGATGCTCGGTGACCTCCAATTGGCAGTGCTTTCCTGCTGTACAGCCCCCTCTTCTCATCCTCAGGCTAATCCTGCCCGGGGCGGGGCTTGTCTGAATGGGGGTGGGGTTTATCAGACATATCGGGGGCCTTAATTTGCTGATACATTTCTGGCAAAACTGTGAACTGGGGGGTGGAAGGCTGTGGCCGGCATCACTCCACTGGGGTCTGGTTGCCCTGCATTTGGGAGAAGCAAGTGCCAAGGGGGCCCTTGAGGTGCTGGGTGCTGATGCCGGCCCTGATTACTAGAAATACAGTACTGATTCAGGTTCAGCTACAGATTATTACATCCTAATAATCTTCAAATATAGTCTCCCAAAACTCTTAGATAGTGTTGCCAGCACCTTGGTATGCTAACACAAGACTCTCTTTGATGTTGTACCCGCAGCACAACATCATCAGGTAAATTACTGTCGTCGTTATTGCCCTGTAAGGATTTATGGCACATGTTACGCCCCTCTGTTCTCTCTTTTTCTCTTCTTTTCTGCAAAGTGGCTTACAAGTCACACTATACAATTTAGATAGCTGCCGGACAAACACTCTTATATTTCTCCCAACTCCCCAATATACACACAAGAATGGCTTGGCATGTGTTCTCAGGCTAAAAGGCAGTCTACATATTCAAACACTGTCTTTGAAATCTTAATGGTTAATCTGGTAAATTTCTATAGAAGTAATATTATAAACCCTAGTCACATACTGCAAATGTTTTATATATAACTGCTGTATTGTGGAACCTGCGCGTTCCTGACGTGTTTGGTCCCATGTCTTTTGTGACTAATAAAAATGTTTTGAAAGAAATCTTAATGGTGGGTTTCCCTCCTCTAGGACTCTCATCTACAGAGAGAAGAGGTTCCTGATCTATGTTCTACTAGGTCAGTGTTCCTAACTCCAGTCGTCAAGACCCACAAAGAGGTCATGTTTAGAGGATGATGCACTAACTATAGTTATATCATCTGTGAAATACTTAAGGAAATCCTCAAAACATGACCTGTTGGTGGGCCATGAGGACTGGAATTGAGAAACACTGTACTGGGTGATGCATCTGCCACATCCAGGTGGTGAATCAACGGAGAAGTGTCAATGCGTTTACATTGCTCTGTTCATTCACTTGAGAGTTACATAAACAGCTAAAAAAATTCACAAAACAGGTCACTTACAAGAGAAGTTCAAATGTTTTATTAGCAATTATTAAATATAAAGCCAGGAATGGATTCACAAAGAGGAGACGTCTCAGTTGTTCTTTTATACATGCCCTCCATTTGCTTTAAGCTTTGTGGTGACATTTACCCATGCAAAGATGATAAGAGGACATTGCGTCAGACTCACCTTTTGGAGTTTTGAAGCTCCCATTAATACAGTCATCACTTTGTCTCTTCTGTGCAGTTTTGAACTCTTTGAGAGACAGATACAGCACCTTACGTACCACCCTTTCTTCTGACCACGGGATACCATCACTATCGTCCTATAAGATAACAAAAAATATGCCTCTTTAGTGTTATATAAATTATAAGACAATATGTATTAAAAGCTCATTTTACTTACAGTATTTTGCTCAGTATTCTTTAACCAAAACCAGGAGTGGATTGAAAATCCAGACAGGCTATGTTCACACACTGTTAAAAATTTAGTGGATGGCAGTCATTCAATCGTAAATAATTGCTGTTATTTTAAAACAATGGCCATTGTTTTGAAATAACGGCTGTTATTTGCTGTTAAATGGCGTCCATCCACTAAATTTCAACAGTGTGTGAACATAGCCTTTCTGGATTTTCAATCTACTCCTGGTTTTGGTTGCAAAATAATGAACAAAAATACTGTGTGGGAATATATTCTTGGACTGACATGCTCTCCTAAGAAATCAAGCCACCACCCCCCCCCCCCCTTGGACTTTGATTCGAATTTTTGTTTTTATAGACCCATTCCCAACTTTCTGAAACATTCAGCCACAAATGCATTTCCATCAATTGGGATTGTAACAGACAACCAGTGCAGACCTGTGTAAATACCTACAAAGCATTATTTGTGCGCTGTGAGGAGGTTTTGCATTTATTTATATACCCAATTAACCTTTGTATAGTCACCTAAACAGCTACTGGGAGAGTCCCAGTGATCACATTATTTAACAACATAGTCATTGTTATCACTTAACCCTGGGATCTAACCCCAGCTCCCGAGACTGGCTGCAATCCAAGCTCTGTCTTACGTCTTCACTCCTGGAGTGGCCTCTGACATTAGAACCCTCTCAATCAGCAGAGGAAAATTAGATAAATTATTGCACAGTCAGCACCCAGATGACCAGCTGGAAATGATTTGAAGGTATGGATGTTTTTAGAAACGTGCCTGCTAACCTCAGGGGACGCAGCGTAATTGTACAAGTGCTTTTAAGTATAGATGCAATCTTTATAAATAATGAACATCTTATGTAAGACCATCCTCTTCCAAATTTAGCTATGAAGATGCCAAGCCAAAACTGTTTAATGTGGCAAATGCAACAATTTAATTTTCAACTATATGACAGACAGGTTTAGGGCCCTATTCCAACGGACTATTATCGTTCGCATAATCGTTAACGATTAACGATCTCAAACGACCGCTATTGCGAAAGACCTGTAAACGTTCACTCATTTCCATGGAACGATAATCGTTACTTATGATCGTATTATCTATTGCGAATGACCGAACGATGTCTTATTCAATGCGAATGATTTGCGAAAGTTTTGCGACCGAGCAACGATAAAAATAGGTCCAGGTCTTATAAAGCGATCAACGATTTCTCGTTCGGTCGTTAATCGTTAACTGCATTTCAACCGAACGATTATCGTTTAGATTCGAACGATTTAACGATGGAATAGGGCCCTAAGTGTCCAGTCTGTCATTGGTCATCTCCAAACCCTACTGGCAAACATGATATACCAGATACTCTTGGCCACCTAGAGTACATATTTCACAACTTATTTTTTTCTTCCAGGACTACTGCCATAATTCCTTTATTTATATAGCGCCAACTGAGTCTGCAGCATGTAACATAGATTTGTCAAATTTGGTTAATAATGACAGCTTTGCATCTTTCAAACCCCACCAGCATGTTCTGGATTATTTTTTGTGTGAAGGAAACAGGAAGAAAATGTATCTCGTCTGGTACTGGTCTATGTTGCCATATTGCATCTCATGACACATGGAACTGCAACGTACAGTACTTGCTGCCCGAATGCATTCCCTCAAACTGGACTTCCACCTTGCTTCTCTCTGTTTCTAAAAGGAAAAGATTATCATTTTGATGCTGTTGGAACCTTTAAAGCGACTCTGTACCCACAATCTGTCCCCCCAAACCACTTGTACCTTCGGATAGCTGCTTTTAATCCAAGATCTGTCCTGAGGTCCGTTCGGCAGGTGATGCAGCTATTGTCCTAAAAAGCAACTTTTAAACTTGCAGCCCTGTGTCAAACGTCCGTGGCTTGGAATATCTGTACCCTAACTTTGCACCACCCCTCCGTCCCTCCTCACCACCCTCTTCACCATTAGGAATGCCACTGGCAGGATCTTTCCTATTCCTCTGCAGTGAATACTACACAGGTGCCTTAACGATCCAGCCCATGTGCCGTGTTCTCACAGCTGATGAATAGTAGAATACCTGCCTGGGGCTTTCCTAATGATGAGGAGGGTGGGGAGGAGGGACAGAGAGGTTGTGCCAGCCTAATGCATAGTCACGCTAGGCCACGGCCATTTGGCACAGGGCTGCAAGTTTAAAAGTTGTTTTTTAGGACAATAACTGCATCACCTGCCGAACGGACCCCAGGACAGATCTTGGATTAAAAGCAGCTATCCGAAGGTACAAGTGGTTTGGGGGGGTCAGATTGTGGGTACAGAGTCGCCTTAAAGGAGACCTGTCACCCCCCGCGCCGGGGTGACAGGCTCCCGACCCCCAGATAGATCCCCTTATAGTTAATTCATGTCGCCGAGTCCCGCTGCCGGAGCCGGGACGGAGATATCCCGGTGAGAAGCCGGCGCGCGCGCTGTGGAGATGGGTCCGGCGTCCATAGAGAATGAATGGAGCCGTGCGCGCGCAGCAGAGATGAGTCGGCTCCATTCATTCTCTATGGGCACCAGATCCATCTCCACAGCGCGCGCCAGCTTCTGACCGGGATATCTCCGTCCCGGGACCGGCTCCGGCAGCGGGACTCGGCGACATGAGGTAACTATAAGGGGATCTATCTAGGGGTCGAGAGCCTGTCACCCCCCGCGTCCTCTTTAAGTAAGCAGGGCTGCCCCTGCTACCCTCAGCCACCTTTGGGTACAGGGAAAGAGCAATAAACCATGGCCGGCAGGGCAGTTAGAAGCTTGTGGTTTAAGCAGCATACGGCTGCGTTCACAATACTTATATTTCAGTCAGTATATGTATATTTCTGTCAGTATTGCAACCAAAACCAGGAGTGGATTAAAAAAAATCAGAAAGGATCTGTTCACACAATGTTGAAATTGAGTGGATGGCCGCCATTTAATGGCAAACATTTGCTGTTATTTTAGAACAACGGCCGTTATATTGAAATAATGGCAGTTATTTACTGTTATATGGCGACCATCCACTCAATTTCAACATTGTGTGAACAGAGCCTTTCTGTGTTTTTAATCCACTCCTGGTTTTGGTTGCAATACTGACTGAAATATACTGACTGAAATATACGTAGTGTGAACATAGCCTCAAAGTGATGACAGATAAAATAAGGATCAGCAAAATGTTTATCATTATTATGACGATAAAAGCTGGTTTCAGATTTATGTAAAATGCGGCATATTTGCGTCTAAGTTACATACCCTAGCCCCAATCCGATGACGTGTTTCATGACCTAATCTGAGATCGTCCAGTTCACGTCAGCAACATAGCAAAACGCATGTTGGGGATCAGGAGTCGACAATATCATCTTTTCTATTGCCATATTGGTTCCTTTTAAGTATCTCTGTTCTCCTGCGTCTGAATTTTTACTAATATGAAATCATGCATATTGGCATTTGACTTTGACCATGTGTGTGACCAGAAGTCGACATCCTACAGCACTGAGGTGATGAGGTAAGCATTATGCATAGCCAATTTTTCTAGATCTGTATACATCATATATACGAGTTTCCTAACGCTTTACTCCAATTCATTTAGAAAGAAAAATAAAATCCTATTTATTTCGGTGTATTTGAAGGGTAACTAGGCAGGCTGAGCAAGGCGCATGCCCATTTCTTTTATTTTCAGAGGTGAGAAGGGGCTTTAACTCCGCACTTAAAATTGGATTAGGAGTGGCTGCAGGAAAACAATTTTGGCACGGCACAAGCGTGGCAAGTCCTGAGCGTTCTGACCACCAGCTGAGCCTTCTTATACAATAAGTTGGTAGGCTGCCAAGTCGTCTTCGTGGAGTCTAAGCTTGTCAGGCATCTTAGGCAGTAGTCAAGGCAGCCACATGTACAGTGACATTGTCAGCCAGGAACGCTTTTTATAGTTAAAAAAAAAAAAAAGGAAAAAAGGAGGAAAACACAGGATCTAAGCAAATTTTGGTTTTTACCTATGGGCGATAAACATAACGGGGAAAAAAAAAAATAAAAAAAAAAAGGATTATCAGGTTTGTAGAGGTATATGTCCATAGATGTTAACCCCTTGATTACTGGTAAATCTATAGGAAAACTCTACCCATTGCATTTGCTATGTAAAGCACAGGTTGCAGTGGAGCCTACACAGCCATGGACGTTTTCTTCCAGCTTGTGAAAATCTTGAATATAAAATTTGCCATGTAAGCAGCAGCAGCCGCGTCATCAGCCGCTGAGCCGCGATTGGCCAAGCACAGTTATGCTCAGCCAATCACGGCTGAGCAGCTGATGACGCGGCCGGCACTCGGGAAGATCGGAGGTGTTCGGGCCGGCCAAAGATGACGTTTGGCACAAGATGGCGGACGCGTGTCGGCACGGATCAGGTATGTATAATGCACTACACTTCCGGGTACACGGGTGGGGGTGGTGGGACACGGGGAAGGGGGCCATTCACACAAATAACATACAATACAAAGTTGTACAACTTTGTAATGTGTGTTATTCTGTGAATAATTTTTTACCGCCGCACTACCCCTTTAACCAAACCCTTGCAATATTAAGCCGCAGTTGTGTTGATTATTTCCCTTTTGTTAATGAATCTCTACTGATCCATTATTTATTAGCGGCACAATGTAAAGTCATTACCTGCTGTGCTGGAATTCCTGTCTGCTGTAATAACTGACAAATCTCACTTCTGCAGCTCGCGACACTCCACTAAGCGCTGATAGAAAGTAACGTCGCTTCAGGTTTTTTGTTGTTTAGAAACAGACTATTATAGACCCACCAGCCACTGGCTTATACAATGCCAAGTATACAGACCCTGTCAATGCATCCATCATACCCAGAATTCTATGACTCTAAAGGAAGCGCAGTATGTGTGTAAGCAAACAGAAGCTGCTCTCTATGTTATTTCTATCAAAATCCATCACATATCCCACTGGTGTTTACACAGAGTTTTAAAATAGGTGTAAGAACGTCTTGGATTTAATTCCATGCCAACCGCAGCAGGAAGAGTGGTTTTACAAAGCTGCAAACCTTATGTTTCTTGGCCCTTGCATGCTTTCTGTCTACAATAAACCCCAGTCATGTGCTATATTGTGCTAGAAATGGCATACTGCTATACAGTACTTCACTGTAATGGTTTATCAAGATAGCTTGTAGCAATGTATACATACTATAAGACATATTGCATACTTGGCAAGGATGGCAAGGAAAAAAAAGAGGTACTTTACATTAAAGGATCTATAGGAGACCCAACAAAGGGTTAAAAACAGGAGGTGGTGATGTGCACAGAAATTATTCCAGCAGTAGGGACTTGTCCATCAACAACTCCCCCACCCATCTTGTGGAAAGGCTTTGGCTAAAAGATGCTGATAGGACCCCTTCACGTGTAGATCTTCAGCCATGTCCACTACCAAAGGACAAGGGCTTACACCTCCCCCCTAAATTCCAGTTAGACTTTACGTAGGACTTCCATCCCTACAACCTCCGGGGGTGCCATTGTCCGATGTCTCAATGGCTCAGGTACAAATGTCCCTTATTCCATTGTTCTTGAATATGTAAATGTCTAGTAATTTAGTCTTTGCCGAGATGATCTTTAGTCCATATATCCGTTTAATTTTTTAGGCCTAAACTGATGCCAAAAGGCGTCATTTATCAGTTTTTTCACAGTTACCTACTGAAATGTTTAAAAGCTAAGCAAGAAACGGCTGCAGGAGATGTTTTCCTATCCAACTCCTTCACCAAATTGAGTCATACAGTATATCGGGAACAACCCAAATAACAACAGTGGGATATGTTCCATCATCAATCCCCGGTGTTCTCCTACTTTACCGAATATATGGGAAGGAACCCTAAGGTGCTAAAAACAAGATTACCAGCAATGTAAAGTATAAATGTATTTTTTTTATAGCTTTAGCTTTGTGGCAGCTGACTACAGAGCAAGGAAAACGACAAGTGGAAAAGAATGGGGAGGAAGAAGGACAATAGAATAAGTAGGCATGCATGACAAATCAACGGGCAGATTGAAAATCTACTCCTAAGGCTTCTGAAGACAAGTGTTTGCCGTCATTGCAAAACGATAAGCTCCATTGTATTTCTATATACGCATGAATGTGGTCCATGCTAATATTTTCATTTCTAAGTGATGTAAGAGAGCTCAGGAATGCCTATTGCTCAGCACAATAGCAGGCTGTTACATTACAGTAGCTGTGATTCAGATTTGACATGGTAGATTCTTTTCTGTGTGAGTCACAGCAGAATCATGCGCGGTGCCTGAATTTACAAGTCAGCATCTCCATTGTAAACAGTCAGCGTCTCTCCTCTGCTGCGGATTTAAAGGTCCAAGTCTGCTGAGGGAGGCAAAAAGCGTCCGCTGCTCCCACCTGTGATAAATAACTCCACATACAGGAGAATGACGCACTCCAACCCAGGCCCACGTTATTAGAAAAGGCTAGATATCAGCCTGCACAACACCAGAACCTTGTGCCAGCTTAAGCCACATAGGCATTGTGGATTGCTGCTAAATAATATTTGCTGCTCTACTTCCCCTGTATCTAGAACAGCATAGAAGGAAGTCACGTGCAGCACAGAGAAGATTAGGCTGCAGTTGGATCCTAAAAGCTTTATGCTTAGAGCGGCCCTCCCCCACCTGACACCAGGCCGGCTTTCTACCATACTCATGTATGCGCCATTTGCATCTCCTGTTTAACATATAAGCACAGCATTTTAACCTCCTAAACAAAAGGAGGAAAGAGCTGAAAAACACATGTTTCTACTTAAAAAATCTCATGAATGCCTTCATTGCTTTCCAGAAACATCTAGAGGGCATTTGACTGAGAGGCTTCAATTTACAAGGTCAAAACCTGCTGTAATAAAGCTACAAGAGGAGAATGTTTGCAGGCTGATGCTGGGAGCGCAGGAATGCTATCAGCTACATGAAGCTGACTGTACATCCACATCACACAGCTCATCTTATCGCAGCCTGTGTCAATGGCGCACACTGTTCATCTTCCCACATCCCATAGTGACTTTCCAACCCCTTGAAAATTACAGACTGGTTCATGTATATGACCATCCCTGAGAATTTTATATAGTACCAAGAAAATATTTAGGAGGGAGAAGAATACAAAGAAAATCACTACCAACAAATGGTAGGACCAGGCCCAAAGCATCTCCACATATGAATGATTCAGTTAGGCCCAACAGTAGAAACAGAGATTTGGCCTTGGCATCCAGTGCTTGGCTTAGCCAAAACAAAACTTATAACTGGACATATGAAGAGACTACCCGAATATTCTAGGGGAGTGGGTTATGTAGCACAAGGTGTAGACAACATCAAGATGTATATGGCCTAGTGGTAGACAGCAGAACACTACTATGAATATTTGATAGCGGATTATCACAACTGTAATACATTTTTTCTGGAGGTGTGAAGTAGTTGGATTACTTTTATTGATTTTTCGCATTTCTTCCCCGTGGTATGCTAGATGATTTATATCTCCTTTACCCAAGTGACAAGTCAGACTTTGCCCTACGTCATCCACTGCTCAAGCTCACAGCTCTGGGGAAAGGCAGGGGATGACTTATAACACATTCTGGCTTGTCAATCACACCTTAATAGGGTTAAGTTCATTTTTGAAGATTTACTGTACTTTAAAAGAAGAATGTGACTGTGTGCTTTACTTTTACCAGATCGCTACTCTATGTGATTCATTGCAGGAGATTGGCTTCATAGAAAAACAATGGAGCCTGTTTTATGTAACGAGTCACATAGAGCATCAAGCTGACGTCCACTTCTCCAGTCTCCAGTGATCAGTAGGGGGTCTGAAAACCCAGACACCAATCAACCAAAACTTTTGACATTCATGATGTCAAAAGTTTTTTAAAGTGACAGTAGTGTTTTAACATCGGCACCAAGATGCACTCTATGCCATATGATAGGCCACAGAATGAAAAGATGTATTATGTGTTCCAGGCTGTTTTATAGTGTATTTCTTCTTGACAGGTTCCCTTTAAGACAATTCTCTGCTGTATATTTTTTTGCAGGTTTGGAAGTAACAATGTAGCAGTAGGACAAGCTCATCACATGATTTCATCACAAGTAGCAAATTTAGCTTATATATTATATTTTCAGAAAAATCTTTAGGTCACTGATGCACAAGCCTCCACCCCCATATTCCTGATGAATAGTAAGAAAATAAACATCCTAAAGCAGTCCAAGTAGAGACGTATACATGAAACTGAGAAAAAGAAGAGGCATAGCGGTTAGCTACTACCCACATTAACCAGAACTCTATGCTACACTTTGACATGCTTTGCAATGAAAAAAAAAACCCATAGCGCTTGCAAACAAGCCCGAAACAAACCAGTGCCAATTACAACCAAATGGGAGAAATAATATTTTAGTCACGTAACCAACATGTGGAGCTGTTAGAGAAGGCACAGAATAAAACAAAAGTGAGTGTGGTTGAGGAGGGGCGAAGCATCTGTGGCAATTACGACTTGAGGGATTGAAGGAGAAACTGGATTCTACTGAGGGAATAGTCTTTGTGTATAATTCCACAAGTCCAGCGCAGGCCTCCTCGCAGTTGGAAGTGAGGCTTTTCACACCACCGTGTATACAGGTGCAGACACACAAACAATGTAGTGAAGGAGGAAAATACAAGAGAAAAGAAAGGAAACTAAAAGCGGGTTAATCTGCTCAACAAGCCGTGCACTTAATGGCTGCCCTAATTACAGCGGGCATCTTGCTACACCGTAAGAACAAGAGGGGACACAAGCGAGGACAACAAAACAGGGGGCGCATGATTTAATGACCCTGACTGGACGGGCACACTAAATAACAGCTAATCAGCCAGGCAAGCTGGAGGCTGGCATTCACACCCACGGCTGCAGCTACTCTTACACACAAACAGGGCACTACTTAAAATGGGGTCTTGTAGGCTTTTATAATGTGGATGCATCCATAATAATGAAATGTGAACAGTATGAAGTGACATATCTAATTTTAATATAGGGTCCCCAGTTTGCATGGGATTCTCTAGGTCCAGTCTGAGATATCAGTTGTGTATGAACACTAAGGAGCACCATCATCAGGACCAGTGCTACTGCATATAAACTAGATCAGATCAGTCATCACTTTGGGCCCTATTACACCAACAGATTATCTGACAGATATGAGCTGTTTTTCTGTTTATAGTCCATGCCTGGCTTTGGCTCAAAAAAATCTGTCAGATAATCTGTTTGTGTAATAGGGCCCTTTCTCTCCAAAATTTCTGTACCATGCCAAAAGAAATCATGACAGAAAGCTCTATCTATGAATGGTGTACTGTAAGCAACAGAAATCACTGTAAAACTACTACAGTGCAGGACAAGCCGAGTGTCCCTGCAAATCATCAGCTCGGAATTTATGCTAGACTAGTTTTGCAGTCACCCTGCGAGTGCACAATTCTCTTTTCTCACCCATCTAAGATGCACCACACCCTACTACATTTATAGTAACTGACCAAGAAGCAATTGCCCAAGCAGAAATTTTTGGTCTTAAATATTTGAGGGAATTCCTTTTTATTAAACTACCAAGGATGTGCGTTTTTATGTAGTAGACTGGCAGCTTTTAATAATAACTAGTAACCTATAAGGAAAGCAGAGGACAGGTATAGCAGCATCTGCATCATTCTATGTTTCTGCCGTTCCATTAACAGATCTTCGTGGAGGAAAATAATGGCGCAGCATCACTGGTACAGTGTTCAAAATGATCAATTATGCCAAATTAAGTGCCCGGTAATAACCAAGATCTTCTAGTCATCACAAGTCATCAGTAATATACCTGTCCGCACGGATGATAGTGATAGAAGGCTGGTATGATCAGTAGCAATCAATCTGGCAATGTCTGGGTGGTTACATATTTTTACCCAATTTATAAAATTGCTGAAACAATTCTCCCCCTTTTCTTGCCAAAGGAATAGATGGCACCTCCTTGGAAGTACAGAAAGTAACAATGACCTTGACAAAGGATGGTGGTTATAGTTTTCATCTTTTTGGTGCAGGCGAATGATCAGCCATTTTTGGGCCAGCATAAATATTCTGTAGGTAAAAATTCCATCAGTTTCCAGATATCTGTCCCTATACTCCTGTACCCAAAATAACAGAGTACAATGCTCAGGGGGCGGTTTCTGCTGATCATCCAGCGCCGGGATTTGCACTGAGCATTTTCACAAATCTGCTGGTAAGAAGAGCACTTCCTCTTTTTTTTTTTTTTTTCCTTCAACAGACGACAATGAATGCTGAAAGCCCGGGGACATGTGATCTCTGCAGCAGCAATGTGGAGCTTTGGAGACAGCATGTCTAGAATCATGACTGGAGCGAAAGTAATCTGCCCTAATCACATGAAAGAGGCACATACAAGTCCACATCACACATCTGTGGCCTCCTGGTCTAAGCCCATACTTCTGAGTGGCCATCATCTAAAGTAACTATGATGAGCTAGACATGGAATAAGAGGCTCCATACTTCTCCCCACCCATACAGAAAAAGCTGCATGGTCAGCTGGAACGTCCATGCTGCTCTATGCAGCAAAACAGCAGGACACAATCACCAGAAAAATGTGAGAAAAGAAAGCAGGAAGGATTGGTTGTTCCTTTTCCTCCTATACTCATGTCAATGACTGGCTGAAATGTGCAATGCCAAAAGAGTATGTAAGAGTGAGTATGGGCGGGATGCGCCATAGTTGGCATATGTCAAACTCTCCATCTGCTGAAAGACTCTTTACAGTCCACACACACATTATTGATGCCATTCACCCTTCATTTTATACTGTAGGTAGACATATACAGTTTGTCATAATAATAAATATGTCCACAATGTCCCTATTGGATAAGAGGTGGGACGAGGAAGGCTTCACCTTCCGTCTCTAGCTACGGAGACCTCAAACACTTATCTAACTACAATTTCCTTGGTTGAGTATAATAACAGGAGGCATGGGCATATGCAGACAAAAGGAAAGTCACATACAAGGAGATCATTTACTTCTGTTCCCAGCCCATCTAGAGATGTGTGCATTGCTCAGTAACATTTATGAGGTCACACTGCCCCTAAGCCCTTTTGTGGTCTATAAAATGCTCTTTAACCACATGTCAACAGTCAGGGGATCTTCTTCAAGGGTGAAGGCTGTTAAAAGATTAGCGGTGCATGAGTGATAATGTGCCTTATAATGCCAACATGAAAATCACTAGGTCTTAACCCCTTGAATAACTGGACTTGATACAACAGCTGTTTATGTAGTGTAAGGGCTATGAGAATAACCTTACGGATCAATGGCATCTCTCATGTTACCAACATATTTTACTCCAGCTTTGGTCTCCAACCTCTACACTTAATGTACAGTCTATATCCGCTGCAGCAATCTTGTCAGGGGTAGACATAGTGACTGCCTTTGTTGCAGTCAGAACCATTTACTACTTGCTAATTGATTTGTTAGCAAAATCCCTGACAACCTGCTTTGGCCAACAAGCGTGCACAGTGTGCCAAGATCAATGTGCACTGGTCTGCATCATCTGGAGGATCTGACACATGCACTGCCAAAGAGAATGTGTGCTAGAGATAAAGTGGCACATGAGGGCTTTCCACCCTGCTCTGCAACAGCAACATATTTACAAGTGCACCATGACAGATTTCATTGCCATTCAGAACTCCTTATTAACCCTGGCTGTAATCGGTGGTCTTATTTAGCCAACACACCACTGATTCATCTGCATTCTGGGCCACTTCATGTTTTTGTTTTGCTCAAATAAACCATTGCCAAACTATTATGTTGCAACGGATTAAATTATGGTCATCATAGGGCATACTGGCAACAGATCTTGCTTTCATAAGCGTAAAGGAAGAGTCAGTTTTAGGGTACAAACCCACTTGACGTATTTGCTGCGTGAATCAGTCTTAAAAATAAGCAGGCAAAACGCAGGTTGGCTTTATACGATTGTTCTGCGTTAAAATACGCAATTGCGTATTTTTGAAGCGTGAAGCTTGTTGTTAGCAAAGCATCAGTTGTTAACAACTTGTGCGAAAAACGCATGTAGCTTCACGCTTCAAAAATACGCAACTGCGTATTTTAACGCAGAACAATTGTATAAAGCCAACCTGCGTTTTGCCTGCTTATTTTTAAGACTGATTCACGCAGCAAACACGTCAAGTGGGTTTGTACCCTAAGGGGTGTGGACAGGTATTACACACCTCCTCATGCACATTTGCAACCTCCTATTTAGACATTTGAACTTTGTACCGTCAGATATAGCTGCAGCTCAACACTCCGACATGGTAACAGTACACAGTATTTTCTACGGCAAATTACTGACCACAAGCTTCTCAGGCCTTTCACAGATTAGCACTTCATGTAGTTTTCTAAAGAATCCAAACCAGAACAAGGTCAGTCAAACACCAAAGGTAAAAGAATCTGCACTGTGTTTATGTGCATTTATCTTTCATGTATATCCCTGCTTAATAATAGACATGTTAAAAGAGAAACCATATATAACCTACATTAGAACATCAAACCTTGGCCAATCAACAATGACCTATATAGGGTCAACCTCAACTATTAACCTATATTAACCCCATAAACAATTACTCAAAAATACTCTTTATAAATACAAATTGATTTTATTGAAGAACAACAACCCGATTACGGGTTGTTGTTCTTCAATAAAATTAATTTGGATTTATAAAGAGTATTTTTGAGTAATTGTTTATGGGGTTAATATAGGTTAATATGTTAAAAGAGAAACCAGTATGGATGGGATAGCTTTAAAAACATATGGCATGGGCAGAATCCAGCTGGGGGGGTATTTTACCATCTCAGCTAAAATAATTATACTTGTAGCACTCGGCCTGGGGGGGGGGGGGGGGTAGTAACAGAGTATTAACTCACTTCTTCCCGTGCCTCTTCAGCCCCACATCGGCGCTGCTGAAACCCCGCTGATGATGTCATCACAACTCGGGGAAAAAATGCCGGCGGGGGTCCTGAGGCTGGTCGCGCCGCTCACCACAGCCACGAGGAGACGTAAGTTAGGACTAGTTATTACATTCCCTCCTGCCGGCCGCCTGATTTAAAAAAAATTTATGGACTTCTTTAATTTTGCAAACTTGTCTTCTTCTCATGAAAAGCTGCTCCTTCCCTCATTGTTGAAAGCTCTATGGCAAGGTCACCAACCACCATTCTGATCTAAGTCTTATTTTCAGAGGAACACGGCTTTTGGAGAAGTCCATCTTGAAAGTGGAGGCGGGATAGCTCAGTCAGGGAACCGAAGATGCCGTAGAACACCACCGAGGAAGAATGGAAAGGTAAGAATAGCATCTTTGTAATATTCTGTGCCAGGGCAGCAACATATTAAAAAGTTTAAAATGAGCAAAATTCTCCTTTAAAGTGATGACAAGTTCCCTTGCTTATGATAGAAATAGCGACCTATAGAGTAGCCAGTTGCAGAGATGACTGCACGTACAATTTCATACGTACGTAGGCAGCTCTGCTAATGCCAGTTACCGGAGCTGAAGGTCAAGCTATAAATAGATTGCCAAATACCAATGCTCCGGGTACAAAGAAAGCCTTATGCGATTAACCCCCCTCCTGGCATCAAATAAATTAGGGTAGGTGTATCTAGGACATAGTAGATCTTGAATCTGTATTCCAGAAAATGTTCTTTTTGGACATAAAAACTGATTTCTAAGGATAGAACAAACCTAACCATATCTTATAATTATATTCAAACCATAACCAACCTCTGGGACAAAAATGCTGAAAAAGAAGGGGCTAGCTACAGTGATGCACTGGTTTGGTGCTGTGCCCCCTCCTAGCTTTTTTCTGCACATTTTACCACCAACAGGCCAGATTATTTGAGAACAATTTTTCTATGATATGTATAGAGTGACAGCGTGCTTTCAGAATAATGTTTTCCCGGTGAACCCAAGATAATTTTCTCTGACACTGGTCCCCTGCCCCCTTTCCACATTACCAATGTAACACACTAGGTAAATGTCACCCAGCTAAACCCATTCTAGGAAAAATATTTGTTCAAATCACCTTATAAAACAGCGGAGCCAGCACCTTAACAGTCACTAGAGACGAGTAAAATCAGTACATTCTACCTTTCACACCTCCACAGAAACAAGTCAGCATCTACCTAGACACATGCAAACACAGAACGGAATGAACCCAAGAAGGGGTATTTTACTGTAAGCTCTTAGGTATATCAGCCTTCAAGAACAGGAGAGTTCTGAAGCTTACGGGAAAGAGAACCATCATGCACTGCACAGAAATACACAAAAATGGACTTCCCCTACTTATCCCACGTAGGCTCCGTTCTCTCCTCTTCCATGGTTAGCAGCTATGAGGTGGCCTAGTGCGGTTCAGTATGACTGGCTGACCCAGCACTTGTAGTACACACACACGCCTGCACCATGCCTCAGCCAGCCACACAACTGGAAGGAAAAACCCAAACAGCCTTTAGAAGAAAGCCATTTACTGTATGTAGTAAATCTCCCTTATTTAACCCATGGGAAAGACTTACAGATGAACAACATCACTTTACAAGCAGTACATTGTAGCATTTAATTGAAGCTATATGTCAAGAGATCCTTTGAGTAGAAGGGATGAGACCTGAAGTACAACCTGCGCACACATTTTGCTGTGGATTTGCCAGACATTGGTGATGCGGCCTTAGAAACAAAGAGCATTACTTATTTTTAGATTTAGCAGCTGCTAATAAAAAGTCACATTTACAGTAAATAACACTTCAAGTCCTGGCCCTCTTACTGGTCACAATAGAGAACTTTTTTTTGCTTACCATTTGAACGCCATATTACTGCTTATGTGATTTTTAAGAACATGAAAACCCTTATAAAAGCATAATAGTAATTGTAATGAGGTGCTATACCACAGAATTTCATAGTAATTTACTTGTTTACCATTCTAATCCAGCGTCTTATGATTCCACTTACCATTCCTTTTCAGCAAAAAGATTCACGTATGCCATAACCGGGTTTCTAACGTGGAGTGTATTCAAGAAACTGATCCTCGTAAGTCACATAAAATTGACATTTTCAAAGTATCTTTAAATATAGAAAGTTTCCTTAAACAAGAGTAATTGCACTAAAAGCAAATATTTGGCTGCTTGGGGCTTTCTGTAAACGAAGGTTTCCTTCTTGTGGTGATTTAATAGTGGAGGGCCTGTCAAGAGGTTCCTCTCAGTAGCCCACCCAGCCTGTCTCATCAGGTCTGAGGAAACCAGGCTGCAGCCTTGATCACTACTTTTATCTCTCTATCTCCAGTTTTGACATCTTCCAGAATATTTAAAAGGATATTTCCATCTCCATTAGCACAGTGAACCTTGAAGGCCTTGCCAAGTTGAATAATTCTGCAAACACATTTCATTTAGCAAACTTCTTTCCCTATCCTGATATGGCTGCACTTTAAAAGGGGTTATCCGGGTAACAAAAACCATATTCAAAATGAACCCCCTTCCCAATACCACCCTGTGTCTAATATACATGTATAACCTATCTTGCACCCTTCCCGTTTTTTTCCTCATTCTTATCCACTCTGGAAGTCTAAATTTATCTGCTCTGTGTCCTCTTTGACAACATGCTGCTCCCTCTTCCCCCTCCCTTTGTAGACACAGGACATGTGATCATCTGCATCATCTCCATGCACCTGTGCTGCTTCTATAGACTCACATGCGTCCCTGAGCCTAGGTTTCTGTAATATGAAAACTTATAGTTCTATCTGTGCTTGCTGTCAGTGAATGCAGGCATATGTACCTGTCACAGCTCTGTATATTGTAGTTTTATAGATGTTCTTAAAGTTTAGATGGAACTAGAATTTTTAATTCACAGTTAGCAATCAGAGATCTAAACCTACACTACACCCCCCACCCCTGGTAAATAGATGGCTGTTATGCAACACATGGCTACGCCATGCGCGCATCAGCTCTGCTACATTATAAGCTATTATGGAACACCTGTTGGGGTGATGTGATGCAAAATCAGTAAAAAAAAAAAAAAAAAAAAAAAAAAAAAAAACAGTCCTGAGGTTACTGTGCAATAGTAATGACAGCAGTGGGCAATAAAGAAAGCTAAGTGGGCAAGTATGCAAATGGCCCAATCAGGAAAATGCATGATGGGAAATGTAGTTTCCTCGATGGTGCCATCTTGGATATAGATTGATTTTTTTTTAAGAAAAACTTGTAACTCAGGAATGGCAGCAGCTAGAAAGACAGGAGATGGGTCAAAATACTCAGGGGGACTTAGTAAGACCAGCTAGCATTTATGTTTTTAGCTCTTAGGGGGATAGCCCCTTTAACTCCATTGTTGACAACTCACTGTCTAGGTTACTGTCCACCACAATGTCTTAAAAGCAGTGGTCTAGCTGGTACACACATAGCTATAGCATACATATTTAAAGTGTCACTGTCGTTATAACTTTCAAAATCTAAATCATTAGTAGATGTGATATAAAGCAAGTTTGCAATTTAGATTCATTCTTTTTTTTTTTGAGTTATCATGGAAAACACAGCACTTCCTGTTTTCTGACTTTTTTTTCTCAAAAACAGGAAAGTCAGAAAACAGGAGATTTTGACTCTCTGTACTGGCTGGAATTATAGTGTGTTTACACAGACAGATTTATCTGACAGATCTTTGAAGCCAAAACCAGGAACAGACTATAAACAGGGATCAGGTCATAAAGGAAAGCCTGAGATTTCTCCTCTTTTCAAATCCATTCCTGGCTTTGGCTTCCAAAATTTGTCAGATAAATCTATCTGTGTAAACGCACCCTTACTGTGTTTAGTCTGTTTTTTGTTTAACCAGCTCAAGTCAGAAAATC
The DNA here is from genome assembly GCF_027789765.1 of Dendropsophus ebraccatus. Lineage (NCBI taxonomy): Eukaryota > Metazoa > Chordata > Amphibia > Anura > Hylidae > Dendropsophus > Dendropsophus ebraccatus. Next base: position 92,743,579 of record NC_091455.1, read on the forward strand.
TGCCTTCAGGAGACTAGACCTAGATTTTTGGTTCAGCTTTGTTTTACAGCATGATAACAAAAAAATTATGTATATTGCAAACTTTCTTTATTTTACATCTACTGATGATATAGGTTTTTAAAGTTATAACGACAGGGACACTTTAAATATATTATAAAGTATATATACACCTGGGGCTGATTTATCATTGGAGGTGTAAGGCCGCATTTCCCCTTTCCGTGTTCTGCACGGAACATGGATGTGGAAGGCCTGCAGCGGACTGTATGTTAGAGCACTTCACTTTATGAATCGGATTCCACTGAGGAGCTATTAAATGTTAGTGTTCCACCAACCTAATAGGCAGCCATTAGAGATGAGCGAACCTCGAGCATGCTCAGGTCCATCCGAACCCGAACGTTCGGCATTTGATTAGCGGTGGCTGCTGAACTTGGATAAAGCTCTAAGGTTGTCTGGAAAACATGGATACAGTCAATGACTATATCCATATTTTCCACATAGCCTTAGGGCTTTATCCAAGGTCAGCAGCCACTGCTACTCAAATGCCAAACGATCGGGTTCGGATGGACCTGAGCATGCTCGAGGTTCGCTCATCTCTAGCAGCCATTTAACTGGGGTCTGGATGGAAGTAGCTTTGCGTCAGCACATGCAACATTTTAACAAAAGTCACGATTGATAAACACAGCGTGAGGACCACAGCAACAAGACGTATCAATCACCCTTCCCTAAACAAGTAACGCCAATCGGCAAGAAGATATATCAGGTAACCTGTCATCAATGGGAGAACAGAGCAGCATATCAGTCCTACAAGTATAACTGTATAAGTTAAGATGGGAATACTCCTTTGATAGACACGTCTGTGTGCCGTAGTTAAGGTAATGTCCCTTTAATAGACATGTCTATGCGCAATACTGGCTGGCTGCTCTTATTGTAACCTCTGTTTTTACAAGCTGTGAAAAATGAACAACATGAAATATATGCAGTACATGCTATCTATAGATGTGCTACATAACCAGATTCACAATGCTTCGCTTCAATTGAGAAGCAACATACTTTTCCTTCAGCACCCGCAATGGGGGAAATGTAGTACTGTACTACAAGACTTCAAATACAAAATGGTCGGGGCAGCTGTTTGCAGGAGCACTGCACACTGTGTAGAGGACCCCCCCCCCCCAATTACTTTCATATGGTCTAATAGATCAAGCTGTTCATTCAGACATTAGCTTTAACCACTTCATGACCGGATCATTCTCCCGCATTAATTACCAGACATTTCCTTTTTTTCTCACTTAATTTGGTTTATATTGTTTTCACATTTTTCACTTTAAGCATTGTGCCCCATAAGGCCAATAAAGTCCTTTTTTTTAATTGCAGAGGTATTAGCCCCAGTGACTGGGGATATAAAGCCTCCTGACACTCACTGTGGAGCTGATCCTGCAGCTATCCAGCAGTCACATTATGGCCGCCTGCTGAGCTATGTACACTTACTGAGTGCTGTGTATACAGAGGTCAGGAAAGCAGAGATGGCAGTCAACCATCTTCTCTCTGGAGAGGTCTGCTGCCGGTGACAGCTCTTCTTTCCAGTAGCTGCACAATTTCTGGGTCAGTTGTGGACAAAAGCCCACACCTTCCATTTTACCAGGTTAAAGTAGTACAGGACTTGTAGATCCTATAAACATCTGGTTCCCGCCTGAGGTTCATACATAGGCCTGCCACAGAACCTACACCACAAGCACCAAACAAGGGAGCTGCAAATGACTTCTAATGATGACTAACATGACTGCATCCTTTATAAAATGGTAGCTAAAAATCATTCCAGCATGTTTATGCGTATAATAAAAACATAGCAGCACACAAGCTCTATTTCAGGATTTGCCTAGTAAAGGTCTGGCCACACAAGTGGATGATACAGGCCTCACTGAAAGGCTGCAGGATATGGACAAGGTGGTAGGAACAAGGAAAGAGACTCACTATAAAACCAACCCCAGGCCACACAAGATGAAAGCAATTAAAACAAATGAAATCTCCATGGCATTCGACCATTACTATTCCATACCGGGCTGACAAAAGACACAGATGACATAATGGCTATCAGTCTACGTAGAGTTATTTGTAGAAGTGGAATTCGTTCACACACAGGGTAACAGTAGCTCTCATTCACGCGCCTCCATTATGTCCACAAACCTACCTGACCACATAATCCCACATTACACAGACCTTTTACCACAGAGAGGGTATCTGGGTAATCACAACCTTTACGACCACTCAGAGTAATACGCTTGCCTTCTGTTCACCCACCATAGCAGCCCTGTGCAAAACTGCACGGCCAGCAAATCTTCCGACCATGAACGTGAGGCTTTCCACTGCCAGAATACAGAGCATGTAAATCAAGGCCAACAAGTAAAACGGGCAGACTTGTTTCTGGTATGGCTAAAGAGTTCAGAGCTGCAGCTGTTTATAGGTGTGACTGAAGCTCACAATAGCCAGCTGACTGTGCTGCCAGTGAAACATCTCCTCGCACATGGCTTTTGTGTCCCAAATGCTAAAAATTAAAAGGTTAAATCAGTTTGGGAACATTACCGTGTACTAGTGGGGCACTGCATCAACTATATATGGCTATGGCAGTGCTATTATAACTCAGCTGGACGGAGAAAATACATTAACCAATGGAGCGGCCTCATTCTGCTCGGCTGGCCGACATTCCAGGAGTGGAGCGGCCTTCTTCCTACATCACCAGCTGAGACATGAATATTTAATGAGGTGGAAGTAGACTGTCAAATGGGAAATTAATTCTTATTTTTCCAATTCTCCTTACAGCAACATAACCATTCTCTCCTCGGAGAGGCAGCTAATGTCAGAGGAGAGTGTAAGGGGAAAGGAGCAGACTAACGCCATGTAAAATGGTTAAAAGCACTTCACATACACTGGGGCCTAATGACTGACACGGTAGGAGGGGGGAATCCAAGCACATTAACTACTACACATCAAAACCACCAAATCTTCTCAGGATTATTAACCGGAACGACCATACTTTTTAAAATTATTAGCAACCCACAATAGAACAACTGTCATTATCCCAGTGTCCTTGTCCACTGCAGTTCTCAATGTGAATGATATTGGGTCAAATGAAAAATAGTCCATTCAACAAAGATCGACATCACAGCAGGCACCAAGGCTGAATACTGGTATTGCATTATATTGGTACACCATCTAAAAAATACAATCAGTGTACATCAAGGGGGAGCCAGGAGTCTAGGCTGGCCTACTAAAGTGCAGCAGCATTGCTTACCTCTTGGCTCCCTCCCATACATTAAGCTCCCCCACGCTCATCAATAGCAACTCTCCATACAATATAACAGTTGTGTATTCAGGAGACTTTTCTGCCTTTCTTTAGTATTCATTTACAGTACAGCAGACAGTAGGCTCAGGGCTGACATTTAAGCGTTCATCCGCCACACAATGTTTTGGAGGACTACATCCACCCTGAGCCTACTATTTGTGCTGTACTGTGGATGAATAATAAATTCTTCTGAATATAGAACTGATCTCATCAGTGCACTATTTTCAGGCAGTTAGGATACTATTCCACAAAGCGATTTTCAACAAGTATCGATAAACGATCTCAAACGACCGCTAAGGCGAACGACCTGAAATCGTTCACCCAATTACACGGAACGATGATCTTTACTTATGATCATTCTTGCGGTCGTCCTGTCGTCACTACTGTGTTCGTCGCTACTGTGAACGATCAAACAACATCTTATTACACGTGAACGATTTGCAAATAATCGACGATAATTCCATCAAAATTCTATTCTCATTGATCGTTTAATCTTTGTCTGCTAATATGACTATCGCTCAAATCCGAACGATCTAACGATAATCATCCTTTGTAATCCCACCCTTCGTGTATGAACAGTATTTCCATTGTATTGTATAAATAGCTGACAGAAGATTCCCTTTGCCTACCTCAGTAGTTTCAGTGGGGCCCAGAGAAACAAGTAAGGCGCGGGCCCCACCAGTGCGTACATAGACATAAACTACTGTAGTACTAAGAACAACTTACAATTGTTTGATGCTTTAAATGCTACCTGGCTAAATATAGATGTCAAACAATTGCTGTAATGACGGTTAGGAGCGGCCTAACTATACACACACAGGCTTTTGATGTGGGATTTCCTCATTGAGAAACTCAGTGCCCACTCGGCATGATACTGGGCAGTAACCCAGCACTCATCGTCATAAATCCAGCTCTCCTTAACCTGCATATCTTGCTTTGCAGACTGAAAACAGGGTTGTTAGAATGCTTTGTGACAAAGCCAGCAGACAGTTCAACAATCGGTGTGAGAGTTCAGAAAGCAACAAGAAAAGCTGTCGATCACCCGGGACTTCATGCACACCGTTTTACAACCCAGAAACACAAAAGTGAAATTACCAGCTGTGGGTGAAGCAATATCACACAGTGTGGATACAGAGTTTGGAAAAATGGAAGCTGGACTTTCATTTGCTGCAATGACAGAAAGACCCCTACATATCATGTGTGGGAGAACCACCCTTTTTTGCTAAGGCTGGGCTCACACTGCGTTTTCAGCATCCGTTTAACGGATCCGTTTTTTTTAATGGTCAAAAAAGTAGTGTCAACAGTACTTTATTGTGCGTAACAAAAACGCATCCGTTGTGATCCGTTTTTTTTTTTTATAATGGAAGTCAATAGAAAAACGGATCAAAAACGGATGCACACAAATGCATCCATTTTCTGCAATCCGTTTTTTCAAAAAAACTGATCCGTTAAAAATGCAGTGTGAACCTAGCCTTAAGACAAGGGTTTCTCAAAAGGGACTAAGCAATTGCTTGGTGTTTTTGGGTAAAGCATAATAACCCCTTGGTCATTTTCTTGGAACTTCCTCTTTAATGACCAAGCTCATTTTCCAAAATCCAATTTGTCTCACTTTATGCGGTTATAGCTCCATGATGCTCCCGAACATAAAGCTAGTTACACACGTACAAAATCCGCTGCGAGTATGTAAACTTATAGAAAATGACAGGACACACGAAACAATCTCAGCTGATTTAGTTGGGAAACTCGCAGGGTGAAATCCGCTGTGATCCTGTAATATGAAACTAGCCTTAAAGCAAATATACCATTAGATACATCGCTTTGTTTTTTTTTTTTTTTTTTACATGAATGGATCAGCGCCATCGCAGAGATGCCGGTGGCATAGTCCTTTTTTTGAACCGCCGTCCAGTTCCTGCGCACGGCGACAGTCTATTCCCGATCACCGGCCTGGCATAAAACACTGGGGGTGGGCCTGCCGGAACGCTGGGGTGACAAAGCCCCCTCCACTTTGTGACGAAGGCCCCCAGTGCTTTATGCTGGGCTGGTGCTCGGGAATAGACCAGAGACATGCACGTTCAAACAAAGGACTGTGGAACCGGCATCCCCATGCCGGCACCGATCCATTCATGTTAAAAATTCAAAGGGATGTACCTGATGGTATTCACTTTAAAAGTGGATTTTTTTTTTTTATTGCCGCCCCACCGAAGGTACTGGGGCTAGGTCATACTCCCTCAGGGAGTTGAATGTTCCCTTTAAAACCTTCTCCCTTCCAGTTCAGGAACAGCTCCCACCCATAAGAAGGCTTCTCATGGCATATGACCATACATATCACCCAGCCTCCTCTATAGTAACAGTAATATGCATGGTCATGGTCACCTTTCTCCATCTGCAGCCGTCCTAACAAAACAGAACAGGCAGACAAAAATAGAGGTAGAAAGGGACACAACTACATGAAAGTATATATGAGTAAGTGGCAAATTCTTATCCTCAGTATGCTTTGCCTGGTGACACTAAGAAAACAGCCAAACCCTTTAACACTTGCTTAGGGAATGTTTCTCCTCTCCCTTGCGTTGTTGCACTGAGATCTAATCTTCTTTAGTTTAAAAAAAAAAAAAAGACAGTAGTAGAATTCCCAAACAAGAAGCCTTTCTGTGTGTATTTCAGTATGTGCAATTATACAACACCCAAACCACAAGCAGTCACAATGTACTCTTACCAGTGGTGTCCCATTCATTTCTATAACTAATGAACCACTTTTTTAGCCATACAGTATCTGTTATGCAAGACCTGTAACAAGCAAATCCTAAGGGCCCTATTCCACCAGACGATTATCGTTCAGATTATCGTTAAATCGTTTGAATCTAAACGATGATCGTTCGGTTGAAATGCAGTTAACGATTAACGACTGAACGAGAAATCGTTGATCGCTTTATAAGACCTGGACCTATTTTTATCGTTGCTCGTTCGCAAAACGTTCACATTGAATAAGACATCGTTCAGTCGTTCGCAATAGATACGAACGCAATAGCGAATAAATAGCGAAGAAAAACGATCGCAATTACGATCATAAGTAACGATTATCATTCCATGGAAATGAGTGAACGTTTTCAGGTCTTTCGCAATAGCGGTCGTTTGAGATTGTTAATCGTTAACGATTATGCAAACGATAATCGTCCTGTGGAATAGGGCCCTAAGACTATCCAACTCAGTTCAGCTCCATCATCATTCAGAAACGATAACGTCTACAAACTCCCCGATGCTAAAAAAAAAAAAAAAAAGTGGACACTAACATTTTACTTTTTACTCCAAGAGACAAAGGGTCTGCATTTATCATTTCTCTTCTCACCTCAGGAGTAGTAGCAAGGTGAACCCAGATTTTACTTTCCTTTAAAGGAGAAGTCCGGTGGGAAAAAAAAGCACTTTATAAGCATTTCCCATAATAAGTGTATATTGGTGATTTGTATAACTTTTGGGGGGCAATACAATACTTTAATAAAAATTTTCGCTGGACTACTCCTTTAGGTAAAACTGGTTTGCTCAGTGTGTACAGTGAATGTGTCACCAGTTTTCTTATTCTACTAGTTAGACTGGGGTAACACTGTGTTTTTGCTGTCTATTTAACGGATCCATTTAATGGAAAAGCAGATGAAAAAAAAAATGAATTTGTGTGCATCTATTTTTCAATTGACTTCAATTATAATACAAAAAAAAAAAAAGGATAAAAACATCCTTTTTTTAAAGCACACACAAATGCAGTTGACCACATTTTAGTGTACGCTTAAAAAAAAACTGATGTGTTTTGATCCTTTTTTTTAAATAATGAAAGTTAAGGTAAAAATGGATCAAAACAGATGCACACAAATTCATCAGGTTTTTACATTAAATGGATCTGTTAAATGGACAGCAAAAACGCAGTGTGAACCCAGCCTTAGTCAAACAGTAGAAAATGCTTTTTTTATATGGTTCAATACATTTTGCATGATCTGCATGATTTCTGGAGTATTTTGCAGTATAGATTGGAAAATAAAAATGAGAATATATAATTGACACCCTCCCTTTAAATCTAGTGAGGTTTCTGTATTGTGTAATACCTGTATTTAAAATTCAAAATGGATTGCTGTGAAAATAAAAAATCACTTGCTACAGGGAAAACTAGCATCATTGACTAAAGCGGTATTAAGTTACATTACGAGTGTATTAAATAAGTTTCTGTAGAGAGGAAGAGGATGTCTATTCATTTCCCTATTCAAAGGAAATGATAATTGCTGTTAGTATTATTAAATACAGAAAGCTATCATCAGTCATATTCATAGTAAAGATGATGTAAGCGTTACTTCCATCTACATTGCACAACGTGCAGGATGGTTCATCGCAGATGGTACGCTGCAGTAAAGGATTAACAGGTCAGATTATACCTTCCTGCTGATGAGGTGTTCACTACGGATTCGCAGATAACCAGCACAGGAAGTGACAGTGGTCAGAGAACACGTCCATGGGGACTTGGGCTACTCTCTACAAATGACACTTAGAAGATTGTGAAGCACTTTGAAGCCAGAGAAATGGTGTTTACAGTCAGTGTACAATCCTGATGGAAGTCTTTGCCATATCTGGAGATTTGCAGCAGGGGGTAAGGGACAGCAAATTTCCGTAATCCACTAATGATTATCAGGCCTGAGAAGGAAGTCTGTCTGGACGATTTCCTTTCACCCTCCTTAACAAGAGCCGCAGGCAAGGAAACTAGAAATGGGGAAAAATGAGAGTCTCTGTAAAGCTTGCTTCTATATGTCACTGGGCCAAGGCAGTGGCAACTTGTGGCAGATCAAAAGAGTGACTAGTTTACTACATCCTGTACTAGGAGACCACTGCGTGCAGGAGCGTTCAGCGACAGGTAATCACCCTGAGTGGCCAGCAGAAACAACCGGCCGTGCGGGGGCCAGTACAGGCGCTGCTCCTGCACCGTCATCTAGTAATGGCAGCACTATCATTATAAAAAGCCTTGGGGAAGATAAAAGGTGGCTGCATCTTGACATCTGAACAATATTTCTTGCTCTAAGTATTGGTGCGGTAAGGATTAATAACAGTCTTTTTCCAAGATTTTACAGAGAACATTACTCACCTGAAGCATTCCTGTCAGAAAATGCAGTTTTCCAAATGTACAAAAGCTGAAGATTAAATTGTGAATTAGAAGCCAAGTCGTCTATCCCGTACCATTGAGCTTGCAAATAGATTTACACAAGTGATGGACAACAGTTGACACCAGGAGCGGCCTCTTTCACCACTGGATTGGATGCAAGCTCCTATTTCAAGTGCCTTATATTCCCAAAATAGCGATAGCGGCCACAATTACTTACAGCAAGCTCTGTTTATTAACACCTAGTAACATTATCGCATATCAGGAACACTTACCAGTACAGTATCTGGATTCCTTACAAACGCTTTGTTATGGCCAACACCTTAGTTTTTAACATGTATAATGAACATCAAGGTGTGAGAAGCTTCACTAGAAGAAGTCTCTGACATGGAACCCATTCATTGATTCATTTATTTATTAATTTCTTTACAAACAAGATGGACTTAATTTCCCCTGGCACTTAAAACACATTACAAAGTTACACCCCCCACCACTCTAGAAGCATGGAGGGGAGGCTGTCGAGGGGGGTGATCACTGTCGACCAGAAAATCTTCAGCTGCCTGTGGAGGGACGCTCGCCTAACCAGTATCACCAGATGCCGGACAGCTTGCTCAGCTCAGGTTGGCTGAGTAAGCTGTCAGCCTGAGACACTAAAGCCCCCTCTTAAGCATCACCAGATGACTCAAAGCTTGCTCAGCTCCAATTGGCTGTAAGCCACCTGAGCCGCTGAATGGAGGGGCGGTAGTTTTGAATGGCCGAACCAGGAAGTGGTGAAGAACAGAAGACAGTTATCGGCACATGGCGGGGTCCCAGGAGGGACGAATTTTGAGCAGCGACAGACTCTACAGTGAGGGTAAGTATTATTATCTTTGCCCCCCCCCCCACCACCACCATGGCAGAGTTGTCCTTTAATGCAGTTAATCAAAGGTTAACAAAGGCTACGGGCTATGTTACACGGCCTGATATCCTGAATATGCTAGCACCAGTCTGCTAGATCGGCGCTCGCTTATAGAGCCTATTAGACAGCTCGACTATCGTTAGTGATGTCTGTGCAGCCCTTGCTGTATATAGAAAATAACATGTTTTTTACTTAACTTTCCAGACTCCTTGGTGTCCCAACGGCCTTTCCAAGCTGTCAGGAGCCGCCACGAAAACTTCTACACCAGTTTCTGCAATGACAGCCTGCTTAGCTAATCACTTAGACGGGCAGCGCCATGGGCAGTGATTGGCCGAGTGGCCTATCACTCCAGAGACAGTCACAGAAGTGACAATAGCAGAGTGGGTAGAGGGCAGAAGCTAGAAGAACACCAGGGGTGTGGACAGGTATGTATAAAGTTTTTTTTGGTTTTTTTTAGCCGTTAGTCATTAGCCGTCGGCCATGCGTCGCTATTACACGTAGCATTGTGCAGTCGGCGGCTGATGATTTTTCAACATGTTAAGAAGACAAGCAGCTGATGATTAGTTCGTAGTCGTACGTAGTGATCGTAGTCTTTATCACACGGAACGTGAATCTGCGAGATTCAGCTGTGCATATTATTGGCATAATGGGACCCCAAATGCTCAATGGAAATAGCAACTTGTTTTAATTTTCATATAGAAGAGACTGCATAACATCACTAAAACAGCAAGTCTCATTAAAAGCCAGTTATATAACGCAAAGAGAATGTCAGGTTGTCTCTTTATAATTACCAGCTCATCTGACAACGCTCTTTCACAGCACTCCTTAGCTTGGTACAAAAGATTACTCACATGCATGTTAACAACAGGGTTTTCAGAGACTTTTCAATGCTCCCGCACTTTGAATATGACCTAGCCTAAGAGAGCTGCAGTATCAGGCACAACCGGTACAAAATGTACAGAGTTCTGCCTTCACTAGATCAAACCCACAACCAATTTCATATAGATGGCCTAAACCTAAGGAAAGCTCACTGCATTAAAGCCCCCCACCAGACAATGAATAAGTCTTGGCCCGTTGCCCCAAAGAACCTATGCATCTTCATAGAGTATATGTTGAGTCTTCTGTTAATATTTACTGTAAGAGTCCGATGACAGCCATTTTTAATTATTCTAGGGGCTTCCTGCTAAGCACATGACAAATCATTCCCCATTACTGTCTGCGACTAAACTAAAGGGGGGTTCTGGATGTTTTAGAGTGAATCTTTTCGTAGCTTGATTTGCACAGATTATGATGTACAAACTTTTTTACTGGAAAATCCCATCACTGTTTACAATCTATTAACATAAGTTGCTACCAGGTTCGTTTTCATAACAGGCTGGAAATGTATTATTCTGTCTGCTGCAGGAAGTGATCAAATCGTCGTTTTGTGGAACACATGACCAAACAAGCGTCACTCATTCTGTTCCATTATGACTACATTCACGTGGGTAAAAGTAAACTAGACACTTAACCTTAGTTCCTGGCATTGCTATGGTCTCACCTGAATGTAGGATGTTGTTGTAACACAAGTAATGGCGGGCCTTCTTCTACTAGTTCACCAATTATGGCATCTCAATGAGAGATCAATTTAGTTGTAATATAAGTCCCCCAGGGGGATTTCTAGTTAGTGTGTGTGGGGGGAAATGTCTTCATTAATAAAAAAAAAATCCCTTCATATAATATAAGTTTAAATCACCCCCTTTTCCCATTTTATAAATAAAAATGAAAAAATAACTAAAATTAAAAGTTTGGTATCGCTGCACGTTGAATCACCAGAGCTATTAAATTATCGCATTCCTGATCGCATACAGTAAACTGCATAGGCTCAGAATTACAGTTTTTTTAAGGTTTAAAGTTTTCTGTAAAAGCCATCAGATAACATAAAAGTTATATAAGTTGCATATCGTTGTAATTGTACTGACTTGTAGAACATAGATAACATGTCAGTTTTATCATAGAGCACACGGTGTAAACACTTCTCCTTCCTGCTGAATCTGGTTTGGGTTTAAAATGCTGCATTAATAACTGCACTTTAAACTGCATTAAAACTTCATGTATGCTTCAGCCTTAGGGCCCTATTACACAAAAAGATGTCTGACAGATTATCTGACATTTTTTTCAGCTCCTGTCAGGAATGGACAATAAATAGAGGAAAAACAGGTGGTAAAGATAAGACTGAGATTTCCCCGCTTTTCAAATCCACTCCTGACCTTGGCTGAAAAAAATCTGTAAAATAATCTGTTAGACATCTTTTGGTGTAATAGGGCCATTAGGGTATTTAGGGGTACACCCCCTGCTGGTTACACCCAATTGTCCATTTATTTATAGGGAAACAGACAAAAGGCACAGTGCAGCGTTCTAAGAAAATATGCTCTTGAAATGTTACTTCAGAGTAAATAATAATTTAGAGGGTGGTGATAGGTTTTCTTTAAAGACACTTTGCAGAAAGGAACCACCATATCTCGCTGGATATATACGAAGGCATCATTTCTCTATATTCTGAGGAACACCACATTCCAAAGGAATGCTTTTATCCATATACCTCCCACTGCCTCTATGCCGAAAATAGGGAGTGGATTTTTCCCTGAAGGACTAAACTCTGGACTCAGGAATACGAGAGGACTAGATGACTGGCGTGCTGATGAAGCTAGTGCAGGACCCCCATGGATGACAATAAATAATCATGTATGGTCTAATGTTTGACTTGTGTATTAGTCATGTGCTGCCTACTACACAGGCCACACAGTAGACCAGACATGATTACAAGTGATATCAAAAGCCTTATCCACATACAGAAGGCTGGAAGTGGAACAAGAGCAATCCTCCAATTTATCATCCATGATAGCAGTGCTGGAGGAGCTACTTCTTGGCCTGCTTCACATGAACCATATGGTAATCTAAGAACGGGTCTGCAGAACTGCTGTAGTCCATGTGGTGCACGTTGAGGGTACGTTCACACGTACAGAGTTCACAACAGATTTCACAGCAATACTCTATTCTGTCACTGCCCATGGCTCAACATTCTCACAGTGGATCTTCATTCTGCTGCAGTAATGTAGCCACTGCCTCCTTAACCCCCCAGCTGCCAGACTACAAGGTAATACACTACCTGCCCGCACGCTCTCACCTGCTTCTATAATTGGCTGAGCGGGAAGTCAGGAAGCCGGGAGCCAGAGGAGCAGGCAGGAGCATGGGCAGGTAATGTATTAGCTTATAGCCCAGTAGCTGGTGGGTGACAAAAGATTATTGCAGCGGAACTCGCAGCCTGAAATCTGCTGCAAACTCGTGTGAATGTAGCCCTAAAAGGGGATTCTACTCAAACATAACTTTTCATATGATGAGACTAACAATTCCTTCCATACTTATCCGTTCTTATCTATTCAGTCTCCTTCGCCCAGTTGAGCTGCTGCTTTCTGCTGAAGACACAAAAAAAAAATTGTGTGTGGGCTTTTCTCTCCCTCTCCCCCTCCCTTCTGAGATGGCTATATGCACAAATCCCTGGTTGGCCATATCTGCAACTTTGTAGTTTCTTTGTAATACTGGAAGAGTTAATCTGAGATCAAGTTATAAATCCCTGGCCGGCTGTATCTGGTACTTCGTAGCTCCTTGGTAATGCCAGCAGAGTTCATCTGAGGTCAAGTTGCAGATGAACTTACTGTGATTAATCCTCCTGGCATTACAAAGTTGCAGATAGGGACTTGTTTACAAGGGAGGGGGAGGAGGGAAGATGGAGACAAAAACTCACACACAGATTTTTTTGTGTCTTCAGCATAAAGCAGCAGCTCAGAAAGTGTGGGGGGGGGAGGAGACTGAATATATAACAAGTATGGAGGGAATTGTTAGTCTCAACATGCATAGCAACATATGAAAAGTAACTTTGGGGGAGATTTATCAAACCTTGTGCAAAGGAACAGTTGCTCATAGCAACCAGATTACAGCTTTTTCAGAGGAAACCTGATTGGGTGCTAAGTGCAATGACTTCACTGTTTCTTTGCACATGGATTGATAATTCTCCCCCATTTACTTTGTTCCCACCCATAAATAGAAGACTGTTTATAAGCAGATAACTGGCTTTAAATTAAGGGTATAGAACCTACCAATCATTGTACAGAACCTACCCATCATCCCTTCCCATTCCCTCCATCCATCCCCTCCTTGGTTGAACTTGATGGACATGTGTCTTTTTTTAACCATACTATGTAACTATGTCCAGATTATGTTCAAAAGTGCTCATGGTGGATCAAGAAAGTTAAGGGGTTATCCAGCGCTACAAAAACATGGCCACTTTTCCCCCTACTGTTGTCTCCAGTTCAGGTGCAGTTTGCAATTAAGCTCCATTTACTTCAATGGAACTGGAGTTTCAAAACCCCACCCAAACTGGAGACAACAGTAGGGGGAAAGTGGCCATGTTTTTGTAGCGCTGGATAACCCCTTTAAACCAATACTTACCTGCTGTAGATAGCCCAACAGTGCTGATTCCTACTACCAAGTGCTTTCTGTCTGCATCTGGAAACGCAGGAAATGCTTAAGGTGGGACATGGGACAAGCAAGTTCTCAGCAGGGGCGATCATCACAGTTAAAGTTGCAATGACTGAGGGATCAGCAGATGACAAACTGTGTTTAAATATTTTCCCCCCACTACAAGCACATTAAAATATAAAAATATATAATTTATGAGAAAGGGTTGTTTCTGTGGGGATGACATTGTCGGGAGACAATATGCTGCTTTATTCAGCAGCCTAAACCTCCCACTGCAAAACACTGGCAGATAAAAAAAAAGTGGGCCAACAGCTGTTTCAGGTCATCAAATCTACTTTCAGGCCAGTCGTAATATAGATGACAAGGTTTCCAAATTACACTACCATGAAACTGGCCTAAAGTGTGTTTTTATAGAAAATTTGGTTAATATAGCCGTAAGTGAGGATCCACACACCACATACTTGCTGTAGAAATCCAAGGGCCCTATTACACGGAGCAATTAGCCTAAATTGGGCAAATATCGCTCTGTACAAAAAAAGACAGCCGAGGGGCGAGAGATTGTTCCATCCTCAACTGTTGTCTTTCAAACAATTTTAAGAATCTTCAGCAGCGCATTGCTCCATGTGATAGATGATATGTGAAAGACGGCTGATTAGGTCAGTAAAAGTAAAAAAGTCCACGCTGACTGCAGCCGCTGACAACACCACTGAACCCATCACCGTAGTGACAGCCCACTCTGCCAATGACTGACAGACGGGACGCCGCCGTGACCAGAGCGCACTGGCACTGCAGAGATCAGTACGGAAAGGTCAGCAGTGTCTGTGGCCAGCAGCGAATGCAGAGACAAGGCAGTAGGATGCAGATGGAGCATGGAAAGGTAACCATTGCTTCTTAATTATCTTCTATATTTGTCAGACAGTACTCAGCTGTTTGTAATGAAGTAATGAAGATGGGAAAAGTAACAGCAGTAGTCAAGGATTGCTGCCCACAGTCTAAACGTCCTAAATATCTGCTGCCCAACACCTCTGGAAGATCTTTTGTAAACTCCTAGATGCAAGAGTAGACCTCTCGTGCAACATTGGCCCAGGTAAGGATGGGAGATGGGTGTACTCCATGGACATATAACTATCCATATCCTACTATGTTATGTGTCGTCAGCTTCCAGCCTAAATATGGAATTAACAGATTAATATGAAAAGACTCCAAGCCTCATCACCAAGATCAAGTTTAGAACACATGGGAAAAGCAAAAAGTTATAAAAAGCCAAACCTAAAAATGAATAGCTAGGGAAAGAAATGTATACCAAATTCTTCTAATTAAATGCTAAGCTTGGTGCCAAAACCACAATGGGATTGAGCTCCAGCCACTTCTTGTTGCAGCACTATGGAACGCATCTACAGGATATACGTGTCATAAGAATAAACCTCACACAAAGTCTGAGGATAGCAAGAGACACATGGCAAGCACACGTCACATCTGCCAGTAGAATCAAGAAGCAACATTCACATTATCACTTCTCGGCCAACAATATAACATAATTAAATGTCATTAACTGAAACGCAGCTAACAAACCAATGGTTCTATAAGACACAAGAAATGATGACTAAAGCTCAACACAACATTCAAATTAAACATTTTACATACTAGAAGGTGGTGTAAGCGTCACTGCTGAAGGACATGGCGTCAGGGGCAGTTCCCAACTATAGAGCTGGTAGGGCCTGTGCATAACAATGTTGCATGCTTTATGGGTGCCGAATGTGTGGGACTAATGCTTCTAGGAAACAAAACATAAATACATAAGTAATCCTGAAGAGCTTCTTTCCCCATAGAGAATGCAACAAAAAACTCCACATGAAGTGGGAAAATGTATGGCATAGGGCTCTAAGTACCGCTATGGGTACCCTGGTACTGGCCTACACACGGAGCTAAAATACAGCTAATTGAATACGGTTTACCAACATAATCATGACATTTTATATAAATCGTAACATGTCAAACAGTGGACTAACATATCAGCACTGCTAACTTATAGGGTACAAACCCACTTGACGTATTTGCTGCGTGAATCAGTCTTAAAAATAAGCAGGCAAAACGCAGGTTGGCTTTATACGATTGTTCTGCGTTAAAATACGCAATTGCGTATTTTTGAAGCGTGAAGCTTGTTGTTAGCAAAGTATCAGTTGTTAACAACCTGTGCGAAAAACGCATGTAGCTTCATGCTTCAAAAATACGCAATTGCGTATTTTAACACAGAACAATTGTATAAAGCCAACCTGCGTTTTGCCTGCTTATTTTTAAGACTGATTCACGCAGCAAATACGTCAAGTGGGTTTGTACCCATAATATATTTATAGGCATAAGCAGCTACTCTGACCAAGAATTTCCTATAGTGATGCGAAAAGCCTAGTCACTATCATTGCATCAAACATCAATCATAAAAGCTGTGCAGAATGGAAAATTCTATTACAATTAGAAATATTTAAGATATTATCATTTCCTGTTAAGGACAAGCTCTATTTAACATAAGCACATAGATATGTAGAAACCTGCCATTGGTTGCCCCATTTCTTTTGAGCAGTGGAAGTTGATACAGAGTCGAGGATTCTGGGATTTTTTCCCAATTTCTAACTCTCCTGGGACTTCAATGTATTCTACTTGAACATTCACAGTTTCTAATAACTGTACATTTTTTCTTATCCGTCTCCCTTAGGCCTCATTACTGGAAAGAAGAAAAAGGCAGCGCATGGCGCACCTAGTGTAATTCTGCAGAATTATGTGTCCAATATATTGATGAATTGGTGCTACTCACCTTCACTCGGTTGTGCTATGAGCCCAACACCGCCAGAAGCTTTGATCGCCCGCCGCCCACCAGAGGATCCGATGGAGTCAGTCAGAAGAATCGGTATACGGTGTCTCCAGGCAGGATGCGTGATGTACTCTGGTGTCCTTCAGGAGTTTCTCAATGAAAGATGGGAGTCTTAGTCTTAATTTCTCCAACTACTTTAATGTGATCCCATCACATTAAAGGGGTAGTGCGATGGTAAAGAATTATTCACAGAATAACACACATTACAAAGTTATACAACTTTGAAATGTATGTTATGTCTATGAATGGCCCCCTTCCCCGTGTCCCACCACCCCCACCCGGAAGTGTGGTGCGCTATACATTACCTGTCACGTGCAGACACCAGTCTCCGAGCTTAAGTCAGTGACGTCTTCTTCGGCCTCCCGGCAAAAGGCTCCGACTGTTCCAAATGCTGGCCGCCCTCTGCAGCGTCATCCGATGCTCAGCCACGATTGGCTGAGCATAACTGTGCTCAGCCAATCGCGGCTGAGCACAGTTGTGACGCGGCGGAGGTAGGACGGCGGCAAGGATTCGGCCGTCCGTCCGAAGATGACGTTTGGCACAAAATGGCAGACGGCCCTCGACACAGATCAGGTAATGTAAAATGCACCACGCACTTCCGGGTACACGGGCGGGGGTGGTGGGACACGGGAAGGGGGCGATTCACAGACATAACATACATTACAAAGTTGTATAACTTTGTAATGTGTGTTATTCTGTGAACAATTCTTTACCGCCGCACTACCCCTTTAAAGTAGTTGGAGAAATTAGGACTACGACTCCTATCTTTCATTGAGGAACTCCTGAAAGAGCCGCTCAGTGCCGGACACCAGAGTACACCACGCATCCTGCCTGGATAAGTGACACTGTTTACCAATTCTTAGGCCTCATTCACACATTCAGTGATTTTTCAGATTTTTACTCCGTGATCCATGAAAAATGATCTGTAATTGCATCTGTAGTGCATCCACATCCACTAAAATTGTACAGTTAAGTTGAACTGGTAAAACAACAAAAAAAATTTACCTAGCTTGCCCACATTTAATCCGCGCTTTTCATGGATGTCACGAATGTGACATCTGTGACGTCTGCAAAAAACATGGATACCAAAGACTTCTATTGGATAGTTTGTGCTACAATCACGATGCATACTAAGACATGTCCTATTTTTTTTACGGAATGAATGTGTGAAAAAGCTGAATGTGTAAGGAGCACAACAGGATTGTGGAAGGGGACTAAGTTTATCCATGACAATTTTGCGGGACGTGTGAATGAGGCCTTATGTTCTAATCCTTGTCTGTCCTGTCTAATGCCCTTTCTAGGTCTTTGGAACATCTAATGTTTGTTTATCTGTATTTTTTAACAAGACTTTGTAAAGGTCTCCATACACCTTAGATGGCCAAACTTGCTGCAGATTAGGCTAAGGCCTCTCCTAAACAACCACTGCGACAGATGATGTCAGTGGTGATCGGGGGTTGGCCGTTATGTAAAATCACGTCTGATACCTTTGTTTCAGGAGAGATAAGCCGATGAGAAAGTGCTCTTGCAGTGGCTTACCCCTTTACACCCCCCCCCCCCCCCTGTGCTGTGGTGAACGTTCCTGTGTATGGGGAGGATGGGCAGAGTGCGGGAGAAATAACAGGTGGCCAAATGCTGATTTAATAATTAGTTATTGAAAGCGTATGGGGACATTAATATTCCTATTTAAACTCTTGGCTAAGATTATCTGGTGTATTATGCTTTAATCTTAGTCTGACTTAAAAGAGTACCTGTCCCTAAAAATACTTGTCATTAGACATATAAAAAGTTATTAAACACAGCGGGACTCTGATCAGAAGATATAGCCGGGAAGCAATCCCGGCCAGCAGCATAGTCTGTCAATATTCTCAATGTAAGTCTATGAGAAAATATTGATGGAACGAGTGGCCAGCCAGAGAGGGGATCGCACTGCCGCAATCTCTCCCCGCATATATCATCTGATCAGAGAAGAGACTTAATAAATATTGACATGTTTGATAATTATTTATTATTTTTAGTGACAGTGCCCATTTGATATTTGACTACAGTGCTAGAATACATGTGCTTTCCTGACACTAGTACTATATTTTTCATTCTCTTTGCTTTCTAAGCTGCATTCACACGTTCCGGGAAGTTGTCCGTGCTCACGGATCCGTGTGCACGGACAATTTTACAGCCCATTGCTTTCTATGGGGCTATTCAGATGTTCCGTGATTTCACGGATCCGTGATCAGTTCCGTTAAAAAATAAGACATGTCATTACTCGGAACGGATGCATGGAAAGGATTCCCCATAGAAATCAATGAGATCCGTGTTTTTCACGGATGTACACGGATGTGATGTAATCACTGTCATTTAAAATGCTGTAAGACAGATCCGTGAAAAAAACGGACACGGATACAAAACTGACTGTTTTGCACGGATCACGGAGGTAGCTGCCGGACCACAATCACGGACCGGGAAAATCACTGAACGTGTGAATGCAGCCTAAAACTTGCCAATCATTAGGAAAGATAAACCTATTTATGGTGAAGAGCAATGTTTTATATTAAAGGGAACATTCTTCTAGATGGAGTACATCTCGGTGTATATAAGGCCAGCTTGGACCAAAGTTCCAATCATTTACAACTGGAAACCTTAAAGAGACAATAATAGTTCTGTAAACTATTAGCTAGACGGCGTCTGCAAACCACACCAATCATAAAATCTATCTACTGTCAGCGTTATAGTGTCTGTAACGTCGTAATGTTTGTTTGCTTGACTTACACAGGACAAGTGGATGCAATGAATGCCATGGATGCGGAGAACATTTCTAATGATTTTAGCCACAAGGCTGCACAACAGAACCCGGGACACGAGCAACTACTTTCCAAAATCACAGTGAGCTGTCTGACTGCCGGAACCCTGATTATCACTCACTAATATACAATAGAGGTCACCTGTATTATTGCTTACAAAAGACAAGAGGAGACGGGAGAAGTGAGTAAATGAATGAACTGAAGAAGCTGATCAGATAGATCTCGTCCAGTTTTGCGAAAATGAACATTCAGTGTGTCATTGGACTTTTGGATCAAGCAACAAAATAAGGAAAAAAGACCGAAGAAGGGGGAAGCTTTTTTTTTTTTTTTTTTTAACTTTAGGTTACCACCCACATGGCACTGTGCCCAAAAGAGTTACTCACATGGGCAGAGAGGCAAGAAAAGCAAATCAGAAGTCAAGTCATTTTAAAGTTAAGTCTTTAAAGATGGGATGAATAGGTGAGTCAGACAATTGTATGACTTATTACTCTAGCTTTGTGCTCGCTCTGGGTGGTGGATAATACACATCCTTCCCATTAGTTATATAACACAGATACAGGTAGTCATCTTTATACAACCAGTATTTGCCAAGGCACACCAAAAACAAGCAGCTACAGATTCATGGCAGATTGTGCTCCACTGTACAATCACATCACAAGGATGTCAAAGTGTAAATTCTTAGGATGTCTAATCACTGTCAGGTTAGCACAGCACAACATATACGTATGACTGGAACAAGTAGGTGGAGATTTGGTCACACAATGGGTCAGGTTTAGCAACACTCAAGCAGGTGCAAGTTTGACTTAATGTAAAAAAAAAATGGCAATTCATTTGAGAAAAGTCATGGTAATTGTATCTACGGTAAAGGTCTGTTCTGCGTCAGGTATGACCTGTTATACATGTACTCCACCTTCATAAGACTAATTGACACTGACAAATATATTGTACAGCTGTAACTACAAAGTCAAACTTGTTCCATTTGATTTTGCTATATAATAGAGAAACAGCAGATTAAACAGTCTAGTAAATTTTATTGGTTGATTTAATAACATGTATGAAGGGAAGCCAACCAAGAAATCATTTAAGTGAATGGTACTTTACTGTAATCCCAAACACAGTTCCATAAACAAGAATGGAGTGAATTCTCAGTCCTGGCGCTGTGGGTGCAGTGGTCTTTTAGCACGGCGTCTGTCTATTATCGAGCACTGGCCAGGCATGAAGCACTGGAGGCGGATCAGCCACCCTCCAGTGTCACAATCTGCCCTCCTCTCTGTGATGCCTCTCTATTAGAATCAATGGAGCCGAGTCACAGAAAGGAGGGGGTTTTGTCACACTGGGGGCTGGCCGACCGCCTCCAATGCTGAATGCCTTGCCAGTGCTCGATAATAGACTGGCACCAGTCTATTCATGTAGATAAAATGAAAAACACTACAACGAAATGCAATGTATCGGTGGTACATTTGCTTCAACTATCTACTGTGGTCACCTTTCACTGTAATCTAAGCAGGACAGGAAGTCTCAACTTAATATTAAAGGGGTAGTACGGCGCTAAACAATTATTCACTAAACACTGCACATTACAAAGTTATACAACTTTGTAATGTATGTTATGTTAGTGAATGGCCCCCTTCCCCGTGTTTCCCCCGGAAGTGTAGTGCTCTATACTCACCTGATCCGTGTCGACCCCCTTCCGCCATCTTGTGACAATGATGTCAACTTTGGCGGCTGGACGAACCGTTCCGACCGTCCCTCGTGCTGGCCGCCCTCTGCAGCGTCATCAGCTGCTCAGCCGCGATTGCTGGAGCATAACTGTGCTCAGCTAATCGCGGCTGAGCATAACTGTGCTGTGGCAGAGGGTGGCCGGCACTAGGGACGGTCGGAGCGGTTCGGCCAGCCGTCCGAAGAGGACATCATTGACACAAGATGGCTGAAGGGGGTCGACACTGATCAGGTGAGTATAGAGCACTACACTTCCGGGGGTGGCGTGGGTGGGGGGGAAACACGGGGAAGGGGGCCATTCACTAACATAACATACATTACAAAGTTGTATAACTATGAATTAGTGATAGTGAATGCAATATTGCTGTGGATATCAAGGGCAGAACATCTTTAGTATTATGAATGAAATAAACCATGGACATTTTCAAGGTCACTACATTCCTGGGGACAGTCAACATCAATCTCATTTAGTTTAAGGAACAAAAAGGTAAAACAAGCCTTTAACCCCAAAGTGAACATAAAGCCAGCATTACGTTTGGCAGCAGGGAGTGAAGCAGACTTGTGTTTACATTCAGCCCCTCCATCAGCTTCCTCCCTTTATCCCCAGTCATGTTGTACTGCTAACAAGGGGGTGGGGTGGCGAGGAAACATGTTTGTCCATGTTACCGTGTCCTGAGTGAAGGGTCAGGATATTTATGTGTGGCAAAGAACTTCAGCACTGGAGGCCAAAGCTCATAGGAGTATATGACATATAAATCAATAGTGCTGAGACAACAGGCTTTCAGAACACTGGATATAGACAGGTACTGATCATGCCAGAGCTCCATTAAATGGCTCGCCCTGAACACTTCCTACAGCGCACATGCTCTTTAGCTTTAGGAAACAATGAATAGTGAGATGAAATCTCTCCGAGACTCCAAACAGAAACCATTATCAGTAGAAACATGTTTCATCGTGGCCTTTCCGAAGCTGGCACACACACGGCTGACTTCTCGTCACATTCCCACAGCATCGGAGAGGTGTGGTGATATTTGATTTGATTAATTCTGTTATTTATCCACCCACATTGAAGCTCGGCTCTCGCTGACGCCCCAGGCTACAGCTGTGCTTTATGTATGTGCACAAAGTGCTTCTCCCTCTACACACTGTCACAGAAAACCCCTGTAGCCAGTCAACAAAAGCCAGCATCAAACCCCAGTCTGAACACACATTAAAAACACACAAATCCTATTGTCTTTCATACAATAATATCTACTGCAGAGGAGCTTGCAATCTATTTCCTTCCCTATACAAATAACCGTAATATTTGCAATTTCATAAGCAGTCCAGTAAACTGTCAATAGGTTTTAGGCTAAAGTATGGAACAAAGATGATACACAGACAACATGAGAACATTAATTTAACAAAAAAGGATCAGGCTGGAGGTACTGCCGTTATTTCCATAACAACGGCAATTATTTACCATTAAATGACGTCCATCCACCTAATTTCAACAGTGTGTGAACATAGCCTTTCTGTGTTTTCAATCCACTCCTGGTTTTGGTTGCAAAATACTAAGCAAAAATACTGTGTGGGAACATAGCCTAAAACGAGAGTCAATGATTATTCAATGTATTATATAAATGCACTAAGCATGTGTACTACTTTTATGTTACCATGCCTTCTAGTATTATTGCCATTTATAGTAGGTGGCAAAGCACCCGATATATAAAGTCAATACATAAAAGAAGATCACATGCACGCAGGATAGCCACAAAGTACACAATGACTGCTACAACAGCATCCTCATGATCAGTTTAAAGAAAAAAAAAAACTAATGAAGAAAGAGATGAAGCTCAGACAATGGTATTAGAAGCCAACAGGAAATCATGGAATAGGGGGCAGGAGGTTGAAGCATTTCTCAATTATCATTCTGAAACACTACCTCCAGCAGTTCCACTCTGCTAGCTGCACCAACAATTACATCTCCCGGATGCAGGAGGCACCTTCATAAACCAGTAACATTGGCCTTTGAAGCCTGGAGACCTGACATTACAGAAGATCCCATGAGAAAAAAGGTGATTCTTTCTATGCAAATAGAAAGTCTAAGCAAAGCAAAATCTTAGTGATTCTCCTTAAACAGATGTTAGGAAAACCTGGGGGTCTGACTTCTGGGACCCCTACTAATTCTCGCAACAAGTTCATGCGCAGACAGTGGGTTTTCTGTAGGGGCTCTGCACCGCAAATCTGCAAAACTCTACATCACCCTACGTGTGAACGAGGAGTATTAAACCCAATCTACAGGTATTAGAAAATTTCTACATGAAAATCAAAGATCCCCAAATCCCAGCATGCTCATTCTGTTGGGAAAATGCCATGACGTTGCACCACAGATTTCACCTCTTTAATGTTGAGCGTCTTTGATAACTGAAGTGCTCTTTCCAAACATGGCTTCCTGGCAATCTTCAGCCTGTTTGCAGCTGCCAAAGATGGTAGAGAGGCCAAAAAAAGTCAAGTCAGCTGACTTATGCAATTTGTGTAACTCTCATAAACATTGATGGGAGTTGCGGCAATAAGTCCATGTATCTTAGCTCCCAGGCCCAGGTTTATGCATTTATTGCACCAAAGGATAAAACGTGTCGAGACGAGCGAACCTGAAGCATGCTCGAGTCCATCCGAACCCGAACTTTCGGCATTTGATTAGCGGTGGCTGCTGAACTTGGATAAAGCCCTAAGGCTATGTGGAAAACATGGATATAGTCATTGGCTGTATCCATGTTTTCCAGACAACCTTAGAGCTTTATCCAAGTTCAGCAGCCCCAGCTAATCAAATACCGAATGTTCGGGTTCGGGTCGACTCGAACCCGATTCGCTCATCTCTAAAAACGTGTCTTTTTGGGAACATACTAAGGATTCTCAACTTATTTTTCTGTTGCTGAATTTTTGTTGCAGATTTTCACCAAGGGTTCAAGTTGTATAACTTTGTAATGTGTGTTATTTAAGTGAATGCCCCCCTTCCTAATGTTTCCCCCCACCCACGCTAGACCCGGAAGTGTGGTGAATTATACTTACGGATGACGTAAATTGACGTGTTTGCCCCAAGATGGCGGCTGGGGTCGACAGCGATTCCGTAAGTACAATGCACCACACTTCCGGGTCTAGCATGGGTGGGGGGAAACATGGGGAAGGGGGGCATTCACTTAATTAACACACATTACAAAGCTGTATAACTTTGTAATGTGTGTTATTTAGTGAATAAATGCTTTACACCACACTACCCCTTTAAAGAGCATGTCATCCATAATACTGGGGGTGTTACTTTATTTCAGATGCCAGTACATTTGTGCAATTTAATACTGTTCCAACATTATAGAAAGGAGATGTTACCAGTATGTAACATTTAATGCAATGTTCAGCATAAGTAAAAGCAAGTGCCCTTCACATACAAAGTAGTGTAACCATTCAGTTATGGTAAGTATTTCATGAGCAAGAAATCAAAACGCTTATTGTAGCTCTCTGCTGGTGGCGTTCTTCAAGTGTGTATGACTATAGCGCCGCTCAGATGGATTGAGCAGCACACTGTGCTAAATGTTTATAAACAAGCCCCTTTAGTTTAGTGAAATGTACTTCTGCAGCCACCCACCAAGCAGGACTTGGCAAGCCCTTCGTGCTAGTCAAATAAAATGTACCTCCAGTATGATACGTTAGTAATAAAGAGCCACAAAATCCTGTCAGTGATTTCCAACAGGCTTTAGATGAGAACATAATAGCAGTAAAGGCTCACGCACAACACTGTATTTAGAAGCCAAGTGGAAAGGAGCCCCAATATGGCAGCAATGTCTTCTTATGCAGCCATCCCTGCCTAGATGACTTATTTTCCCCCTATGCACATTCTATTTCTATCACTCAGTCAAAAAAGTATCTTCCCTTATAACAACCTCTTACTCCAGAACAAGGTATTCTATGGAACGCACTGGCTTGGCACAGAAGACTAACTCCTAAGCGGCCCCATTCACACATCCATCGTTGTGTACAGGGATATAATCTGTACTGCAAAAAAAAAAAAAAAAAAGGCAATCCCTAGTGCGAACTGACCAATGGGACATGTATTTCTTCGGATGCGATGGGCAAAAATACGAATCCGCAATCCGCAAATAGTGACTAGATTATTAACCATACTTTTTCATTTTTGCGGATCAGCAAAAAATACAGATGCAGAACGGATGGTAATTTGCGGATTGCTAATGAAAAATAACTGACTCAAATTTGCAGAGTGGAAAATAATGACGGGTGAATAGACCCGAACAGTCTTGGTTTTGTCTGTGCCCTGAATTATTTATTTAAGTCAATGTAAATTGAAAAACATTCTTGCTTGGGCTGCTAATAACATTCAGAAACAAGCTTTACCGCAGTCGCATGGGCCATAGGAACCTATAGCTGAATTCTATAGGAAAGGGTTCTAGGCATGCTCTGATCTGTACTGTGAAGTAGAAGGAAGCGATGGCCACCTACTGTAAACAATGGCTCTTATGCAAGGACACATTCACACAGCTGATTTCCAAGCTAAAAATGTAAAATGCTAAATCAAATGTGGAATCTACATTTGAAATCTGCATTGACTTTTAACCAGTTAACAGGATTTTGACAGTAAATTTAGGTAGATTTTGCTGCTGACTTATCTATGCACGGATTGGAAACTTGCCCAAAATTGTCACATTTAAGCCTAAAGGGGTGGTTCACACACAAAAAAAATTCTTTCAAATCAACTGGTGTGTGAAAAACGCCAGAGATTTGTAATATACTTCTGTTAAAAATCTCAAGTCTTCCAGTTCTTATCAGCTACTGTATGTCCTGCGGGAAGTGGTGTATTCTTTCCAGTCTGACACAGTGCTCTCTGCTCTTATCCATGCACCTCTGTTTGTGTCAGGAACTGTCCAGAGCAGTAGCAAATCCCCCATGGAAAACCTTTCCTGCTCTGCAGATCTCTCCAGATTGTAAAGAATACACCACTTCCTGCAGGATATACAAAAGCTGATTAAAAAACAATCCAGTGCTTACCAGCTGCTGTATGTCCTGCAGAAAGGGGTGTATTCTTTCCAGTCAGGAGAGCAGGAGAGGTTTTCTATGGAACTTTGATACTGCTCTGGACAGTTCATGATATAGATAGAGGTGTCAGCAGAGAGCACTGTGTCAGACTGGAGAGAATACACCACTTCCTGCAGGACATACAGCAGTACTGGAATACTTGAGATTTTTTAACAAATGTAAATTACAAATCTCTGACAATTTATTTGCTGAACTACCCCTTCAGCCAATGCGAACCCAGGCAAGTCCTAGTTTCCATTATAACATTACACACAGCGTTACTTTATGATGATTATTTGTCATGCTTGTTATTGTGCATGTATTTATTCTAAATATTTTAATGTGTTGTGCGCATGATCATGATAGTCAATGGGTGGAAACACTGCAGTTATCCTGCACACTCTCTAGGATGCTGTTGCCATGATTTCCTTTGGACGACTGGCTCAGCATGATAAATTGCAGAGACAACAGCTGTGGAAATAGGGCACAGCCTTCCCTTATGAATCATGTAAGTGCACAATCTCCAAGTAATTAAGAAATGAATGAGCCCGGCCAAACATCACCGCACAACATTACACTTTACGGCTCCTCAATCTCGACCAGCAGAGCACAAGAAACCAGATCAATAGACCTGATCCTGTTACCAGGCAGTGAAAGGTAAAAAGGAAAGGAAGTGGCTCAGACTGCCCAACAAGACAGGAAAGAAACAGGCCCATTAACCTTCACAGAGGAAATGGCTTTCTACAGCATTACCTCATCTAGTCAGACCCTCTGCTCTAGCTTCTGCTTAGACATGAACTCAAATGGCTACCGTTATTAGAAGGAGCAAAGTCGCTATATTCTGCCAACATTTACTCTAAGCATCTCAATACATATGGATATAGGTTCCAAATCATAAAAAATAATAAAATATCAAGCTCTTCTGGACATCAAAGTGTCCATACCCAAAGAACATTAAATAAGAACAGTATTTACTTTATTCAAGATTTTCATCAATAGGTTTGTTTATTGCAACTACTGTTTTTAGATCTTGGTCGTCAGCTATAAATCCCTTCCTGACCCAGTGCTTTATATAAGGCTCCTGCTCTGCACAGTGAATACTGCTAGAAAGCTTCTGAATAAACCCTGAAAACACATGACCAGGCAGCTGAGACACACCATGGCCTTGCACTGAATGGCTCCACTCTTTCCTCCGAGACGCTGGCACATAGCTGGTATGCAAGACTGGTCACAGTCGGTTATATAAAGGTAAAAGGTGGGAAAGACGCTGAATGGAAAAGCAGTTTCCTTTCTTAAAGGAGAAAGATGATGCAGCATACCCATTCTTACATACAGAACAATAAACTGGATATATCTGCACTACTTCACCACTATTTATTTATATCTATATGTATGTATATGTATATTTACTCCAACAAAGCTCCACCCTGAGGTCATCATAGGATTGTGGGGCAGACAACACAAACCCTAGGATGATTCTGTACAGCCATACACAAATACTAATATTTCATGTTTGTTCAAACCTGAATGCTCTGCATTTGCTTACCAAAGGCTGAAAATGCAGGATGCGCCCTAAGGCTGGGTTCACACTATGTATATTTGAGGCTGTATTTGTGAGGCTGTATAGCAACCAAAACCAGGAGTGGATTGAAAACACAGAAAGGCTCTGTTCACATAATGTTGTAATTGAGTGGATGGCCGTCATTTAATGGCAAATTTTTGCTGTTATTTTAAAACAACGGCTGTTATATTGAAATAATGGCAGTTATTTACCGTTATATGACGGCCATCCACTCAATTTCAACATTGTGTGAACAGAGATTTCTGTGTTTTCAATTCACTCCTGGTTTTGGTTGCTATGAGGACCTGACTTGAGGACCAAATACAGCCTCAAATATACATAGTGTGAACCCAGCCTTAAGGTGGAAAACAAGGATAGAGCCATAGGCTGCATCCAACTTCTCCACCAGTAATTAAATTAAAGTGATTTACCCCTACTCCACAGCTCCAACACATTTGGGTTCAGAAAATTAAGCTATGAGTATTTCTTTCAGACAAACTGCTTACAGAGGACTGATCTGCAATTAGAGACACTGGCTGACAGCTGAGCGAGCAGGAGGCCGGGCAGCATTGATTATTCATGAAAAGGAGGGAGGGAGGAAGGAGTGCCAGAGTGCAGCACAAACAACTCCTCTTTGACACTTCATTAACGTAGGATTGTGCATAATCCACTGCACGTAAAACTATCAGAAGGGGACTGCCAGCACCTTAGGTAGAGCCCAGAGCTGACAGATCATGATGCTGGGAGATCCCAGGTCTAGTCTACAGAAACCCTACCTCTACATAAGTAGTAACAGGAGGACAACTCAACCCACGTACTCATCTTTCTTTTAGGTTTCAGAACCAAAATTAATAAAAACACTAACAAAACAATTTTTTTTAGAACTATTTTAGGTCTAAAATCCAAGATTTTTTTCATTAGAATCTAGAAAAATAGAACAGGTCAAGGTCTAGCAAGAACAAAGAGGACATAAGATCAAAAATGATGTTCACAATTTTGTTTCCCGTTTCCATGCAGCACCCTACCATAGGTTCCTAAAATTGGCCCCATCACATGTGTCGCTGATGAACAAACACTGACAGCTTTTTTGCATTTCTAAAGGCCTACTAGCAGCTGTGGTGATCCCACCATGGAGCAATGAATTAAGCTTGCTGCCCAGCTGGACCTTTACAGAGAACTGTTTTTCACAATATCGTAAGACTATCATTGTCAAGCACAGGACGCCCTCCCTCCTCCTTCAGATATCCTGCATTACATTAGTGGCCATTTCTTTAGAAAACCCTATAAGTTGACCCTAATGAGCAGTTGAGAAACTTGTGAAACCACACAGAAGCAGCAATGGTTTACACCGGGACATGGTTTCTGGAAGAGATCACTGCACCACAGCACTGAACACAACTAAATGTGGCAGATGACGGATCCAACATTAAAATAGAAGAAAACAAATACCGAACATATAGTATACAAAAAAAAAAAAAACGAACAACAACTGGCAAGAATAATAAATGATCTGTATCCTCAGTTGACCACAGACAACAATACTTTACTAAAAGGGCGTGTCAGGGAAGAGAAAAAAAATTTGTGTGTGGCAACAGCTATACTGAAAAGCTACTCAACCAAATAGAAGCAAAACAAGTCTCTCTCACACACACGTACATACATACATACATACATATATATATATATATATATATATTTATTACACACACACACCATTTACGTACATCATAACCTATAGAAAATTAGACACTTTTTGATATATAGGAAGTTCCACATAACCTACTGATGTATACCTCTGTAGTATTTTGTGTATTTTAATTGGCGGCATTCCTCTGTAGAAGTGTAGCAGACTGTCATATTCCATCCATTGGGGAAAAGCAGTTATACTTATGTATACTAGCCCTGTGCAGACCTATAGATACATGTGACATATGTTGGAAGCTTTCCTGAAGCACTACACACCAAATGGACACGGTGAACAGTGTGACTTCAGCCTTACGTGTGTTATGTGTCAGCTTCCTGTCTATGGTGCTACTTACACATTCTATATTCACTTCCTGCACTGGTGTGTAGGCAGACCCATAGGTGAGCAAGAGATAGCATTAGGACATATAACCAGAATGTGATTACTATTCACTATTCGTACAAAGCTCTTCATATTTTCACTGGGATGCCAGAAAAGGCTGCAGAATCTCATGCCTGATCCCAAATTTAAAGCGAGACTGTACCCCCAATCTGGCCCCCCCAAACCACTTGTACCTTCGGATAGCTGCTTTTAATCCAAGATCTGTCCTGGGGTCCGTTCGGCAGGGGATGCAGTTATTGTCATAAAAACAACTTTTAATCCAGCAACGCTGTGTCTAACGGCCGGGGCTTACATTTGTATATGCATTAGGCTGGCACCACCTCTCCATCCTTCCTCCCCACCCTCCTCATCATTAGGAATGCTCCAGGCAGATTGCTTCCTATTCCCCACCTGTGTGTATAATGAACATGGGCTGGATCGTTAATACACCTGTGCAAAGCTCAAACAGCAGTAAATGTTCCTGGATCATTCCTAATGATGAGAAGGGTGGGGAGGAAGGACAGAGAGGTGGTGCCAGCCTAATGCATATACAAATGTAATCCGGCCGTTAGACACAGCGCTGCCGGATTAAAAGTTGTTTTTAGGAGAATAACTGCATCCCCTGCCGAACGGACCCCAGGACAGATCTTGGATTAAAAGCAGCTATCCAAAGGTACAAGTGGTTTGGGGGGGGGACAGATTGTGGGTACAGAGTCGCTTTAAACAGTGTGCTGTATAGAAACCTAGGAGAACATGCCTACATAATGGCAGATCTAATAGTATTGAACAATGACAATGTAATGCCGTGTATAAGGAAGCTCTTGAACTGAAATCTCAGGCAATGTTTCAGAACAAGCTAAGTGGACCTACTAGGGGCAAGTATTACAGCAGGGCTTTTTCTTGTATTGTTCTCTTTGAAGCTGCTGACACACACACACGTTTTTTTTTTAAATGTCAATGCAGTTTTTGAGCCAAAACCAGAAGTGGATCAGAAGGAAGCAGAAGGGTAATTCCTTTCTTTATATTTAAAAGTCTCATTTTTTGGCTCAAACTGCTGTGGCAGTTTTCCGTAAGACTGCTGTGTGTGATGGGATCCAGGTTTCCAAAGTACTTCATATACAAGAGGTCCTTAACCCTTTAAGGACACAGTAGATTTTAGCCTTAAGGACAGAGGCAATTTTCAGTTTTGGGTTTTTCGCTTTTTCCTCCTCTAAGGGTACGTTCTTACTGAGCAAAAGTGGCGGAATTCCGTGGCATACGCGAGGCATCGCATTTACACACTAAGGCAGGCATGATTCTGAGGGAAGTCCTTTGCAAGGGCTCCACACGCAATTCTGCCACTTTTGCTCAGTAAGAACGTACCCTTAAAGTAAATCTGTCAGCAACTTACCCTGAATCGGGAGTTATCACTTTTATTTCAGTCCATCCATTTAGCGCTGAGGTAAACTTTAGAAGTTTTATGCAAATTAAGTGATAAAGCCTAGGCGGTGTTCCCAGGGGTTGCAAAAGTCCAGCAAAGTTCATAGTGGGCATTTATACACAGGCAGAAGGGCGTTAGTTAGGGTAGAAGGTTCTGAACACTGCTGAGCTTCTACAGCTCAAGAGAACACCCTGTGGATTTTCTCTCCAAATTTGCATAAAACTTCTAAAGCTTATATCTCAGCACTGGCGCAAAAGACTGAAATAAGAGTTTTAGGATGAGCTGTCCTGTATGTGTGCATTAGGATTAGCATTGTACCTGGATATTATAAAAGTAAATCTGTAATTCCTTGACCACTTATCAATACTATCAAAGAGGCAGGGCCTATAATACCCAGAATCTAGCACCACTATCCTTCACTGTGCTGTCTGCTGAGTGTTCGTAGTTTAGTTTTTTGTCTAATAAGATATATTACCAGGTTTCTTATATTCACTTGAACTAATGATCTATGCAAAGTTTATCGAAACCACAGTGCCTATTTAAAGGAGAAGTCTGGCAAAATTTTTTATTAAAGTATTGTATTGCCCCTCAAAAGTTATACAAAATTACCAATATACACTTATTACGGGAAATGCATGTAAAGTGCTTTTTTTCCCTGCACTTACTTCTGCATCAAGGCTTTACTTCCTGGATAAAATAGTGATGTCATGACCCGACTCCCAGAGCTGGACTTCTCCTTTAAGTAGGCACAGCAGGAAGTCTCTAAAGTACAGCTTTAGCCAATAGTTTACAGTAGAGCAGGAATTGATGACATAGAACGGGCTAATTTAGGCTAATTTAGGCAACTTCTTTACAAAGGAGTAACAGCCATTTCTTTTTTCCCGTGGTGTTGAATATCTATTGTATACTGGGGAAAAATCGCTTGTATTTTATGGAATAGTGTAAATAAACAGCCTTAGTACATTATCTGAGCCTAGTGGTACATTAAACTTCTGAAAACATGTCCGAAAATTCACTAACAATAACAACGAAAAATTTTAATCTGAAGGAAAGAGCCTGTATAACTAGTAACCTATTTTAAGCAAATCTGGACCCACCCACCCTCCAAAATCACTTGCGTAATTCGTTTGCAAACATTCATTACTTCCCAGCCGTGTGATTCTAAATGGGCCTGTGCCGCTTTGGATTGCTATTTCACAGGCGCACAATTTCACTAGGACTGAAGAACTTAAATCCCACCCAAAGGGCGCTACTAAACACAAGTATAGCAGAGCGTAAGACCCAACAGACGTTGCAGGCCTAGGGCTCAGACGCTCTAAGCCTGACTCATTGACACCACTGCTGCTAAATAACAGAGTTTTTTTTACCCCAAAGACGGCGCCAGGAGCATTTTGAAAAACACGATTAGGGTGCGTGCTTACTACAAAATCCGCGCGTATGACCCGCGGCAGATTCAGTCGCTCGTACCCCATGCCATAGACACTATTCTATGCACAGGCGGATTCCGCATTCCGCCGAAAGAATGTCAATTCTTTCTGCGGAATGCGGATTCCGCATGTGCATAGAATAGTGTATATGGCACGGTCGGAGATGCGCGCCACCGCGTGCGGGTACCAGCGACTGAATTCGCCACGGGTCATACTCGAGGATTCCGTAGTAAGCATGCACCCTCAGGAAGGACTTCATGTCAGTAAATGAACATTACCAATGGTTGGGCGGGGGAATGTAAGTGGATACAGATTTACATTGATGTCTGATTGTTCTGGGTATAGGTGTATTTTAATGCACACTAATATAGGGAAGGCTGTGAAGGCTACCCTCTGGACTTCCAGACTTTTTTAAAGGGAATCTGTCATCACTCTCATGCAGAGTGACCAGTGGCTTTTCCCCAACCAACCAGCCTTGATTGGTAGATTTCTCTCTATACACAGGGAAAGATGAATTTTCAGGGTTATCTGGGGAACAGTAAAGGTCCTACCTCTTCTGCTGTCCGGCACTTCACTCCTCCCTCTCACCATTTCTAGTGATAACTTCCAAGACCAGATGGCGGCAGGAGAATGTTGTGGACACTGCATGTGCGCAAACAAAACCACGCCTGCATCCAATTTCTGATAGTTGCCCGATGTTGCTCTGACATTGGCAACATTGGGCAGTTATTGATCGTTGCCTGCAACATGCTTCCACCCCTCTCATCTCAGAAGTTATCACTAAAGATGGTCTGAGGTAGGGAGTGGAGCGCCAGAGAGCAGAAGAGGTAGGACCTTTTCTGCTCTCCAGAGAAAAGCCACCAAGGACCGCAGACAATACCTCATGGTTCAGGGAGCATGAAAGTGTATCTATAACACTAAACTCCTGCCTGTTCTTCAGAGGAGGGCTACAGTTGTCATCAGGTGAAGTAAACTGGGGCAGAAAATGAACTGGAGTGGCAACTTTGGAGTTAGCAAGGTGAAAATACTGTATTTGTTATTTTATACTTAAAGTGGGCTGTATGTCAGAAAACTCCTTCAATCCAAAAATTGATATTATTAGAAGTATTGAAATCACTTTCCATGGAAAAAAATAAAATTAAAAAAAAAGGAACCCAAACAAGAATTGGGGATCCAGATGTTTAAGAAGAGATTGTTATACCAAAGTGCACGACGTCTGGCATAGTAAGAAACAGGTGCAAGTGCGAGAGGCCTAGGAGAGCAAGTGAGTGGGGGATGGTAGCAGCAAAATGAATAATGGAACAGCTGGAAGAATTAGCAGACGCTGGTTGCTATGCTGCTTTCTTCCTGCACAATATGAACACACTTGAAGAAGACGAGGAGCCTGCACAAAAGCAAAACAAATGTAAAATACCAGAGTAGAAACAATACAAATCGGGGAAGAAAGGACATTCCTTTGTGAGAAGAACTGAGCAACAAGGTGACAAGGCACAAGCGAATAAAGGACGAGATCTCGGAAATGAAGCAGGGCGGAGGAGATTAGAAGGATTGTTAGATTTTACTCAGTAGAAGCAGGAGGCAGGTAGCACATGGGAAGGCTAATAACAGTGTAGTGTATAAGGCATGGGAGGCTTGTTTGGAAGATTATTCTTCACCATAGGTTTACACCAATAGTTTGTTCTGGTTACTAGTTCTAAGTGCTGCACACAATGTATAGCTCATAGTTTACAATAAATCCCTAGATTGTAAGCTCCTACAGCTCCCTCTCTTGTCTCAATGTTTGTTCTCCTTCCATTTTAATACACCAAGTAGTAATATTATGAGGGACCTATTATAATCTAGAAACCCCTGAAAGCAGCCTTTCTGTAGCATCGTGGGCCCCATCAATCATCATAACATTATCTAGCGACAGGATAAGAGATCCTTTTACACATTTCCATCTATACTTGTCTCTGGAATTATTAATATATTACTCCTTAGGCCTTGGTTGATTCCTAACGGAAGAAGGTTCCAGAATTATTGGAGCAGTCAGGCCTCCTTTAGCATTCTTAGGTATATGTTATTATAATGGGGTTCCCAATACTTCTGAATATATAGTGGTCTGGCCGGTCGCTGGCTTGTAGATGCCAAACCTCAGCATTTTCTTGGACATGTGTATCTGTGCTGGGTGAAGACAGCAGTCAATTCCTCGGGGTAAGCGTGCACAGTGCTCATTTCCTATGGTGAACGTGTGGCTAATATAACCACACACACTATTACAAAATGGTTAATAAACCACAATCCTGGAGGAAAGTCAGTCCACTACCCTGGCATCTTACCAGACAAAGCCTGGAAACTCCTGGATGTCCCACATATAATGCTTGTGAATACAAGGCTTATCCAAAGACGTTTATTTAGAGAAAATTCCTGAGACATAAGAAGCTCTGAATAGTAGGAGACCTGGTGCCGTCTCATACATAATGACCCATACTTATTAATCTGCCTGGTTCGGCCCATAGCAACCAATTACAGCTAAGGTGTGATTGGTTGCTATGGACAAAATCAGACAGTTTTGGTTTCAGGATAAGTATGGTCCAATGTATGTATGAAGCAGGTCTCCATGGAGAGAGGTCTCCTATCCAGTCACATCGGGAGCCTGGTGCCTGTAGGATTTACAGGACACCTCCGTCCCATAGGACAGCACCAGTATTATAAATGGCACATAGTAGACATGGGGCCCTCTTACAGATTCTACACAGGGGCCCAGAAGCTACAAGCTGCGCCTCTACTCCTAACCATTAGTGACTGATATCTTACTCTTTTAGGTTATGTTCACACAACATACTTTCTATGAATGACCGTTCTTTTCATACTGCAATGATTTGCATTGAAGTCAATGCAAGCTGACAGATTGAGTTTAATAGTCTGAACATCAGCTAGTGACTACTATGTCCAGGTCATTTTCTGGGCATATACGAGTTTCAGCTGGGACCCTAAAGTGCAGCACACTTTAAAGGGTTTATCCAGCACTACAAAAACATGGCCACTTCTTCCAGTCATCACTACTCGTCTCCAGTTTGGGTGCAGGTTTTGTAACTCAGTTCTATTAAAGGGGTTATCCAGCGCTACAAAAACATGGCCACTTCTGCCTTACTCTTGTCTCCAGATTGGGTGGGGTTTTGCAACTGTTCCATTGAAGTAAATGGAGCTTAAATAAGGGTACAAACCCACACACCATATACGCAGCAGATACGCAGCAAATACGCAGCAGATTTGATGGTGCAGATTTGATGCTGTGTTCAGTTATTTAGATCTAATCTGCTGCGTATTTGCTGCGTATCGCAGTAGTAAATACGCTGCATATACGGTGTGTGGGTTTATACCCTAAAGGAGTTATTCAGCGCTACAAAAACATGGCCACCCCTACTATTGTCTTCAATTGGGCTGGGGTTTTGAAAAGTGGCAATGTTTTTGTAGCGCTGGATAACCCCTTTAATTGCAAACCCCACCTGAACTGGAGACAAGAGTGGAGAAAAAGTGGCCATGTTTTTGTAGCGTTGGATAACCCCTTTAAACAGCCTGAATGTAGTTAGCTAATCATTCAGACCCTACAGTCAATGGTGCCTGTGCATGCACACACATCAGCATCCCGTTTTGATGATATGCAGAATATCACCCCTCCCCCTTCCCTGTATCCATCCCCTCCTTGGTTGAACTTGATGGACATGTGTCTTTTTTCAACCGTATTAACTATGTAACTATGTGACATGTATCAGCAGATTGTAGAGGGATCCCAGGCCTTCCATAGATATGTACATACATATAAGAAAACTGTGGCCAATCCGTACACTGTAAGGCCGGCGGGGGGTAATAATGCAGACTGTATAACCGTTGGGGGTATAATGCAAACTGTATAACCGGTGGGGGTAATAATGCAGGCTGTATAACCGTTGGGGGTAATAATGCAAACTGTATAACCGGCGGGGGTAATAATGCAGGCTGTATAACCGGCGGGGGTAATAATGCAGGCTGTATAACCGGCGGGGGTAATAATGCAGGCTGTATAACCGGCGGGGGTAATAATGCAGGCTATATAACCGGCGGGGGTAATAATGCAGGCTGTATAACCGGCGGGGGTAATAATGCAGGCTGTATAACCGGCGGGGGTAATAATGCAGGCTGTATAACCGGCGGGGGTAATAATGCAGGCTGTATAACCGGCGGGGGTAATAATGCAGGCTGTATAACCGGCGGGGGTAATAATGCAGGCTGTATAACCGGCGGGGGTAATAATGCAGGCTGTATAACCGGCGGGGGTAATAATGCAGGCTGTATAACCGGCGGGGGTATACTGCAGGCTGTATAACCGGCGGGGGTATACTGCAGGCTGTATAACCGGCGGGGGTATACTGCAGGCTGTATAACCGGCGGGGGGGTATACTGCAGGCTGTATAACTGGTGGGGGTATACTGCAGGCTGTATAACTGGTGGGGGTATACTGCAGGCTGTATAACTGGCGGGGGTATACTGCAGGCTGTATAACCGGCGGGGGTATACTGCAGGCTGTATAACTGGCGGGGGTATACTGCAGGCTGTATAACTGGCGGGGGTATACTGCAGGCTGTATAACCGGCGGGGGTATACCGCAGGCTGTATAACCGGCGGGGGTATACCGCAGGCTGTATAACCGGTGGGGGTATACTGCAGGCTGTATAACCGGTGGGGGTATACTGCAGGCTGCATAACTGGCCTGGGGGGGGGGGGGCTGTATAAGGCCAGTGCAGCCTCCAGATGGCAGGCAGGCTAATTCCATACAATGTCAGCAGCCCTTATTGAGCACACGGTATCCCTTATGTCATTACTAAGAAGCTGAAGGGTTCTACACAAAGGAATCAGCAGCCATAGTGTTTCCTGTAAGTGGTCCCCCAGCCATCACACTCTCCACGACATGGCCATAGTGACTGTGACGTCATGCCCCTGCCATCCTGCCCGAGCAGCCCATCCCCTGGTCACAGTCCCCAGAGGGCACCAGCAGCCGCCCCGCCTCCGCCATGACGTGCGCCTCTCTGCAGCTTCTGTCCTCCTCTGCCCTCTTCCACACAGCGTGTGACGTCACAGCGGCACCTAGCCGGGGCTCGGCAGGCCATTGTGACGTCACTAGCCCGCAGCCGGTAGAACCTGTTGCTCTCCCGTAGCTGCAGCTGGAAGGAGGAGGCCGGCGAGCAGACAGCAGCCATGCCTGTGGAAGGGAAGGGGCTGATTTATGGGCCGGGGTCTGCTGAGCACATGCAGGGGAGGGCCCTCCCTCCAAACAAACACCGCCCCCTCACCATTTGGGGGAGTTGAGATGTTGCCAGGCAGAATCTCTGCGACACGATTCCTTGTAGGGTGGCACGGGTTCCTCCAATACAGAGAGGAGGGGGCACGGGCAGCCAGCGGGCTCTGCAACTTACTATGTATGAAGCCCGGGGCTGGGACTGTAGGGAGCCCCGAACAAAGGCGTCCGTGCCCTCCGCAATGCGGATCCGTGCTCACACGTCCCCGCATAATGTGCACACAGTCACACGGAGCCAGCCCGCATCCGCAACACACAAAGGGAGCCCGAGGCTGCACGCCGGCCCGGCTCCCAACTTCCCCGACAACACGGCTCGCCATAGCCAGACGGCAGCCCGATCTCATTGTACGATCCCCCCCCCCACCCCCAATGATCGTGTCATCTGAGGTCAGTGCAGGCGCATGGAGGGATCCCAGCCGGCAGCCAAGGGTTAAAGCCAGGGGAGAGGGACCAGTCAGCAGCCTTGGCATTTAAAGGTCCGCTTGGCACGGTGCCACGCACAACAATAACACGCGAATGATCGCGGCCGTACTCACGTATTTCTTCTGGATGATGTTCCTCTTGGGCCTTTCCTTGCTCATTCTGAGATCCGAGTCGGGTCGGCACGAGACAATTGCTTCATGAATCAAAGCCCCGGCACGAGAAGGGAGGAAAAGGCTCAAGAAGCGTTAAGATCCGCGGGTGGGGGAGCGGGCTGAGCCGAGCTCTCCGGGTATTGTGCGTCCTCGGTCACCGGCTTCACCTTGAGAGCAATCCTTTGTGGCGGCGGCTGCGGCAGGCGGTGCATACAAAAAGATCACTTTAATACAAGGGAAACCATAGTGGACGAGACATTGCTGCTGCAGAAGGGGAAGGAGAGAAGTCCAGCCTCACGACGCCCTGTGCTTCTTTGTGGTTACACTCTCTAGTGCCAATGGAACATGGTGGAGGCGCCTGCTCAGCAGCTACATGTTGCACAGTAATGTCACCCGGGGAGCGGCGGCGGCGGCGGCAGGGGAGGGAGGGGGCATAAATAAGGAGAAGAAAACCAAAAAGCGAAGGCTGGAAGTCACGTTTACGCCGCAAGAGAGTGAACTCCGCGAGCAGTGAGGGCTGCACTGTGTATCTGGGGCTCCTGCACTCGCCGCCGCCGACCAATAGCAGAGAAGGCAGGGTGGTGTCTAGTTCCCATGCAGAGAAAGCGTCTGTGATGTCACCGTGACGTCAGCGCATCACATGACCGAGAGGAGGCGCTGCTCAGGAGGAGGGGGGATGCTGCTGGCTACCCACAACCTGGATGGGAAGTAACATGAGAGGCGGCTCTCTGTTACACATCTACATCTGCAGCCACAAGAGAAGGAAACTCCAGCATGGGGCATTGTTTGCTGCTTTACTTATTCATAAGGGAGTCCTTCAGGCTGCTGAGTGATCTCTGCTAGAAGAAAGCTGCAGATCCACATGTGGAGGCCATCTACTATATGGGGATGTTCACACAGGACTGATCTGCCGCAGATTTTATCAACCAGTAGGGGTAGCAATATCTGCAGCAATTCTGTGAGATCTGCAAGAAAATGGCAGCAAATCTGCAGCATTGCAGTCCCTAGTAAACTTATCCTAGGACACTTGTGCTGCAGATCAGTTGTAGGAATTGGTCAGTGATTCTGCACTGATGTTAAAGGGGTTATCCAGCTCTACAAAAACATGGCCACTTTCCCCCCTACTGTTGTCTCCAGTTCAGGTGCAGTTTGCAATTAAGCTCCATTTTCTTTAATGGAACTGAGTTTCAAAACCCCACCCAAACTGGAGACAACAGTAGGGGGAAAGTGGCCATGTTTTTGTAGCCCCTTTATTGTATATACAGTCAGTTGCAGAAAATCTGCACGTGCAAACATACCCCAGGATGTGTTCACACGCGCAGATCTTCAACAGATTTCAAATAGTTTAACTACATTGATTTGTTTTGGTGCAGAAACAGTTCACATAATATGCAAATGACCCCCAGCAATTCCACATTTGTGAACACACCCAAGTCACGTGTACCTTGTTTGCTGTTGGGATCACTCATACACAAAGCATCAGATCCACTGCAAAGCCGTATGTGTGAATGTATTCAAAAAGGGCAGATAAAGCAAACCTCCCATTGCTCTTTATCTGGTGCAAAATTACAAGTCCCAGCTCTGCCTGTCAGCACGCTCGGAGGGGATGAATGACAGGCAGAGAGGTCCGATACTGGCCTCTCTGCCTGTCAATCATCCCTCTGAGCATGGGGACTAGACACAGGCGGGGAGCCGCCCAGATGACTACTTTCCCGCCGCTGCCTGTCACACGCCCAGGGGATTAAAGTCCTTTTTTTCGGGTATACAGCTCCTGCTGCAGCCGCCACAGCTGGTACGTGCCACAGCTGCTGCAGGAGCTGTATACAGCAGTTCAGGGTACCATATCAGCCCAATTGGGCTGATTGGTTCCCTTTAAGGCCACCAGGCCTCTCCCAGGATATAGCGGGATGGATGTGTGCCACTTAACCATCCATGTTGGTTATACCCATCAAGCCACCATTGACGTCTCTCTTTCTTGCAGCGAGGTACATAGGTTAACGTCACCAAAAAAGCTGCGTGAATAACCTTTTTCCTAAGATGGGCAACGGAAGGCAAAGAATACAGGGCTTACAGAGAGGGCCTAAGACTATACAAAAAGGGGAGAGGGACTAATATTATGGAAGGCCCAATACTATGGAGAAGAAGAAGGAGGGCCTAACTATAATGTTATAATATTAGAAGTCATCCTGGTGGTCTGGGCTAGGTGAGGAAGGAAAGCAAAGTAAACAACTCAAATAAGAAAAGACGCCCCCTGTGAGTCACTGGATGTAACTGTACTGCAATATGCAGGAGGAAATCTAGAGCAGTGCTTCTCAATTCCAGTCCTCAGGCCTCACCAACAGGTCATGTTTTGAGGATTTCCTTAGTATTTCACAGGTGATATAATTATACTCAGTGCATCAGGTATTCTGTTCCACTATGTGGAAGGAAGCTGGGCCTGGCTGCTTCTTTATCCACACTGTGCATAAAGGGTAAATCAAGGCTTCCCTCTTATCTCTGACCACCCATAAAGATGTTGGCAATTGTCCTTTGTGCAGCTTACCCGTAGCAGAAGTTCACTGCTTAAACCAAGGCTGCTTTTGTCATGTAACCCTTTCCTTGCTGCAATTCCATCTTCTTTTAGCATATCATCAGCAGAAGCATAACACCTTTTAAAGCCAGTACATGGATAATTCCCTTCCCACTACATGCCATCTGTAGTAGTATACTGTAAATAATCTCATAGCGCAATGCCAGCCTGTTCAGTCCAGTGCTCTTTCTGAAGAGAGGAGTAGGTGCTGTCCTGTGACTTGCCAGAGAAGTAAGGGAAAGGAATTCTAGGTGTTGGTGTTGCTTTTTAACAACCCAGCTCTGGTCCCTTAAAATAGAATGAGAAATAGCAGGGTACATGAAGTGGAATCTTTTGGGCTCAATAACAGCAGTGAGAATACTAAAATGACCTTATCACCACTCTGAACAGGTAAGTAACAAAACCTTCCAGGTACACTTTAAAGGGGTTGTCCGGCAATAAAAAATTATTCACAGAATAACACACATTACAAAGTTATACAACTTTGTAATGTATGTTATGTCTGTGAATGGCCCCCTTCCCCGTGTCCCACCACCCCCACCCATGTACCCGGAAGTGTGGTGCGCTATACTTACCTGTCACGTGCCGACTCGTCTCCGATCTTCAGTCTGCGATGTCGTCTTGGACGACCGAATCCCTCCGAGCGCCCTGAGTGCCGGCCGCCCTCTTCAGCGTCATCCGCTTCTTAGTCACGATTGGCTGAGCATAACTGTGCTCAGCCAATCGCGGCTGAGCATCTGATGACGCTGAAGAGGGCGGCCGGCACTCAGGGCGCTCGGAGGGATTCGGCCGTCCGAAGACGACATCGCAGACTGAAGATCGGAGATGAGTCGGCACGTGACAGGTAAGTATAGCGCACCACACTTCCGGGTACACGGGTGGGGGTGGTGGGACACGGGGAAGGGGGCCATTCACAGACATAACATACATTACAAAGTTGTATAACTTTGTAATGTGTGTTATTCTGTGAATAATTGTTTACCGCCGCACTTCCCCTTTAACTTTTTTTGCAGCCACTTTTCTTTTTAGGAAAAGGATAATAATGTAACATTGTAAATCAAACACATAAAGGCCACGGCCCTTCCTGCCACAGATTAAACTAGTCATTTGTATTGGAAAAGTGGTAGTGTAGCAGGCTTTTTAGCTATGTTCTGTATGTCATTTTTATTTCCATGCATTTTTCCTGAGGTGAAGTGCCCAAAAAATTAGGCATCATTCACACGTCTGTAGTGCAGCCTGTAATTGCGGACCCACCCAGACTGTGCATGAATAGTGCTCTGCAATTCACAAACCACTACACAGAAGACAGCAGTCCGTGATGCAAATGTGGGTCCGCACTTTTTTTTGTGGCAAGGATCACAGCCCCATGCACACATACAGACTTGTGAACAGGGCCATTGAAATCTATTGATCCTATGTTCTGTCCGCAATTGCAGAGAGAACTACGGACACGTTAATAGGGCCTAAGACAACCAAGCATCCGTCAGAGGAGTCTGACAGCAGTTTACATCTATGTATCCTTTGGGCTGTGTTCACACATGGGGAGAGATTTATCAAAGGGTGTAAAATTTACACTGGTCTAAACTGCCCACAGCAACCAAAACAGATGAGTTTTCAGCTCTGAAAGAGAAGCTTTGATTGGTTGCTGTGGACAGTTTACACCAGTCTATATTTTACACCCTGTGATAAATCTGGGCCATGGAGTTTATCTTGCCTTAATGATGCATTTTTGCCATGATTTTGACGCCATTTTACTGCAAATTGCTTGATTGCGATGTAATAGTGACATTTTGCACATTAACCACAGTTGCACAATTTACAGCAAAATAGCCTTGTGTGAACACAGCCTTGAGAACACGACTGCTCAGTCTTTACGAATTCTCATGAGAATGGGTGGACTGAGAGAGATTTGGCTGACAACTATTGAATGTGTATGACCACCTTTACATAATCATGAGGACGGAAAAAGAAAGAGAGAGGAACAAAGAGGGGCGCTTATGGTGCAGTAATCAAAGGCTCTGGGAAAATAAAATTCATATAGAAGGGCAACTAACCTTTAGGTGTTGTGCGAGCAATAGGCACAACACTAGTCAAGCTTGACAATTGTAAAATAGTCCGCAGCCAGGTCTACAGCGTACAATGGGCAGCTCCGTCACGATGCTGTCACTTGCATAATCATTGGAGAGAAAACTCAAAAAGAGACTGCAATGACCTCGGCGCTGGACTTGAGACATATACTCCAATGGCCAGGGAGCTATTAGAAACCAACTTTTTTATTCTGAGCAACGCGTTTCGGCGGCGTACCGTCGCCTTTATCAAGCTCCTAACAGTCCCTTTATACAATACATGTGTTCATAGTACCGCCCACCTAGGGGCGGGAGAGTAGCATATACTCTCTATACATGCAACAAACCAAGTGAGAGAAATCCCCCTGACTTTTACAGACATTTGAAATACATCCACTGTTTTCTCATTATATAGTTTGAAATAACACTTACAAACTCTGGTGTATGATCTCCACACTCGACTCCATTAGGCAAACTGCAAGCCGACAAACTACCATGACATCACATCCGCC
The DNA here is from genome assembly GCF_027789765.1 of Dendropsophus ebraccatus. Lineage (NCBI taxonomy): Eukaryota > Metazoa > Chordata > Amphibia > Anura > Hylidae > Dendropsophus > Dendropsophus ebraccatus. Next base: position 92,787,413 of record NC_091455.1, read on the forward strand.
TACGTCAGGTGACACATCCTCGGGCTGTTAACTCGACGCGTACCGGCCCTTGTACTCACCATACATTCGGATGGCTTATATCTTGCCGGATCGCATCTCAAGCTATCAAGCCTCGTGGATCCTGCCGCTCGGCGTCATGAAAGCCTCTGGAGTTAGCAGCGCACAGGTCACCTCCGTACTCCCTCTGTGTCATCCTACTTGTCTCCAGTGTCTTAATCTGATCTCAGTCACCTCCACTTCAGAGACAAACTCATCTTGTAAGTGACAGCCCGCTCAGGCAATCACTGACTGTGGCACCGTCCTGTCTCAGTCAGTGATTGGCTGAGCAGGCTGTCACTCCTAAGTCAATTTTGACTCAAAAGTAGAGGCAGCTGCAATCAACGGGGACACCGGAGGCCCATGGGATGACTGCGGGGGGAGCATAGAGAGGTAGGCATAGGCTCTTTTTTGTTTTCTATATAACGGCAGCAATACATTAAAAGTTATATAATGCCGGATAAGCCGTTTAAGATTTTGGATTAAAAAATGTATACAAAACCTCTTAAACCCTACAGTGTGTAAACAAAGCCTTACCATGAATATCACACACATTATGCGTTCAGATTTTAATTTCTCCCCAACCCGAAGGTGCTTCCTTCTGTGCACGCTGCTGGATGTCGCTGACATCAGTACTGACACTGACGTGTTCAAGCATTGTTTCTTTTGTCCTGGGTCTGTGCACTCTATTCCAAAGTTACATACAAAATATAGCATAGTACAGTCTATCGTGTAAAGGCCATGTGACAGGTGTAGGGTGTAGCTATTTCACTGAAAAGAAACTGTATGTGCTAATAAATATGTTACGTGACTATTATCTAACCACATCCCTTATATCACAAAGGTGTTCCAGAATATGATGACATCATTAATTCATATATACAATTAGTGACACTTCATACTGGGTATATTAATCATGTGTTGGAGGAAAACAAAGCTTTATTGCCCTCAGCAATCAGTCACTATTCAACTCTATCAAAACAACAAAGACATGGATTGGCCTCCCAGACACCCTTGCAACAAACAAAAAGAGAAAACTTTATACTTGGGTAGGGCCAGGTACTTTTTCTAGTGATACACAGGCACAAAAGGTGTCAGGACTGAGACTGCAGCTTCGACTGCTCATGTACTATATAAAACTCTTCAAATGTATGATATGACAGTATTAACATGTATAGGCAATCCTTAGCTATGGCCACTACCACAATGAATTGATGCAGTAACACAATGAAATAATGCTAAACGGAACAAAGGATTAGAGTTGGCACTGCCAACTCTCATCCGCACGAAAAAATTGAGAATAAGCAGTATATCCAGGTTAAGAAAATGTTGTGTAGAGTCCTTATTGTGGTGCACAACTTCCAAGACAAAAGATGCTTGATCATAATACTTAGTGTATCATTAAGACAAACATTTTGGGCTCCTCCTTCTAGTATCATCTTCATCTCTATACAAACTCTACATCTTCTTCACACAGTAACACTGCCCCCTCTGTGCACCATAGAGTAGTTAGGCCCACTTCTGTGCTCCCTGTAGCAGCTTGGCCCCATCTGTTCTCCATATACTTTCTCTGTGCTCACATGTAAAATAGGCCTCCTCTTTAACCTCACATAGTATTACCCCCTTGAGCTTCCACATAGTGTAGTGTAGCAGCCCCTGTATAGTTTAGACCCCCTTTGAGTAGCAGTCCCCATTTAATGTAGGCCCCTGTCTTTAGCAGCCCCAATATAGTATATGCCCAACTGTACAGCAACCCCAAAATAGTATAGGCCCCCCTGTCTAGCCCCCACATACAAAATCCCCCCCCCCATGTAGCCTCCACATAGTTTAGGCCTCCTGTTTTGCCCAGTCTGCCAGATTGTCAATCTGAGCCTGATGTAAATGTAAATGAAAACCACTTACTTGCCATCCAGGTCCAGCCTACTAAAGGCAGCTTTTTCATCTAGTGTCATGACTTAATGCATCCTTTAATCAAATGACTACCTTCTCTCTGAGCACTCAAATATATGTGTTTGGTCTCTTTTTTTTTTAAACTAGTACAAGACTAAAAGGCTGCCTTCAGGAGAATGGACCTGGATACAAGTAAGTACAGCTTTGTTTTAAAGCATGATAAAAAAAATTTAAATTGCAAACTTGCTTTATTTCACATCTATTGTTGATTTTAATTGTGAAAGTTTTAAAGTGTCCATTAAAGTACACAGTGGATTTTGGCCTTTCAGGACAGAGCCAATTTTTATATTTGTGCTTTAATTTTTTCCTCTTTGCCTTCTAAGAGGCATAACGCTTTTATTGTTTCATCTACAGGGCCATGTGAGGGCTTTCCCCCCCCCCCCCCCGAAACAAGTGTACTTCGTAATGGCACCTTTCAACCTTCTATAAAATGTATGATGAAACCCCAAAGATATATTTATGGAGTGTCCTCAACTGTGGTAAGAGAATAAAAAAAAAATAATGAAAGTTACAGAAGGCCTTACACAAAATATGGTGCTTCTTTTAAATATGTTGAAGTGAATGTGAAGTGAGTTTATTCATTTTACAGTTCTTTACTTGCGCTATTACTTTAACATCAGTGTAAACTACTATTATAAAACTTTATTGATATCTATGTTTACATTTTCTTACTGCAGTCAAGTCAATAAACTATAAAATATCTAGAACCCTATGCACAGGAATAAAGAATTAAAGATAAATACCATATAATATTTTAATATAATCTTTATTTATGCAGCCATCACTTAAAAACATTAAAAACATATGAACATGGAGGAAGGAGGTCACATGGTAAATAGGGCACAACGCAATATACAAGGTATGAAGTACATGCATATGCAAAATGCAATAAAGTGCCTGGAAAAAATGCAATAAAGTGCCTGGACTATTGCAAAAAATGCTAAAAAATAATACATAATAAAATAGTGTGTACATGTAGCAGCAACAGAATATATGTGCTGAATACTAAAGTAGTAAATACAATCTTACAAATGTAGTTATAATAAACTGTTTGTTAACAGGAGACTAGTCTATAGCACCTAGTGAAGGATTGTTTTTTGTGGGACAAGTTGTACTTTTGGTTGGTACCCTTACTTTTACCCTATAATGTATTAAGACGCCTGGAGTAGTGGATCCACTGGACCGTCACTAGCGATAGCACTAACCTCACCAGGGAGCGGAGTCTAAGGGGCCGCTGGTTTTCACCAGAGCCCGCCGCAAGGCGGGATGGACTTGCTGCGGCAGGCGACCCCCAGGTCGCTACCCCTGGCTCGGTTGCTAGTGACGGCAGGTGAGGCGTGGCAGGAGCAGTAGGCAGGAGATAGTGCAGGCAGAGGACTGTAGACGTGATCGCAGGAGGCGGACAGGACTCAGGAACAATGGGAAGGCAGCGGGCAAGGACTAGGGACAAGGACTGAAGACAGGAACAAGGGACAAAGACTAAGGTCAGGAACAACAGGGAGCTGGGCCAAACGCTATGGGAAGCATGTAGAGGCTCCAACACCTGGAAGGGGGCAGAGCTGGAACTTATAGGGGAGTGATTGATATGAGGACCAATTAGGAGACAGCCGGCGCGCGCGCGCCCTAGGAGGCGGGGACGCGCGCGCCAGCCAGCACAGTGAGAGACAGGAGCGGAGGAGAGGTGAGGCGCCCCCAGGGGCCGAACTAGCAGCAGCGCCGGGTCCCTGCACAAGGACCCCGGCGGCTGCATGGGGCAGGAGGAGGTCGCGGCAGCGGCCCGGAACACGGGCCGCCGCCGCGGCCGTGACAGTACCCCCCCTTTGGCCTCCCCCTCTTTCTTGCCTGCAGATGGAGGCATCAGGCAAGTCTTGGTATTCCGCCGGTAGGCCGGATAAAGGCTTGGCGGGCTCGGGTGACAACATAGAGTACTTGGGCTGAGGTGACCTCAGACACTGGTTGGAACAGTCCTGACCCCAACTAAGAATCTTCCCGGTTCTCCAGTCCAGCTTAGAGGCATGTAATTGCAGCCAAGGGAGTCCCAGGAGGATGGTGGAAGAAGAATGGGGCAGGACGTAGAAGGAGATCTTTTCCAGATGTGAAGTGCCCACCTGGAGGACTAGAGGTGCGGTCTGGTAGTGCACATGGTCGGTAAGAATCTCGCCTGTGACCGAGGAGATAGTCAGGGGTCTGGCTAGTGGGGTCACGGGTAGCCGCCATCTCTGGACCAATGTAGCTGCAGTAAAATTACCTGCTGACCCAGAATCGAGAAAGGCAGTAGTCTGGTGAGTTTGTCCTGAGGGTGTCTGGATGGAGACTGGCACAGACAACTTTGGAGAGGTGGCATTCACACTTAGGGAGACCTCTCCCACCGGACCTAGGTGCTGGCGTTTCCTGGACGCTTGAGGACGTTGGGGACATCTCAGCCGAAAGTGATCCGAACCACCGCAGTAGAGGCAGAGATTCAGCTCTAGACGACGAATTCTTTCATCAGGCGTCAGGTGAGCCCGTTCCACCTGCATAGGAATCTCAGGAGTCGACTGGGACACCGGAACGTCAGGATTCTGGAAGACCGGCGCCAGCTGGTGATGGCGACGGGACAAGCTTAGTCGCCGTTCATGCCAGACCTCCTCCTCTCTCTCAGAAAAACGAGTATCGACCCTGGTGGCCAGTAGGATGAGTTCGTTCAGGGAGGTAGGTAGGTCTCGGGCGGAAAGCACGTCTCTCACCCGACTGGACAGGCCCTTCTTGAAGGTGGCTATTAGAGCGGCCTCATTCCAGTCTAATTCTGCCGCCAGGGTGCGGAACTGGATGGCGTAGTCACCAACAGAGGAGCTCCCTTGAGAGAGGTTGAGGAGATCAGTTTCAGCTGAAGAGGCACGGGCAGGTTCCTCAAAGACGGAGCGAAACTCGACTAGGAAGGTTCGGAGATTGGCAGCTGCAGGGTCATCTCGGTCCCACAGCGGCGTGGCCCAGGCCAGAGCTCTACCCTCCAATAGGCTGATGATGAAAGCCACTTTAGAGCGCTCGGTGGGAAACTGACTACTTAAAAGTTCAATATGCATGGTGCACTGAGTCAGGAATCCTCTGCACAACTTGGAGTCACCAGAGTATTTGCTTGGGAGAGCCAGTACAATTGTAGAAAAAGCAGCAGGAGGTGGTGTGCGCTGGGCTGTAGTATGCTGCTGTAAGTCGGCAGTGAGTTGCTGGATCTACTGCGACTGTTTCTGGATTTGTTGCGCCTGTAGGGCGACCACTCGGGCTACTTCGCGGAGATCAGGCACCTCGCCGGGATCCATGGTTGGAGCCTATTGTAACGCCTGGAGTAGTGGATCCACTGGACCGTCACTAGCGATAGCACTAACCTCACCAGGGAGCGGAGTCTAAGGGGCCGCTGGTTTTCACCAGAGCCCGCCGCAAGGCGGGATAGACTTGCTGCGGCAGGCGACCCTCAAGTCACTACCCCTGGCTCGGTTGCTAGTGACGGCAGGCGAGGCGTGGCAGGAGCAGTAGGCAGGAGATAGTGCAGGCAGAGGACTGTAGACGTGATCGCAGGAGGCGGACAGGACTCAGGAACAATGGGAAGGCAGCGGGCAAGGACTAGGGACAAGGACTGAAGACAGGAACAAGGGACAAGGACTAAGGTCAGGAACAACAGGGAGCTGGGCCAAACGCTATGGGAAGCATGTAGAGGCTCCAACACCTGGAAGGGGGCAGAGCTGGAACTTATAGGGGAGTGATTGATATGAGGACCAATTAGGAGCGCACTGCCCCTTTAATTCCGAGACAGCCGGCGCGCGTGCGCCCTAGGAGGCGGGGACGCGCGCGCCGGCCGGCACAGTGAGAGACAGGAGCGGAGGAGAGGTGAGGCGCCCCCAGGGGCCGAACTAGCAGCAGCGCCGGGTCCCTGCACAAGGACCCCGGCGGCTGCATGGGGCAGGAGGAGGTTGCGGCGGCGGCCCGGAACACGGGACGCCGCCACGGCCGTGACAATGGTAAAATGATATGCTTACTTTTATTCTATTGATGACTTTTTTTTTATAGATTTATACATTTATACTTTTTAATACATTTTTCTGGTGTGCTAATATGGTGTAATGTGGTGTAACTAAGTATCTGCAGTTTTGAACTTGGTATTTTTTTTGCATTTATGCCATTGACTATTCAGGAACTGGAATATTATAAATTAACCTGCTCCCGACCTAGGACGTAACTGTACATCCATTTTTGTGGTGCATTACTGCTCAGATACAGTTACGTCCTTGGCTAAAATGGGCGCAGAATCTGGGCCAGTTCCATCAACAGCAGGTCCTGGCTGTCAGTGATATCCGGACACCCGCAGACTCTGCTGAGACCCGTACCAAGCTCGGATTGCAGCAGCTAACAATATAGATGCTGCAAAGTGTGATCGCAGAATCTATGAGGCAAAACAGAGGGAGATTTCTCCCTCTGTTTACCATCAGGGCTGTGCAAAGCGATCATACAGCCCGATGTTAACTATGGTAAATCTGACTAGTTTTGCTTATGACAGGCACAATAGAATGCGATGCAGGTCAGCACTGCAATGTATTGTGACTGTTATCAGGCAATCTGATAGTAAAGTCCCCATCATGGGACAGTTAAATAAAATAAGAAAAAAAACACAAAAAATATAAATAAATCAAGTCCAATAAACAATGCAGTAATAAATAACTACGTAGCGATGCTGCAATGCAAAATGTCATGAAATTAAGACATTTTTACAAGAAAATGGTACAGATATCAGCCAAAATTTACCTTTAACCTGAAGCGCAATATGTCACAAGGAAACATTCTCAGAATTGCATGAATAAGTTATTGCATCACAGAAATATAACCACATAAAATGAGACAGGTCAGATTCCAAAAATGGGCTCTGGTTTAGAGATGAGGGAACCTGGAGCATGCTCGAGTCTATCCGAACCCGAACTTTCAGCATTTGATTAGTGGTGGCTGCTGAAGTTGGATAAAGCCCTAAGGCTATGTGGAAAACATGGATATAGTCATTGGCTGTATCCATGTTTTCCAGACAACCTTAGAGCTTTATCCAAGTTCAGCAGCCCCCACTAATCAAATGGCGAAAGTTCAGGTTCGGATGGACTCGAACCCGAAACCGGTTCGCTCATCTCTACTCTGGTTCTTAAAGCGACTCTGTACCCGCAATCTGCCCCCCACAAACTGCTTGTACTGTCAGATAGCTGCCAGGGGCATTTATAATATTGAAGAGGGCAGGGAGGAGGAAAGGAGAGGTAGTACAAGTCTAATGCACAGACACTCTAAGCCACGCCAATTTGACACGGCTGCAAGTTTAAAAGTTTTTTTTAGGACAATAACTACATCACCTGCCAAGCAGACCCCAGGACAGATCTTGGATTAAAAGCTGCTATAAGAAGGTAAAAGCAGTTTGTGGGGGGCAGATTGTGGGTACAGAGTCGCTTTAAGGCACTATCTTGAAAGGGTTAATAGGTGGACAGTTCTGCACATGGCGAAAACCATTGTTCACATGCTTATGTGAATTCTGCTTAGCAACTGCTTACTGTGTCACAGAGATGTTCTGGAACTGTGCCTTTCACACAGAAACCCCTACAGCAGCAATCCACACACAATGAGAGGCACAGCCATCCAACCCGGAGGATAGCACTCTAATTAATACAGGTGTGTGATCTGCTGTACATGGCTGTGGGCAGTGCAGCCAGTTCTGAGTGACAAGCTCCTTACAGTCCCTCAGTTCAGGGAACCTTGGGTAAGGAACTGGGGGGGGGGGGGGGAAGACACATGAACTGTCAGGACACAGATAGTGAGCTCCGTGTAAGTGGACTGGAGCCTTGTTACGGTACAAGAGTTCATAAAGTGGTGGATCATGTGTCTGGCATGTGCGTGTCTAATAAGCAGCTCATGAGGTGCTATGTCAGGACAGGCGAGCTGAGGTAGTATGAGGTCACACAGTAACCCGAGAGAACACATAGCACATTCAATTCAGCTGAAAACGAGCATCACCTCCTGACCCAGGGATCTCATGACACCGATACGAGGGATCATAGCACAGAGTGCCGTACTCATCCTGATGACTCTGCCTGAAAGGATGCTTTGTTAAGACAGGCAAATACGTCAAATATTGTCAGGATCTTTTGAAGGATTATCAATAGCTTTAGCCATTACACATGGGGCCACAACAGCACAGTCAGTAATGCTAAGGTTCTCACTGTAGATCTCTCATATTAAGGCTAGGGCTACAGGGCAACTTCGGTCATGCAACAGTAAGTCTCATCAAATATTTTGTGCGACTTTTCTGCAACTTGCTGTCGCACAACTTTATCACAGTTCTGACTTGTCTTCTAAAAATATAGCCAAATCACAAAGATGTCGCAAGCATATTGCAGTCACATGTGACTTACATTGAAGTCAATGGAGGCAAAGTCATGTGCGCCCTGTGATCGAAAGTCCATCAAGCTGCGACACCATTCGCTAACATTATGTGACAGGTAGCGTGATCTTTGTCGCCATTTAACTCTAACCCAAAGGGGCATTCCAACCAAAAGGAATCCCTTTAAAGTTCCTACATCTAGAAAAATAATTTTTGCTTGTACTATTAAAACGGCAGTACCTATTTATTATTGTGGTAACTTACTTGAAGATAGCCACATTTTCTGCACTGTGGATGCATTGTGTAACCAGTGTCAGGCATGTCTTTGCTGCAGAGAACAAACCCAGTGGGGAGGATCATAGTGGCAATGATGGACATGATGGGGAATAAATAGAGGAGTATAGTTTTTTTTTTTGTGTGTGTGTTTTTTTAAGTACAGTTCCACTGGTGGCAAATGTTTTCAATAGATCAAACAGCCCTATATTTTTGACATGCAGTATACTGAAGGTCATGGGTAAACACGAATCATGTTTCTACTGCAAAACCACATGTGTTTTCAGCAGATCCCAGGGGCTTTGTGACATGGTCATTGGTAGCTCGATTTAAAAGAGAACTTGGGGCAAACGTAAAATCAGGGAGGACAGGGGATGGTGGGAACAGAATAATGAAGTTATACTTGTCTTGGTGCCCCCAATAGGCCCAATGCCACCACTCACTGCCACCCGCTAGTCTCCTGTATCTCCCAGATCTTTTGCTGTCACAACACCACAGGAACTACCCACTCTGGCTGATTGGCTGAACCTGCATTTCTAAGCAGGGCCATAATGTCCCAGAACCAGGAGATACGGGAGACTGGAGGGTGACTGTAAGCAGTGGTGCTCTGGGGAGATCTCAAGTATGCAGCTCAAGTATGCAGGATTGCTGATTTTTGAAATTATATATCAGAAAAAAAATAATAAAAAGCAATTGAAACTTTTCTTTTACACCATGATAATAAAAACTTGAGATCATGGAGCAAGAAATGACACCCCAACCAGCCCTGTAGGTGGAAAAATAAAAGCGCTATGGCTCTTAGAAGGCTGGGAGGAACATTGCATTAATTTGACCCAGACATCAATGGGCTTGGTCTTGAAGGGGTTAAAAAAAGAAAACACAGTGGTCTGACAATAAATGGCTCCACCCAACCACTAACCATGAGTGGAAAAAACGTTTTTGTGTTATTCATATTTCCTGAAAAAAGGACAAGAAAGCAAAAATTCTGCCGGGGTATGTAAACTTTTGAGCACAACTATATATACACTACCGTTTAAAAGTTTGGGGTTACATTGAAATGTCCTTATTTTTGAAGGAAAAGCACTGTACTTTTCAATGAAGATAACTTTAAACTAGTCCTAACTTTAAACAAATACACTCTATACATTGCTAATGTGGTAAATGACTATTCTAGCTGCAAATGTCTGTTTTTTGGTGCAATATCTACATAGGTGTATAGAGGCCCATTTCCAGCAACTATCACTCCAGTGTTCTAATGGTACAATGTGTTTGCTCATTGGCTCAGAAGGCTAATTGATGATTAGAAAACCCTTGTACAATCATGTTCACACATCTGAAAACAGTCTAGCTCGTTACAGAAGCTACAAAACTGACCTTCCTTTGAGCAGATTGGCCAGAAAAAAAGAACTTTCATCTGAAACTCCACAGTCTATTCTTGTTCTTAGAAATGAAGGCTATTCCATGCAAGAAATTGATAAGAAATTGAAGATTTCCTACAACGGTGTGTACTACTCCCTTCAGAGGACAGCACAAACAGGCTCTAACCAGAGTAGAAAAAGAAATAGGAGGCTGCGTTGCACAACTAAGCAAGAAAATAAGCACATTAGAGTCTCTAGTTTGAGAAACAGACGCCTTACAAGTCCCCAACTGGCATCTTCATAAAATAGTACCCGCAAAACACCAGTGTCAACATCTGCAGTGAATAGGCGGCTGCGGGATTTTGGGCTTCAGGGCAGAGTGGCAAAGAAAAAGCCATATCTGAGACTGGCCAATAAAAGAAAAAGATTAAGATGGGCAAAAGAACACAGACATTGGACAGAGGAAGACTGGAAAAAAGTGTTGTGGACGGATGAATCCAAGTTTGAGGTGTTTGGATCACAAAGAAGAACGTTTGTGAGATGCAGAACAAATGAAAAGATGCTGGAAGAATGCCTGACGCCATCTGTTAAGCATTGTGGAGGTAATGGGATGGTCTGGGGTTGCTTTGGTGCTGGTAAGGTGGGAGATTTGTACAGGGTAAAAGGGATTCTGAATAAGGAAGGCTATCACTCAATTTTGCAACGCCATGCCATACCCAGTGGATGGCGCTTGATTGGAGCCAATTTCTTCCTACAACAGGACAATGACCCTAAACACACCTCCAAATTGTGCAAGAACTATTTAAAGCAGAAGCAGGCAGCTGGTATTCTATCGGTAATGGAGTGGCCAGCGCAGTCACCAGATCTGAACCCCATTGAGCTGTTGTGGGAGCAGCTTGACCGTATGGTACGCCAGAAGTGCCCATCCAACCAATCCTACTTGTGGGAGCTGCTTCTAGAAGCGTGGGGTGCAATTTCTCCAGCTTACCTCAACAGATTAACAGCTAGAATGCCAAAAGTGCAATGCTGTAATTGCTGCAAAACGAGGATTCTTTGACGAAAGCAAAGTTTGATGTAAAAACAATGTTATTTCAAATACAAATCATTATTTCTAACCTTGTCAATGTCTTGACTCTATTTTCTATTCATTTCACAATGTATGGTGGTGAAGAAGTGTGACTTTTCATGGAAAACACAAAATTGTTTCGGTGACCCCAAACTTTTGAACGGTAGTGTATATATACAGTGGTACCTCGGTTCTCGAACTTAATTGGTTCCGGAAGGCAGTTTGAGAACCAAGCAGTTTGAAAACCGAGCAGTGTCTTCCCATAGGAAATAATGTAAATGTGATTAATTGGTTCCAGCAGCCACCAATAATTACCTACAATGCTCATTTATTACACTGATAAGTGCTCAGTATAATCACTACAGTACAGAACAGCACTATACTGTACAGGACATTAAACATAAGAAATGTTCATCAGAACCAGCAATTATAGTTCAGTAGTCACCAACTCCTCACCCATCCTTTACTGTATAGCGTCCCCCCCATCCAAGCACTGTAATGTATGGGAGATGGGGGTGCACTGCCTGTACTACTACTGCACTGTATATGCACTCCAGCAGTCTTATACAGCACTGTACTGTATGTGAAGCCTCACCACTGCTTAACTCGCCAGGTAAAACCCACCATCCACGCTCGCAAAAACGTTCGAAAAACTTTCGAAAACCGAGCAAAGTTCGAATTCCAAACACTACTTCTGGGTAAATTTTCGTTCAAATACCAAGCAGTTCGAGTTCCAAAGCGTTCAAAAACCGAGGTATTACTGTATATATATATATATATATATATATATATATAAATAGTGGTAACTTGGTTTAAGAGTAACATGGATTGAGAGCGTTTTGCAAGAAGAGCTTACAGTTTTTCTAAATTGTAACTTGGTTTAAGAGCATTGCTTCAGTTTAAAAGCTCCCTGTACCGAGTGGGAGGGGGAGCAGGGGAGGGGCATGGTCTGCATAGCGGGATCTACAGCCCTGTACTCTGACCCAGAAAGTCTCCCTCACCTTCCAAATCATAGCAGACCCACTTCAGGCTGGGGCTTACATCAGGGGACAGGACTGTGGAGGTAATCTCTGCATAGCTGTAACCCCTCTCTCCCCGGACAGAGAGTGCTGCATGTATGTGCCCACATCTGCCCTGCTCATTCCTTCATGCTCCCTGCAGTCTCTGTCAGCCCAGTGTTTCCCATCCTCTCCATTTCTGCTATAATGTGCCTGCACTTACACTCAGCTATACACATGTCATGTGACCAGCAGCCCTGCTTCTCTATTCTAGCCTGTTGTACTACCCTACTGCATTATGGGGATCTGCAGTTCCATTATGTATCTACAAACTGCTGCTGTTTTTCAGGTTTATGCCCTTACTATACATTATACTGCATATGTTGGTTGCTATGCTGTACAGTAACTCATATAACATATTCAGCTGTTTTCAAATGTTTGTTTCATTTGATACAAAATCATTATTTTTGGGGTGTGGAACCAATTGTCTGCATTTCAATGGATTTCTATAGGAAAATTTGCTTTGGTTTAAGAGTGATTTGGATTACAAGCACAGTCCCTGAACAAATTATGCTCGTAATCCAAGGCACCACTGTGTGTGTGTGTGTGTGTGTCAGACCAATGCTTTTAGAGCAGGATGGTGATCGGTAACCGAGACAATGAGCTGTCACCATGTTACCAATGGAAGGAAAAGAGAGGCATATCAGGGGAAGGAGCCAAATTTGCTAAATGAATGTATTTTTAAACATAAATCCACTTGCTGAGCCTTATAGATTTGACTATGTTAGTTGAGATATGAATATTTTTTAACTAGTTCATTTTCAGGGTATTTTGGCCTGGACACTGTCTGTGGCCGCCAGAGTTAGTGGGGAAGCCTAAACCATCTAAGCTAGCTCTTTTATTGACTATGATAAGAGTTGCCTAAACAGCGTAGCACCTTCAGGGGCTAAAATCCCACAGTGGGAACATCGCTTCTATAAAAAGTTGTCATAATCAATGTAGAATTCCACTCTGAAAGAGCTAATAGTGAAACACACCTCACTGCACTGAGTTTTCACAATATGAGGTTGTATATGCACTTTATTATGGGCATGGAAAACTAATGTTGACGTTATTTTTTTTCTTTTGCACCTAGTTTTATTTGGCTTACATGTCTGTTCAATGATTTTAGCAGCTCAGTTGGTTTTGCTTGCCGTACTTTAATGCCATAGTGGTGTATCCTAGTGGGGCAGTACATAGATCTTTCTTTTACTTTCACGTCAATAGGTCATATTTCTTTCATGGTTGTATTTTATACATCTGGCTTTCAGATCTTTCACTTCAATTCTATTGATGATTTATCCTGTAGCATACTGTAGCATTTTTAAAAAATTCACTATGCTATGCTAATATGTATTCTCCAAAAAATTGTAACTAATTGTTTGAAATCTTTTAAATATAATAGCAATAGATAAAAGTGCTGTTTGATTTTTATTCATATGTAGAGTATAGGTGACTTTCAGCTTTTCTTGTTCTCTTCTCCTCAATATTATTTACACTCATAGAACGCCAGTCTTTGTGAAGTCCTCCATGACCTGACATTTGTGAGTTATCGTAAAGTAGAAACAAATGAAGGGGGCAAGTTTCAAGAACAAAGAAATATTTGTTAACCCTTAGGGGCACTTTTGCTGACTTTTTACGTGTAAGGAGAAGACTTGGAAAAAAGAGACTGTATCCATAAGTAGGATAAGGTCGGATTAAACCTAAGCAATAAAATATTCTTGAGCAATTTTGGTCTGCAATGACCGGGGTTTCATATTCCTAGTTATATTAAAGGGGTATTCTCACCAACTAATACAGTTAAAGTTCTATGGCTCAACAATTTAAATATTTGTGCAAATACATTCATTTACCATATTTGCCGCCTTTTCCTGATATGACCGCTCTTCCCTGTACTTGTTGAAAGCTTGTTTTCTATGTAACAGTTGGCATCCTGGTCCCTATCCTGCCCGCACTGCTTACCGCCTTGGGCTTGGGCCTGCCCACTTCTCTGCTGCACTTCTCGCTCACTCTGGGTCTTCTGGTGTCCCTTGGCATCTGTGCTCCTCCCGAATATAAAGGAGCAGTAAGGTATAAGCATAAAGGTACTCTCCAGCTCGCTTGATTGCTTTTAAACCTTTATTGTGTGATATTTAAAAGGCCGACGCGTTTCGGGCTATCTTGCCCTTATTCATGGCTCTAAGCAACATGGAATACAGTGTATTAGAACATACATATCTACATATACAACCATGTAAGTAACAAAACAGATAAAGGAAAACAACCCACATGTAAAGCATATATACATACAGAAATGTGAATGACATGCACTGAAACAAATACATGAAGTTAGTGATGTTAATATTAAAACATGCAATGTCACGTATGAATTGAAAAAAGTACTGGGATGAAAGAAATGCTAGAAATGCTTTTTTTTTTCATTCTAGCATTTCTTTCATTCCAGTACTTTTTTCAATTCATACGTGACATTGCATGTTTTAATATTAACATCACTAACTTCATGTATTTGTTTCAGTGCATGTCATTCACATTTCTGTATGTATATATGCTTTACATGTGGGTTGTTTTCCTTTATCTGTTTTGTTACTTACATGGTTGTATATGTAGATATGTATGTTCTAATACACTGTATTCCATGTTGCTTAGAGCCATGAATAAGGGCAAGATAGCCCGAAACGCGTCGGCCTTTTAAATATCACACAATAAAGGTTTAAAAGCAATCAAGCGAGCTGGAGAGTACCTTTATGCTTATACCTTGTTGGATGCCCTTGGGTCCGGGGGTTTTTTCTCGCGTGCTCGTGGAGAGGCATACAGCCAAAACAAGAACACCACATTCCATTTAAAGGGGCCTTTACGTTGCGAGTGCTGACCACTCTTTGTTTTTTAAAGGAGCAGTATGTCTCCACCTCTTTTTTTACCCATCAATCCTGTTCTGCCTGCACCTATATAATGTCTTTTCTCCTTGTCTGAACATTGTTGGTTCCCTGTGTACCTGAGTGAAGGTGTGTTTCTATGTCTGCTATTCCGTATATTCGGGCCTGTGTCTGTTCCTCAGATTATGCTTGCCTGTCTGACCCTTTCTGTACTGTTTGCCTCTCCCATTGCCGACCTGGACTGTCTGACCTGCATCTGAAGCCATCTACCCTGATCCTGTGCTTGATTGACTATGCTACTGTCTCACCCCTAAAATGTCACTAAAAACCTAAGCCCTGTACTAGCAATGTCTTGTTCTTGGAACCAGCCACTACCCACACCAGAACCGGTGTCCTCTTTCCGGTGTCTATAAAGGGTGAAGACGTAAATGGCACTTAGGGCCCTATTCCACAGTAACGATAATCGGACGGATTGGCCCCATTTGGCCCGATTCGGACGATTATCGTTCGGTGAAATAGAGAGAACGATCCTGTCATCGGCTGATCGTTCATTTAGGGCCAGACCTAAAATCATCGTTCCCCCACCGCGCATCGCGCATGAATAGCGGTGTGCGGTGGGCGACCGACGATTTAACAAGCAGCAGCATACATTACCTGTCCAGGCTTCTTCTCCGCGCTGTCTTCATCCACGGGTCCCGCGCGCTCTATCTTCAGAATGGCCGGTCAGCTGACGGAGCGCTCAGCCAATCACAGTCCGGGACCGCCGCGGCCTGTGATTGGCTGAGTGTGGCCTGTCAGCTGACTGGCCATTCTGAAGATAGAGAGCACGGGACCCGGGGATGAAGACAGCGCGGAGAAGAAGCCTGGACAGGTAATGTATGATGCTGCAAGGACATCGGTAACAATGTTTTTGCAGCCCTCGCTCAACGATTATCGGGCCGTGGAATAGGCCCAGTAAATGAGCGGCGATCTAGCAGATCGCTGCTCGTTTACATCGTTGATCGGGCTCTCCTCGGCCTGTGGAATAGGACCCTTAGACTCTTCTCCCCGATGTAGCACAAAGCTAAAGTGCTTAAGTAGAATAGCAGGGCTACATCTGCTGCCTGTTACAATCAACCACTACTACAGGAGATAATATATATGTGGTCCCAGCTCTGTCTATGATTCCTGCCTTTGGTCCCTGCATCGTGACTGCTGTCTGTGGTTCCTGTACCCTGCCTGCTGTCCGTGGTTCCAGCCCTGCTTCCAGCTGAGGGTCTTGCTGTGTTCCTGTCTGCCATCTATGTGTCCCCAGCTGCACCTTGCCTGCCTCCACTAGCAAGCCATGCCAGGGGTAGTGCATTGCAGTGCGTTGCAAGTCCAACCCGGTGGGCTCTGGTGAAAATCAGCGGATCTTTAGACTCGGCTTCCTGGTCCCTGGTCTGGCCTAAATTTTTATTAAACTATTGAATTACCCCCCATAAGTTATACAAATCTTCAATATACACTTATTACAGGAAATGAACATAAAGTGCTTTTTTCCCTGCACTTACTACTGCATCAAGGCTTCACTTCTCCCACAACTCCCAGAGCTGTACAGGCTGTGCAGTGGCTGCTGAAGAGGATGATGGCAGCACTGGGCACTCGACCCAGGACCCTATAGTGTGTGCCCAGCAGCTGCTGTTGCCCCTGGCACAGTTTTGGTGCCAGTATCCCCTTTACCGGGATAACACTATTGCCTGTCTCACGGCGAGGCAGTGTTCCCCTTTGCCCCAGGGGATGCTCAGTGTCCTGGCTACTGCCTCTATCTTCCCATTGCAGGGTGCTCCGCCGCCACTCTCCTCCAACTCAGGGACACCTCCCCCGGTGTGCTTGCTCCCCACCCTGCCCGGTGGGACCTGCTCGGATGTGCCACGGGCGGCACCAAATTAAAAGAAGTCGGCACCCAGTTCTGTGTTTACATGGCTGCCGCCACTGTTGTCTCTCCTCCTCTGGGACTCCACTCCTCACATCCCCTTGCTGGTACTCTGCTGGGGATGGAGCAGAGTACCAACAGCAGAATGTGAGGAGTGGAGTCCCAGCGATGGAGCGTCCCGGGGACATCCTAGCAGGTCCCGCCAGACAGGGTGGAGAGCAAGCCATCCGGGGGAGGTGTACCAGAGCTGAGGGAGAGCAGTGGCAGAGCCCCCTGCAGCGGTGAATTAGAGGCAGTAGCGGGGAGATAGAGGCAGTGACCGGGACACTAAGGGACACTAAACATCCTTTTGGGCAGAGGGGAACACTGCCCTGCCATTAAAGTATTATCTCTAAGACCGGGATACTGGCACCACAACTGTGCCAAGGGCGGCAGCAGCTGCTGGGCACACAGTTGCCCTGGTCACACACTCTAGGGTCCAGTGGCCAGTCCTTCCATTATCCTCTCCAGCATCTACCGGACAGCTCTGGGAGTTCCAGCGGGTCGTGACGTCACCATTTTATCCAGGAAGTGAAGCCTTGATGCTGTAGTAAGTGCAGGGAAAAAAGCACTTTATAAGAATTTCACGTAATAAGTGTATATTGGTAATTTGTAATGCAATACAATACAATACTTTAGTAAAAATTTTGGCTAGACTTCTTTAAGTCTTACTCCTGGGAAATATTTCCTTTGGTGTGATCGTAACATACACAAAAGACTGCAACATTGTTTACTGGTGACTCTATCATCACAAAACTAACAATTATTCATAATGAATGTCTTGCAGCAAAGTAAATGAACAATTTTAAAGCTGTTTCACAGTTTTTTTTGCAAAGCATGCTTTATTTGGTTCAGGATAGTTATAGCGATGCTTCTCCACACATGGGAGACTAAAATGTTTCTGGTCTTCTTGCGTGCTCAGTGATGAATGGAATGTGCTCATGGGTGAAATGGAACATTCTGCGTCATCATTCACGATTTTCAATCTGGCAAGTTTTGAGGATGTATCGATATAGTTTTCATTAGTGTGCTACAGACAAGGATGTTGATAAAAAAAAAAATCTTGCTTTATTTCGAGTACAAAGTGATGAAGTATGAAGCTTCTTGTGTGTTACAAGGTCTCTGGCAAACTGCACGCAAGTTGAGAAGTCGTCGTTGACTTCGTTCTGCAGAGCCAGTACCATCTCAATCTTTTCTACCGAGAGACATTAGTAGCCGAGAGGCATTAGTGTCAGTCATAGGTGTGAGGTGCAGCAGCTCCTTTCTCTCCATGACCGTATTTTACATTTTTCCCCTTTCTGAGTGGCTAGCACTCCTCCTGGTAAGACCCATGTGACCCCAATTAGCAGGAAGCACCTCTGCACACATGGTAAGTACCTCCTAGTTGTCTCATTCTACCTCCAGTGCAGTGGTGAGTAGTAACACCTTGTTCACACCATAATGTCACTATCATTTTAGGCATGATTAAACATGTACAGAGTAAGAGAGAGGGTAAGATGCAAGCAATATGCAAGATGAAACAATAACAATTATCAGTAGTCATGGCTTAGGCCAGAGTATACCCCAGGGTATAAAATAGCCTAGGCCAGAGTATACCCCAGGGTATAAAATAGCCTAGGCCAGAGTATACCCCAGGGTATAAAATGGCCTAGGCCAGAGTATAACCCGGGGTATAAAATGGCCTATGCCAAAATATACCTAGGCCACACTATACCTGGTGTGTAAAATAGCCTAGACCAAGCTATATCCCGGGGTGTAACATAGCCTAGACCAGAGTATACCCATACAGGCCAGAATTTATCCATTTTATGTCGAACCAGGCCACAGTATACCCCGGGGGATAAACTCTATACCTGGGGGTGTAAAACAGCCTAGGCCATGCTATATCTCTCCGGGCCATAATGTTATTACTTCACTGGTTTTCTTACCCCTGGCCCAGACCACAGTATACCCTAGGGCATGAATTTTTGTACCCAGGGGTGTAAAAATGCCTAAGCCATATTATAAACCTGGGTATAGTCTAGCCCAGGCCACAGTATAACCCAGGGGTAAACTCAGTGTAGTCTACTCCAAGTTATCATGTCACTGGTTTTCTCAGTTCTAGCCCAGGCTACAGTATACCCCAGGGGATATATTCTATACCGGGGGTGTAACATAGCCCAGGCCAGATTTTATCGCTCCAGGTCATAATGTTATTACTTTACTGGTTTTCTCACTTTATTTATTTGTTGAAAAGTGCGCAGATCTTTTTTTTTTTTTTTATCATACTCGGACACACAGCTGCTTCCTCTTGTTGGGAAATACAATACACTTCTTACATTGAACTGACCATAGATGGCGCTGTCCCATCAGAGCATCATCTGCACTATTTTTTTGAGCAGGAGGAGGTTTTTATGAGCTGCGCAAAAATGTACGATTGTTGCGCAAAAATCAACATTAGACACAAGTGCCTTGATACATCTTGCACAATTTATGCCTAAGTCTGGTTTTACATTGCATTTTGTGCAGTTACCTTATTTTCCTGCGTATAAGACGACTTTTTAACCCGGAAAAATCTTGTCAGAAGTCGAGGGTCGTCTTATACGCCGGGTATGGTCGCCCCATACAGTGGGGGAGCTCAAAAATGGCCCGCATCCCCACCGTATGGGGCGACCATTTAAAAAAAAAACAAAAACAGTTAACTCACCCGGGCCAGTTCCCAGCCTCCGCGCATCCTGTCCTCCGCTCCCGTTGCCGGGGCAGCCAGTGTGACGTAAACTGACTGCGCCTGGGATGCCCAAAGCTCACCCGAGTAGCCGAGCGTCTAATCTGAGACGCTCGACTGCTCGGGAGAGCTTCGGAAGAATGACAGAGGCTTCGGGAGGCTCCGGAAGTACCCAAAGCCTCTGTCTTTCTTCCGAAGCTCTCCCAAGCAGACGAGCGTCTCCGATTAGACGCTAGGCTGCTGGGGAGAGTTTCAGGCATCCCCGGCGCAGTCAGCTGCGGTCAGGCAGGGGTTAATATTTTTCAGCATATAAGGTGAATCCCTGACAATCTGATTAAAAGTCAGGGCTCGTCTTACACGCCCAGTCGCCTTATACGCCGGAAAATATGGTAGTTTTTTTCCATCCTCTTTTAAAAAAAAAAAAAAAAAACGGATTGAAAAACAGATCAAAACACATACTTTTTTAGCGTACACAAAAATGTGGTCAACAACCTTTTTTGTGTATGCAAAAAAACATGCATTTTTATCTGTTTTTTTAATCTGTTTTTTTATTATGGAAGTTAATGGAAAAACTGATCCAAACTGAAGCACACAAACTCTTCCTTTTTTCCATCCATTTTACAAAACACAGATAGGAAGAAAAAAACTAACTGCAAAAACACAGTGTCAACCCAGCTTAAAACAGCTTGGCTACAAAGCTTTGCTAGGGAAGTATTTTGCGCAAAAACGAAATACGTGATAAATCGAATGAAAACTAGTTAATAGAACAACCCCCCCTTTTGCAAACATGGAAAAAAGGTGCAGGCATTGGAAACTGATGTAAAATAGCGCAAAACCCTTAATAAGTCTTGCACAGATATTTATGAAGTTCACAAAATCTCATTAGCCCCCCCCAAAAAAAAAAAAAAAAAAAAAAAAATTAAATAAAAAATTAAATAAATTGTGCAAAGACAATGATAAATGTCCCCTACGGGGGAGATTTATCAAACATGGTGTAAAGTGAAACAGGCTCAGTTGCCCGTAGCAACCAATCAGATTCCACTTTTCATTCCTCACAGACTCTTTGGAAAATGAAAGGTGGAATCTGATTGGTTGCTAGGGGCGATGGAGCCAGTTTCACTTTACACCATGTTTGATAAATCTTCACCTATGTGTTTAGATTTTTAAGATTTACATCTCACTTAACTCAGCAGACAAAGCTGAATCCCCAATAACATGTTGAAAAATGAAGTAATTCCTGTGTATATCACTCAATGCTACTGATTTCATGGGGGTATAAAATGGCCTGAGGGGGTATGAATTGGCCTAGGCCAACATATACCCCGGGGTATAATCTAGCCTAGGCCATTTTAACCCCAGGTATAGTCTGGGCTGGGGGTATACTCTGTCCTGTTACAACGGCGGTGCAGGATCACGTAATATCCATAAAATGCACTTCATACTATCTAATCAATGGAGCTCTGAAGTTGAAATCCTACCGATTGTGGGGTCAGATGTAGGCAGGTAATTGAAAGGGGTACTCTGGAGAAAAAATGTAAGTGTAATACATTGCTTCAATTTACTTTATCTTTATAAAAAAGGCATAGTTTTTATGTACATATGTACTTCTGTTAACTGGCAGCACTAAGGTGAGACATGGCCCTTCTACTGTCACCAATATTTATCCCCTGCTCTGTTCTAGCACTGCCAAACAGCACTATCGCTATAGAGGGCAGGGTTGTTCCCCTTTGAACTGTATATTCTTATATACAGAAAATAGGGAGGGGGGGGCAGCCTTTGCACAGTGAGCAGTGATTGCTATCATCCCTGAATCTGCTTCTAGCACTGGGGCGACAGTCTGCTGTCCATATCACTGTTCAGCAGGGCATAGATCCTTGCTATCCCTGATGCAAATGTTGACTGCAGCAGAGGGGCTATATCATCTCTTACTACTGCTAGTCAACAGAAGTCTTTATGTAAATAAAAAAAAACAATACTTTTTTTTTTTTTTTTTTTTTAAATAAAGCTATATTCCAAAGTAATATAACTTGATTAAAGCAATATATTAGCAAAAAAAAAAAACACTCCCCCTCTCCCCCTCTGTAGAGTACCCCATTAAGGTCACTTCTGTTTTGTAGATGGTAATAAAATATATTTGCATGACCACTTTTCTGCTCTGGTTGTTAACAAAAATGATTAACTTTCCTTTTTTGTAAATACATTCTGTAATTTGTTGTTTGTAAATAAAACGAGTCTGTCTGGTGTTTTCCTTGAGGCAAAGTGAATGAATACATGACAGCTTGTTTCTCAGAGATGACTCCTATATTAGTGTGACATTAAGCAAAAGATTAAACATTCACACGGAGCCACATCATGTAACTGTGTGTGACACATTAAACGCAGGTTTTGTGGGATAAAATACTACTTTCTTGCAAGGTTTTTTGTAGGATCATGATTATTCCAGGAACTGCTTTGCGGTGTGCTGTTCAATTGTGATGACAAAACCATTACTCATGAGGGAAACACAATTCAAAACCGAGACAAAATGTAGTGTTGCTATATGGGTCTGGCAAATTTCTTTTAAAGTGGTTTTCTTTGAAAGTGGAAATCATTTCATCCATAGCCTCTGGTGATAATGTTTGATCTATACACGCAGGCAAGTTAAAATTTAAGTCCACAAAGAATTAGCCTGCTTCACCCTGTCTTGCTTATATCTTGTGATCCCAACACAAAAGTATTTGATTTTCAGTTCTTCCCTAATTACTTTTTTTTTTTTTACATCATTGTGGCCAAAAAGAATAAGAAGGAAAAAAAGAATTGGTAGCTGTGACAACAGAGCTCCATTCACGTTGCTTGTTTATTGTACTTACTAAGAGTTGTGGGAAATATTTACTTTTCACTTCACCACTACATGATAAAATATGGTTGTTTTTTTGTTTTCACACAAAGTATGCAAATATAACACAGTCTAGTTTCTGTACCGATCTATATATCTTGTCTATAAACAGAATATACAAACATCATAACAATAGCAACTGACAAAAGGATAAAGTAATTTGTGTAAAGGGCAAATATCCATTTATAATACAGAGACAAGAAGAAGACAACACACTGTGAAAAAGAAGAAAATAAAAAAGTGGGTGGGAAGGGATGGTGTGATCATCTAATTGCAGAGAAGAGCTTAAAGGGGAACTCCAGGTAGAGGTTAAAAAAATGAACCTTTTGCAGAATCATAACACATTACTTACCTGTCTATCCCAGTTTTGAAACTTCCAAAAATCCTTTTGTTTGGGGGGGGGGGGGGGGGGCTGATATTTCCAAGAATAAAATGCTTTCCCTCATGTGGTCATCACAGCCCCCACCCATTACAATCAGTAAAATTAGTGCAGCAGCTGCTTCTGGCCGGTTAGAGATGGTGGATCACTCAGGAGATTGGGTTATCCAGCCAAGCCTCCTGTGACATCCCACCCTGCCCCCTGTCTGTATCATCAGCAAACACACACAATGTGAGACAGAGGCATGGAAGATTTGTCTCCTAAGGGGGGAGAGCAGAAGGAGCAGGAGGCAATGTGAATTGGCACAGGGGCCATTTTTTTTCACTTCCTGGATTTCTATCAGCTACCAGTATGGCAGAACCATACAGGTACAGTAATACATTGTATAGACACTTCTATATAACTTTTAATGTACTTTTAATAGAAAACAAGTTTTTCTTATCCGAAGTTTCTCTTTAAAGTGAATGAGCTACTTTTTTTTTTACTGATTCGAGTGTTTTCCTAATCTGATTTTATATTTTTAGTAATTATTATTGACCCATCTTGCCTGTGCTATTTTTAACAGCATATAGTGATGTGCATTACAGCAAGCCCCATTGACATAGGAACAATAAACTAATCCAGACCCTATTCTTTGTATGGGGAACGTTTGTAAGCATGCTCTGTGACCTGTACAAAGGTCATTCTACTGGGGACAGGGAGCTGAGCTGCTATTGTCTTATTATATGGTGTTACCAGTTCTCAACAGATCACTTTTCAGCAGTCTCATATGACTTTTCAGAAGTAACACACTCACACAAATTCTTAAAAAAATCTTTAAAAACGCCTTGTTACATCCCAGGTCCCTTCTCACATCCTGTTCATCTGGAAGACCATGTGCTATATTAGGACTCCAGGCTAAAAAAAAAAATACCTGGCATTGTTTCCTCCTAAACGTAAAGTGTCACTGTCAGGACAGGTCGAAACGTTGCAACTCTATTTGTACCCTGATGTGTGAATAAACACACTAGCTTTTACCTGTGGATGCTGTGGGATTCCTTTTCTTCACAAGCCGACAGTGCTCACACCAAGGATTGTGGGCCTACCTGCATGCATCCAGCTTCTAAATTGGCTGTTTGACTCTTTTGGTTTTCTGGTATGTCTTTATGACATATCAAAAGTTTTTCATAATGACAGTGACACTTTTAAACTAGATAATTTAGAGCTCAATATATATACATAGTCAGCTAATATATATATATATTTTTTTTTATGTTAGGTTAAAGGGGTAGTGTGGCGCTCAGAAATTATTCACAGACTAACACACATTACAAAGTTATACAACTTTGTAATGTATGTTATGTCTGTGAATCGCCCCGTTCCCCGTGTCCCACCACCCCCACCCGTGTACCTGGAAGTGTGGTGCATTATACATTACCTGATCCGTGTCTAGGGCCGTCCACCATCTTG
Source organism: Dendropsophus ebraccatus (assembly GCF_027789765.1). Classification (NCBI taxonomy): domain Eukaryota; kingdom Metazoa; phylum Chordata; class Amphibia; order Anura; family Hylidae; genus Dendropsophus; species Dendropsophus ebraccatus. Next base: position 92,811,725 of record NC_091455.1, read on the forward strand.
TGCCAAACGTCATCTTTGGACGGACGGCCAAGTCGCTGCCACCCGTCCCCCTTCGGCCGCGTCACAACTGTGCTCAGCCGCAATTGGCTGCGCACAGTTATGCTCAGCCAATCGTCGCTGAGCGGCTGATGACACGGCCGCGTCATCAGCTGCTCAGCCGCGATTGGCTGAGCACAGTTATGCTCAGCCAATCGCTGCTGAGCATCGGATGACGCTGCAGAGGGCGGCCGGCATTCGGGACAGTCGGAGCTGTTCGCCTTCCGCCCGAAGAAGACGTCACTCGCTGAAGATCGGAGACGGGTGTCGGCACGTGACAGGTAAGTATAGCGCACCACACTTCCGGGTACACGGGTGGGGGTGGTGGGACACGGGGAAGGGGGACATTCACAGACATAACATACATTACAAAGTTGTATAACTTTGTAATGTGTGTTAGTCTGTGAATAATTCTTTACCGCTGCACTACCCCTTTAAAGTAAAACGTCTAACTTCGTACACTGCCCGTAACTCTTTGTGCTTCTATCCTTGTACATAAGGGGCAAATTTTATAGTAACTATAGCATTGTACATAGGTTTCATTATTAAAGTAGTTGCAGCAAATTGTTATTCATAGTGATCAGTATTATAGTAGGGACATCATTGTTGTGGGAGTATTGTTACAGTAGCTTTAGTCTTGTCTGCAGGGACAGTAGTAAATATATTGGAAGTTATAGTTTCACCACAGCTGGAGCCAACTACAGTGGTACCTTGGTTTAAGAGTAATATGGTTTAAGAGTGTTTTGGTTTAAGAGCTCACAGTTTTTCAAAACTGTGACTTGGTTTAAGAGCATTGTTTTGGTTTAAGAGCTCCCTGTACTGGGTGGAAGGGCAAGTTTTGAAGGGTTATGGTCTGTATAGAGAGGTCTACAGCCCTGTACTCTGACCCAGGAAGTCTCCCTCACCTTTCATATCATAGCAGATCCACTTCAGGCTGGGGCTTACATCAGGGGACAGGACTGTAGAAGTAATCTCTCCATAGCTATAACTCCTCTCTCCCCGCACTGTTATGTATGTGCCCACATATGTCCTGCTCATTCCTTTATGCTCCATGCAGTCTCTGTCGGTCTTGATTGATCCATGCTGAACACACATCCCTTCTCCATTGCTGTCATGTGACCACACAGACCTCTGACAGCAGCCCTGCTTATGTATTCTATCCTATTGTACTACACTCCTGCATTATGGGGATCTACAGTTCCATCCTGTATCTACAAACAGCTGCTGTGTTATCAGCTTTATGCACTTACTATACATTATACTCCACATGCTGATTGCTATACTGTACAGTAACTTATAATATCACATATCCAGCTGTTTATAAATGTTTGTTTCATTTGTTTTACATGTTATTCAGAATATAAAATCATTATTTTTGGGGTGTGGAACCAATTGTCTGCAAATCAATGATTTCTTATGGGAAAATTTGCTTTGGTTTAAGAGTGGATTTGGATTACAAGCACAGTCCCAGAACAAATTATGCTTGTAATACAAGGCACCACTGTATATCTAACAAAATGAGCCTGCTTGCTAACTTTCCTTTTGGTACCATACAGTTGCCTAGAATACAGGATGTCCTGCTCTCTGCTGCATTTTGCCACGTCAGTCATTATTGACATACCTTGTGGGGATATTTGTCATTGACACACCTGGCAGACATGTCTGTCTTAATTGGCACACCTTGCAGGCATGTCAGTCAGCATCTCCTGCTAACAAATGATATCAGAAGGACCTTGAAAACCAAATGACATGGATTCATACCCATTAACTTCACACCAAAAAGTGACTATGACTGGCAGCAGGGGAGATGGTTCTTTTTCTCCATTCATGTTACTGGGTGAAGAAACTTGTAACATTAGGAACTGTTCCACATCACAACAATATTCCCAACCTGAAAATACAGTATATGACATTGCCACATTTACTAGTGATATCACATTTCGGCTATGTTCACACAAAACAAAAATAAGTGGAAGCAATGGCTGCTGTTGCAAAACAACGGCCTTTATTAATGTTCAAGTTAATTAACAACGGCTGTTATTTGCACTTATTTTTACATTGTGTGAACATAGCCTTAAGCTGTTATCTGAACAGTCTTCAATGCATTGTTAACTAGATGAGCTGGAACTTGTCCTCAGACACTGTGCCTTCTTTCTGTGGTCTCTGTGAACTCCAGCAATGCAGCCCCACTTCTCTGTTCTGTGGTATGATTCAATCTCCACCATGGACAGTATTCAGCAACAGACAGGAACTGGGCACTGCCAAGGAATCGTGGCTATAATACAAAGTCAGGAACTGGTGGAGAAACCATTGCCTTGTGTAGCTTCTCCCCCACATGGTGTCCATCAGGTGGAAGTGTGGCGGGTGTGCCAGTGTGCAGTGCAGCTACTTATATTCAGTAGGGGAAATTAGTATTAGGGCTGGTAGAAAATTGTGACAAGACTATAAATTCTTTTTGCAAATTCTAAGACTCATTGGTGACCATTTTGGCCACCACAGAATCTCTTTAAAATTTAAATCTGCAAACTAGAATAGTACTATATGCAAAAGGGCCAAGAGCCAAGCATAGCTTTAATAGATTTGATATATGAGACCCTTTAAATATTGATGGTAAAAGTAAACAATGCATTGGCTGGATTTTTAATACATTAGATGTTTAAAAAAAGAAACTTGGTTGTTAAATGATGCCCTGGAGAAAGAAAGAAAGTTCATCCAGGTCAAGCACTTAACTTTTTGTTAAGAAAGAAAAATAAGTAATCTTTGGTTGACAGCAGTTTTAGTTTTCTTCTGGAAGGCATATTTCTGTAGTCTTTGTCTGAAGCTGTCAAAATAGTCTCCCCTGTGCAAAAAAAATCTTGAAGAGACTTGAGTACAGTGTGTTTTATAGTTACTATTTATGTAATAGGAAAATGACTACAGAAACTGCTAACTTGTTTATTTGGAAGCCATAATAACATAATGTGTCAATATGTAGGTGTAAAATAATATGCACATGGGATGTCTGCATTACCCTTTTACTAATCTAGGCCACAAAGAAAGTCCTTATTAAGCCTTTACCTTAACCAAAAGGGAGTTCCAATTACCCCTTCTCTGCACCAGACCAGCGGAGATAACCTAGACCATGGACGTATCTTGCATTCTTGGTCATTGTTATAAATGGAATAACTCACCATTTCATGCTTCAGTGCTCTTCTCTCTCTTTGCAGCAGCCACACAATCGCTAGGTGATTGGCACTTGCCTCTGATATCCATCAAATTCAACCAGGGTTGGGCAAAGATGGATAATGGGACAGAGTATTGGGGATTTCTTTGATAAATGTGACCCCATCAAGTGTTTTAGCAAAATGTCATTGGTCATTGTGTTCCTATGACCGGTGACCACAATCTTTTGCCTTTTTACTACTGTTTTGTTATTTCATTCTCTGGCTTGCTATTGCCATTGGCTGTTCCTGTGTGAGGTCATCTCAGGTTGCTACAGTATATAAGCAAGAATTCAAGCTGGTAGGTTCACTCCAGTTGTCTGAGTGTCAAAGTCTCTTTGTGCCTCAATCCTGCTTTACCTTTGTACTAAAGAGGAGGGGTTATCCATGTTTTAAAAAAAACAACACAGCTCCATACCTGCCCCCAGGTTGGTTGGTATTACAACTGATCTCCATTCACTTCAATAGAACATAGGCGCAATACCACATACAAAGTAAAGACAAGAAAGATACTGTTTCTGGAAGAAAGCAGCATTTTTTTTACCCTAGATAGCCCCTTTATTGCCTATGTATGACCTAGCACTGCCATTTGCCTAAACCCTTGTATTATTGCCTGGGACTTTTACTTCGGTGCCCAGTTCTTGATCTTCCTTGATCTTGATCTTACTCCTGCTCCTGCAATGTCTAACTGCCAACTTGGGACTACAGTGGGAACGCTTACCTGTGGATATCCTGCAGCAAATCCAAACCTTCTGGTGAACACTACAAACCTCAGTTTAGCCAGCACCAATCAGGTTGTAGACTGGGGATTCACTATATACAATAGACTTCTTACTTGGCAATAGACTTTAGACTTTAGTGACAGGATTTGTGCTGAGAGCTTGAGAGGTAGTATAGCAGTGCTGGCTTGGTTGAGTGCTGAGGAATAGAGTAAGTTCAAAGAAGTAGAGAGGAGGATGTCGAGAGAGTCCCAACCCAATGTAGTACTGTGCTCTGCCGGAACTTTAGAAGTAGAATAAATAGAATACTTGAGAGTAGAGAGAATACTTGTGCCGTGTTTATAGATAGGTGGAAAAGAGAAAGAGCTCTCATTGGTACACAAATCACAAAAACGATAACCCTTTGAGCACTACAGCTGTGCAACACATAGGTACAAGATATACATACTAGCGGCATATAGTGGCAAAACTTAGCTACTACTTCATTACCAATTTTCACTTAGAGTACAGGCTTTTGCGAGGGGTGTATACACTAGTAACACCTGTGGTGGGACAGCGAATGTGAGAAAGGTCACCGGCACTACTCCAAACAAAGTCTGGACCTTGGATTGATGATCTGGACTTATATATAGATCCTTGCGTCGGGGTGCATTTCATAAATGAGATATAGCAATGGCAAGCATAATAGGAAAAAAGCTGAAAGCACTCACCGCTCTGATGCAAGATGTCTTTATTTCGTGATGAATTAAAACATGGACATTAGTCCTGCAGGACGGCAGATGCTATCTCCTACACAAACAACATTCTCATGACGGCCATTTCGCGCGCATGCGTCAGACGAAGCGCGCATGCGCGCGAAATGGCCGTCATGAGAATGTTGTTTGTGTAGGAGATAGCATCTGCCGTCCTGCAGGACTAATGTCCATGTTTTAATTCATCACGAAATAAAGACATCTTGCATCAGAGCGGTGAGTGCTTTCAGCTTTTTTCCTATTATGCTTACCTGTGGTGGGACACCACAGTAGAACCTGGTAAAGCTATACCCAGCGCTGAAGAGGTCCTGGGATAAAGGAGTACTTTTGACTATGTAAAAAAAACATTACTTCTTATTGACCATGGTATGTTTTTTTCATTTCCCAAAGTGTCTCCAAGACAGAATGACAAACTTATCAGTGTATAATATTAAATAACAAGAAGAATACAAAAGCATGTTATATCAATGAATCACCATGCACAAAATGTATTTAATGCTTGCATACTAATTTCTCTGTCTGGGAGACGGGTCGTAATAAGATCTTCTCAGTTTTCCTATAATTTAGCAGTTTGTGATCTATTAAATTTTGACGGTTTTTCATCACATGCTCAATGGAATAAAGTCCTGATCTTGATTCCAGCAGACACCGTCTTTGTCTTTCATGTGCCTCTGTGTCTGAGTATTGATGTACGGTTGTATTACAGAGCATTTCTAATTGATTTTATGCACATGAAATTGCATTATGCAGAATTTCAGCAGATGTAGGGTTTAATGATTAGTTAAGGGGATTCCACTTTCTATTTATATTAGAAAATTCTGATTTTAATGGTATGTCTTAAGTGGCAAATTGCTGGAATGCTTTTAACTCCAAGTTCATCATTAATACTTAGTGTAAAGTTGGTAGGTAAATACATTAGGTACAACTGTTATGGTCCTATTATAGGGGCTGATTATCTGCCCAATCAGGCAAATATTGCTCCATGTAATAGAGTCAGCAATCCGGTGACAGACAAGCTTGTTTATCGACTAAAGGCTTACTTTTGAAACATTTACACGGCTCAGGCCATCTAATAGACCTTTACTCTAATGTTGTACACTAAGGTAGTGATGCTGAGCTGATAGTTTAAGCAACTGCTCTTAGGGCTCATGGACACTAGCATATAATGGTTCTTTACATGGTTACAACCTTCTCAATATGTTTATTAATGACCTTTTTAAAGGATAAAGTAGTCAACACACAGGAAAATGCTATAATATTACAGAGGGGTTTGGGGAAGCTGGAGGCTTGGGAAGAGAAATGGCAAAATAAGTTTAATGTGGACTAATATAACGTCATACACGTGAGTCATGGAAATAAAATGCACAATAATGTGCTAAATAATAAAACACTTGGTAAAACTGCTTCCGAAAAGTACTTGGAGGTGTTGGTGGACATTAAAATCAACTTTAGTGATCTGTGCTAGGCAGCAGCTGCCAAGGCTAATAAAATCATGGGATGCATCAAAAGACGCATGGATGCTAAAGATGAGAACATAGTTTTGCCTCTTTATAAATTAGTGGTCAGACCACCTGTATATAAGAAGGAGATGGTTGAACTGGAGTGGCTGTAGAGGAGGGAGACTAAGGTAATCAAAGGAATACCTGGGATCCAGATAGTTATTCTGATTGCTATATTTGGAGTTTGGAAGCAATTCTTCCCCCTGGTATGGGGTAATTGGCATCTGCCTCAGGTTTTTTTTTTTTTTTACCTTTCTTTGGATCAACACAGTGGGGTTATAGATAGAACTGGATGGACTGTTTTATTTTTTCAACCTTATTGACCATAAAACTATGTAACCTTTGAATTTAAAAAGCTGTAATATTATATCCATAATTTTCTGCAGATAGCTTCTAGGGAAAACAGTCCAAAATTCAACAATGTGCAGAGCACCATGGGGAACAATGTGTAATGCTTATGGATCCATATTATGGCTCAGCCATGTACATGAGGCCTTTGTACAGGCAATTAAATTTATATACTATGTGGACAAGAGTATGTGGACACTCAGCAAAGAGGTATTATAGTGAAGCCATTAGCGTAAGGTCACCTTGCACAATGCTAAGCATCCACAAAAGGGGTGTAAGGCATGCTGCCAATGGACTCTGAAGCAATGGGAATGTTAATTACGTTTTTATATCTGGCATTTAAACAGGAGAATGTGGGTTATGTTGGTGCCCAGACAACACTAACTTCTATAATGCGTAGTGCCCACTGTAGAAATTGGTGAAGGACGAACAATGATATGGCAATGTGTTCCAGGGTTTTGGCTAAACTCTTATTTCACTGAAGGCTAATATTAATGCTAAAGTATATAAAGCCATTTTAGACAATTGCTTGCTCCCAGCTTTGTTATTTAAAATAGCATAAAAAGCCTTGAAAGCTGACTAGGAATTACATACCAAGCTAGAAGGAAGAGCTACCCTGTGGACAGCTGTTTTAAGGGTCCTTGCCCCTCATCAGTAAAGAGCAGGGTGCCATCTAGCTAGTAGACAGGCCTGTATTGAGGAACTTTATTGTAACAGATACTAAAAAGACACTATTTGACCCTGAGCGGGATTTTTTCACTAAATAACACACCTTACAAAGTTATATAATATTGTAATGTGTGTTATTTATGTGAAAGGCCCCCTTCCCCATGTTTCCACCCCTGCCGCTAGACCCGAAAGTGTAATTCTGCATAATCACAGAATTACTGTCGACCCCTTCAGTGATGGCCGCCATCTTGGGCCGATTCCGTCACTCTTCAGGGGGCCGGCCTGATTGCTCCAGCCCTACCTCATGCTGGCCCCCCTCCTGCGTGTCATCAGCTGCAATTGGCTGAGCATAACAGAAGACATCTGGGGCTTCTGTTAGGACATACAGCAGCTGATAAGCACTGGACTTTTTACTGAACTGGAGATTTTTTTTTATAGAAGTAAATTACAAATCTCTGTCCCTTTTTAACTCCATTGTGTGGATCACCTATTTTTAATTAATAGGTCTGTGCAAATGTGGACAGTTACGGATGTAAATCCGCTGCCTGTCCGTAATTGGGGTTCACGGCTAAGGGCAGTACTACAGATATGTAAATCTGGCATTAAGATCTTTTTGAATATCCTAAACACCTATTATATCTCAGAGGTGCTAAGTGCGCCATTTGATGTAGGTAACTGATGTAGGTTCCCCATTCTTGTGATTGGTGGGAGTCCCAGCGATCAGACCAGGGGCGTAACTACCACTGTAGCAGCCATAGCTGCTGTTATGGGGCCACTGCATCAGGGGGCCCCTAGTCCTGCTCCTGCGATACACTGGGCCCCTATAGCTGTCATCATTTGCAACACGAGCAGGCCTCCCAGGATCTGAAAATGTCCCTTTACTAAAAGAACAGCAGTTTTGACTACACTTCACGGCTTAGTGATCAGTTGGGAGGGTGCCCAATCAAAAGTTTGCTATGGGGCCCAGCCATTTCTGGTTACGCCACTGGGTCAGACCACAAGCAAACATCTTCTTATCCCCTATCTTATGGATAGAAGATAAAAAGCTCAGATAGGAATACCCCTTTAACACAATCAGACAGTAGCACAAGTATTACTCCAGCATCTGTTTGAATTAGCACTGCTATCATAGTGATCAGAGTTCTCAAGTAATCAAAAAGGCGCAGAGCTTGTGGAAGGTATTATCTCACTGTACAATGTCTGAGTGGATTTCAGGATCAGTGAAAAGTGTAACTGAATGCACTGTATATGTAATTGCACTGAATGCAATGTATGCCAGCCAACAGTGGGACCCACTGTTACATCTGTATTTCATTTACATGCTGTTTTTTCTCTTTGAAGTGAGCCAGTGATTTCCTCTTGGTTCTTGTAGTTGCTTGATGGCATACTTTACATTTCTCATTCCTTAAAAAATGTCCAAAACACCACATTAATGTAGTGTCTGGGTTCTTTTAAATGCAGCCAAAAGTTTTTCTATGTCTACGAACTTGTACATACATTCTTCCTTTTGTATTCACTAAATATTAACATTATTCTATTTAAAGTATAGATGCTGGGCAGAGTTAAGAGAACTTACATTTACTAAATGTTTCATTTAGTTTCTTTTATTCCCAAGCTTGTTGGAGCAGAGACAATATTTTAACGTATGTTCATCCGCTTTTCCAAATAAGGAGTGACAACCATGAGAAGGAAACTCATGTATGGATAGATACGATGGATCTCTCTGTGACTTTTGCCCCATAAGTCTATTACCTTTTAGAAAATATAGATGCCATAGAAGCTGCTTCCCTGTGATCACCCACTGGACATCAGCTGTGACTGACAACTGCTATCCACCACCAATGCCTGGGATCAGAAAAAAATCTCCAATCCCAGTTGTTTAGCCCTTCCTGTAGTTCAATATGCCCTATGGTGCTGATAAAGTGATAAGTGTTTTCCAGGGAGCGCTGGTTGCTTCCTGTTAAATGACAGGAACTGTAAGTTTGGACCCAACCATGAATGTTCCTTGTATGGAGGCTCCCATAGAGCAATCTGATGCTTCCAAGGTGGTACACGGGAGGGAAGAGATTTAGCTGGTAGAGACTGGGCTTAGTTCGAGGCCTTTAAAACATTTTTAGACTGGCTGATTAAAAAAAGTCAGGTTGGAAATGAGTTATCTATTATCTGGATGTCTTTCTGTGTGTGGGACAACCGGGTGTTTTAGTCTGAAAAAATAGATAAATCACATAGCTCTTCGTTTTGTTGACAAAAAAGAAGACAGAGGGCACCTCTACTTAGACTTTTTTGGGTATCAAAATCAATAATTTGGTGGGATGAAATGTTGTTTGCCAGTTGGTAAGTTGGAAGACCTGAGTAATAGTAAAAGTAATAGTAGCCATGGCATTGATCTTATAAGGATTATATTGTGGGATTTGCAATCACCTATGAGAAAATGTAATTTTGCATGTCACATTATGCCTATGGGTTGGATTTTTGCTGTTGCTTTGTGCAGGCTACAACCAGTTGCTTAATGCAGACTCCCCATCACTTTGTAAGGTTAGCAATGGAATTGAGAAATTATTTTGTGGTTTGGTTTTCATTTTTGAGGGAGTATAATAGGAAGTTTTTGTTTATGAGTGAGGTACTGGATGTACCCGATTTCTGATGTGGTAGACGGGATAGGTTTTGCAACTTAGAGTAGTTGGACTTGGGGTTCATGGCTGATTTCTTGGGAAAGGGTGCATTCACACATACAGGATCCGCGGCAGATTTGATGGTGCAGATTTAATGCTGTATTCAGTTATTCAGATCAAATTTGCTGCGGATCTGCTGTAATACAGTGCATGTGAAGCCACAGAAGTAGTTGGACTTAGGGTTCGTGGCTGATTTCTTGGGAAAGGGTGTGTTCACACATCCAGGATCCGCAGCAGATTTGATGGTGCAGATTTAATCCTGTATTCAGTTATTTAGATCAAATTTGCTGCGGATCCGCTGCAATACGGTATATGTGAAGCTACCCAAAGGGTGGATTTTCAAACTAATTTGGTGTGATGATATTTGAGTGGTGTCAGCAATTAATTGGTTGTCATCTTTGTCAAATTGCTTTCAGCATAAATTTTTTAGGTTTTATTTTAATGATAAGCTAATAGATACTGTACTGACAAACTGTGTACTTTTAAAGTTTACAGCTATGAGTGATACTTGTGAATAAAACTAAAAAATCTGAAAGGAAACCTATGCATATCCCAACAACTTGTAACTGTTAGAAATTTTGTAAATCATGAGACATACTTTACTGATGTCTGACCCTGAAGAGTTAATTGAGTCAATGGACTATGCTTGAGATGCCTAAATGATGAAAAAGCTTTCATCTTTTACAGATTATTGCATTGGTGATTATTTTTGTTCATGTGAGAATATATGAAATCTCAAGTGTCAGAAAACACCACTATCCCCGCCACCTGGGATTCCTTGATTGCTATGTGTGCACCACAAGTATATCCTTCATGCAACTGTTACATCACCTGAGTGCAGCAAATGTATTTCAGGCATAAATATTGATGTAAAAGCCAGTGCCCACTTATAGGATTTAGATTTCCAAAACAATCTGAATAAAGTAAAAGTGATCCTTTGTCTTTTGAGGTGGATAACGTTTTAACCTTAATTTCTGTCATTGAAGTATTTCTGCACCTTAACCGCTAGATGACCAAGGGCACACTTGCCACCAGACTACCCTTGATGTACTTCCATACAGTAGCTGAGCTCGCTTCATAGCAGGTGGGGACAGCAGCCGGGCCCTCACTGACAGGCCGCAGTGCATTGTCATTAGCCCCTTAAATACCATGATCACGGCATTTAAGTGGAGCAGCTCCTGTCATTTACTAATTGGGACCTCCGCAGTGTAATTGCAGGGGGTACGATCGATTTCCTGGACCGCTGGAGGAGTTCTTCTTACTTCTGTGCGGTCCGTTCAGCATTCTGCATGTTCTGCCACAGGCAGGCTCTATGTCCAGAACACCGGTAACACTGATCAGTGCTATGCTATAGCATTGACCAGTGTAAACACTCCAATGATTGCACGTCAAAGCATAGAATAAAGTTATCATGTCAGTTTTACCATAAAGTCCATTACGTAGGCACGAGAACTCCCTAAAAGTTACAAAATTGCATTTTTTTCCCAATTTCAAAATAAATAATATTTTAGGGATTCCGTCATGTACTTTATGGTAGATTGAAAGGTGCCATTACAAAGTACACTTGTTCTTGAAAAAAACAAGCCCTAGCATAGCCCTGTAGATAGAAAAATGAAAGTGCTATAGCTTTTAGAGGGCGATGAGGAAAAAACAAAAGTGCAAAAATGAAAAATAGTGTGGTCATTTATTTTGGACTGGGTTTTAGATATCAAGAAGACAAAAAAATAAATAAGGTCTATTTAATTTTGCATATACAAGGTTCTCATTGCCCTTATCCACCACCCCTTTTATGTCCAGTCACAGTCTCTTTATGATTTAATTATATATATTAATAATGCATAACCCAAGCTACTACTATTGGCCTTATTCATTTGACCTTTTCATGATGTTTGAGTTTTGCTGTTATATGTCAAAGTATTGCAATATGTTTTTATTTGTCCAATTGTAGTAATAATATTCAATAATAAAAATATTTAGACAAAAAGGTGTCATTCACTTGTATATGGCTGCAGCTTAGATGAGCTCTGGAGAAGCCTGCAAATCAGCCCGCTCCCTGCACTTACATCTGCCACCTCCAGCCTCCTCCATTTTCCGAACCTTAGGAGAGAGGAAAAAGTTTATTCATCGTAGTGGGGAAGCTGCGCAGCTCCCATCCTTCCTTCCTCTCTCCTCAACAGCAATGTGACAGAGGTAAAGGCAAAATGGTGCCAACACCTACACCCTCTCTAACAGGGATGCTGAAACACTCTAGGGCTCACAAAACTTATACCCAGGGGATGAGTTTGGGTCTATTATACCTGGCCTCACTATCTCTTGTAAAACCTTGGTTATTGAGGTAGCCAAGATGTTGGCACCTGATATAAAGGCCTCCTTGGATGCAACCGTTATGTCATCATTAGCCAGGATACAGGAGGACATTGCTAAATATACATCCCAATTGCGGTTTTCAATGATTTTTCTGCAGCAGTAGTTCAGAAGAGAGAGTTTTTTTTCACACAAATGCCAGGGCTTAATCTACAACCAAATACACTTTGCTCCCTTATTCCCTGCTACTTTAAACAAGATTGCTCATTCTCCTTCTACCGCACCCCAGAAGAGGCAAAGAGCCTTATGAAGTCAGAAGCAGCTCCTTCTCCGTGAGAAAAAAACAAAGAGCTGCGACAACTAAAGAAGGGATGGAGCAACATGAACCATGTGTTAATTTATTACAAGGAGAAGATCCCAACTTTGGACTGTATCTTTATATAGATATAAATGTATATGACGGTTAACTTTTGGAGACACTGCCCCATTTTCACAACTATTTGGCCTTTTACCAGATCGTTCCACTGGGGTCTTAACTCCCTAGCATTGCTGATCCACCACTTATGTCCTTTCATCTTACTTTCTCTGATTTTCCCCTCAACCCTTCCCCTTCTCTCTATTTTCTGCACTTCCTTTTTAGTCTCACTTCCCCTGTCCAATTACACTGTACCTCTGTCTATAGAGGATGGGCAAGTCACATAGTAGGTTTCTCTGTGTTTACCACCTTCTCATTTTTGCATTCTATCATTCTCCCTTTCTTCATGCAGGGATGACGAACACTCTGCAAATGGTGCCACATTACCGAGTGAACAGTTTGTCTTTTTTTCACTAAGCATCGGTGGCAACGTGTAGCTACAGCTCAGGTCCCATTCAGGTACACAGTAGCTGAGCTACACAGTAGCTGAGTTACTCATTGGCACCGATACACAGTGAAAAGAGACAAACTGTTCTCCGTGTAGTGTCAACACCCCACCAACTAGTGACTGATGAGCCATCCTGTACATAGTTCATCAGTTAGTTTGGCCCGGAAATCCCATTTAGGGTAGCTTCACACGTACCATATCACTAAATGAATGAACACAGCATTAAATCCGCACTGTCAAATCTTATGCGGATGAGCAGCAGATTTGATGGTGCAGATTTGATGCTGTGCTCCTTCATCTAGTCAAATCTGCTGCGGATCCACAGCAGAAAATCTGCTGCGTTACGGTACGTGTGAAGCTACCCTAAATGGGATTTTCGGGCCACACTAACTGATGAACTATGTACAGGATGGCTCATCAGTTACTAGTTGGTGGGGTGTTGATAGAAAATCTGCTGCGATACAGTTGCTACGGAAGCTACCCTTATTGTAAGTATGGAGCAGATAGCAGCATTTCTCATCCTTCAGTTCTGACAGTCCTTCATTACTTTTTGGTTGTAGAAAACGATCGTAGTCTCCTGCTGTATCTACTGTAATTTCGGGAGGCTCCGGAAGTACCCGAAGCCTCTGTCATTCTTCTGAAGCTCTCCCGAGCAGCTGAGCGTCTCCGATTAGACGCTCAGCTGCTGGGGAGAGTTTCGGGCATCCCCAGCGCAGTCAGTGTACGTCACACTGGCTGCGTTGGCAACGGCAGCAGAGGAGAAGACGCGCGGAGGCCGGGCCCAGGTGAGTTAACTGTTTTTTTCATTAGTTTAGCTGCAGTTAACCCCTGCCTGACCGCAGCAGGGCTGCGGTCAGGCAGGGGTTCAGATTTTCTGGTCTATAAGGTAAATCCCTGACAATCTGATTAAAAGTCAGGGGTCGCCTTATACGTCGGAAAATACGGTAGTTTACTACTGAGCTTGACAAGTTCTGACAGGAATTCTTGGGCTTTCCTAAAGACTAAAGTTCTAGTACTGCGTCTTATAAAGTGAGAAATACGATAAATGCAAATAATAATGTAGAACGTAAAAGGCTTGCATTCTCCTCCTAAAATGACACAGATACTCTAACACCTAATATATAATTAAGGTTGACATTGCAATGTTGCAAGAAACTAATTTGATGTTGATTTTTTTAGGTTAAAGTGTTTGTCGGTGGGATTTGTTTACAGTTCTTCCACTCTTAGTCACAGAGGAGGGGTCATTATACTCATGCACAAAAACTTACAGTACATACAGTACAACCTGACGATGAAGGGAAACTCCTACTTATGGACACTTCCGTCAGAATAAATAGCTTATACAATATATACGGGCCAAATTCCAACAGAACTTTAAAAAATGTAAAAATATTTTACCCCAAGATGGTATAGCACTTAAGCTAGTGGGTGGAGACCTAATTACGGTCTTACATTCAGAGGAAGACAGAAAACGTACCAAACTACTCTCTCAATCTACACACAGATCAGTTTCTGGTTAGCTTAATGCTAATTGAACTTTTCCCAAAAGGAAATATTATTTGGAGATTCCCTTCCCAATTAGCTTCTGATGAGTCCTTTAAGGATTCTCTAAAATATAGTGATTGGAATACTCCCCAACAAATGCACAATCCCCTATTCTATTCTGGGAAATCAGAGGCCACATCATGTCTTTTGTGCCAGCTCATAAGAGAAGGGCACAAAAAAATGTATTTATCAATGACTTAGGGTCCATTTACACAGAAAGATTATCTGAAAGATTATCTGCCAAAGATTTGAAGCCAAAGCCAGGAATGGATTTGAAAAGAGAAATCTCAGGCTTTCCTTTATGACCTGTTTCCTGTTTATAGTCTGTTTCTGGCTTTGGCTTCAAATCTTTGGCAGATCATTTTTCAGATAATCTTTCTGTGTAAATGGACCCTTTAGTCTCTTAGTTCCTCCTACACTTATTTTCTGTCCTCCCCAAAAGAAGAAAACAAACGCAATGGCAATAAGTCTGGAAAACTACTTGCTACCTTGCAGAGAGATACAAAGAATATTTCCTGTACTTTACAACAGTATTGCTGAACTTTACAGTCCCAAGACCTTTAGATTCTAACGCCAGGAAAAAGTTCCTGAAATCCCTCTCTTTACCCTCTTTAGAAGAGGATTCTCTGGCCCCAATTAGCCCCAATACGACTAGATGAATTGGCTTGAAACTTAAACAATAAAGCCCCACGCCCAGATGGTTTTGGAGGGGAATTTAATAAAAGCCTTTTTTCTTAAATGTATCTTTCCCTATTAACTGTTTTTCATGTTGTGATGGATGAGGGTCGGATGCTTTCTTCTGGAGACAAAGTCTACATAAGAGTCATTCACAAGTAGGGCAAGGATCCATCCGCTCCCAATGCTTACAGACCATTCTTTCTCATAAACCAAGACCTAAAGCTGCTAGCCAAAATTATGGCTGACTGCCTGGCCTGGTTCTTCCTCTGCTTGTAAGTGAACATCAAATCAGATTTGTGAAGGGCTGCTCGGCGGTTATGAATATGCGCACCATTCTAGCAGTGCAAGATTATGTACACAAGAGGTGTGAACGATATACAAACTGCATTTGTTAAATTTATAAAGCGATCCAGGTGTACCATCCTCCCATGCAAGATATCTTGGGACCTATAACTTTTACTAGGGATGTTTGGAAACTTTGTTCTAGTAGGTTTCCACTCGCCTCTGAATCCTCCCCCCTGACATCCTTTCTATTCCATCCCCATTTGGCTGGGTTTGGGTGGGTTGACTTCCCATGCTTCTGCTCCTTGGTTCCAGAAAGGCCTTTTTTCACTTTGCCACCAAAGTAAACCATATACTGCTAATTAGTATCACAGAGGTTAGGGGATGGAGTAACTCTGGGCAGTGGTTGTGTTAGATTTGTTGTATGTATTTCCACACATAGTTGGCTCACAGCATGTTTGGCTGTTTTAGCAGTGTTTATAACTTTAGACATCTTGTTTAGCCTCCCAGGCCATTGTAACTAAGCCATGCTCCCTCAGGATTCTGGCTAGATGGGCCCCCGCTTTGTGCTTTCCATGTTGCTCCTCAATGGCTGGGTTCCCGTCTATCCAGAACCCTGATGGCCTTTTTTATTTTGTTGCCTCACCCCCCTCCCCTATCCACTTGTTACATTATAGTTTTGTAAATCAACACACTTATGTTTGTAAACAATATGTTTTTCTTCTTTGAAAAATTAATAAAGATGCAATTATGAAAAAAAAATAGTATGGCAGTCCAAACAACCATGTATGGCATATACTACACTGTGTATGTCTAAAGCGAAAGGTGGTACTCAATACCTACACATAAGATTTTATAACCTTGTTGCTTTATTTAGATATGCCAGGGATTGGTTACTGGGCTCGTTTCACTTCCCTCTAAAATCCCTTGAAGCCTCTCTTGCTTGCTTTCCAAGCAGTGATAGAAATACTATCACTGCTTGGAAAGCAGTGAGAAAACAATTTGGGCTTCCCTTTAGTATTTCCAAACATTTTCCACTCTGGGGATCCCTCCTGTTCCCTAAAGTTACTGAAAATCCAGATTTCAGATTTGGAAACAAGACACAGATTACGCCATAGGCCAATTGTTAGATGAGACTGTGGAAATTTCCCTCCTTGGGAGACATTACGAGCCAAGTAAAATCTTTCTACCTCCCAAATTTGGCAATATAATCTGGTATGTAATTTTGCCACAGCAAGGGGACATGATATGGTAATTTTGATAAATTATTCCCCAAGCCATGGCAACATTTTTCCCTCTTGGATATTTTTCAAGAACTTAGCTAGATCTCTATGCAGGGTCCTTAAAGGGGTTGTCCGGCGATAAAAAATTATTCACAGAATAACACACATTACAAAGTTATACAACTTTGTAATGTATGTTATGTCTGTGAATGGCCCCCTTCCCCGTGTTTCCCCCCACCCACGCTAGACCCGGAAGTGTGGTGCATTATACTCACCGCATATCGTGTCGTCCACGGTCTCCGATCGTCAGCAGTGACGTCTTCTTCGGGAGGCCGGCGGATTTTCCCGAGTGCCGGCAACCCTCTGCAGCGTCATCCGAAGCTCAGACGCGATTGGCTGAGCATAACTGTGCTCAGCCAATCGCGGCTGAGCGGCTGATGACGCGGCCACGTCATCAGCTGCTCAGCCGCGATTGGCTGAGCACAGTTAAGCTCAGCCAATCGCGGCTGAGCTTCGGATGACGCTGCAGAGGGCGGCCGGCACTCGGGAAGATCCGCTGGGCTCCCGAAGAAGACGTCACTGCTGAGGATCGGAGACCGTGGTCGGCACGTGACAGGTAATGTATAGCACACCACACTTCCGGGTACACGGGTGGGGGTGGTGGGACACGGGGAAGGGGGCCATTCACAGACATAACATACATTACAAAGTTGTATAACTTTGTAATGTGTGTTATTCTGTGAATAATTTTTTATCGCCGGACAACCCCTTTAAGCAAAACTTATCCAAAAATTATCGGATGTATTACCCCAAGATGATCTATCCCACAAGATTTTAAAGGGTTGCAATATGTGCAGAAGGCAACGGCAAGTATACAGCTAAGGGAGGTATATTTTTCCCTACTGCACAAATCCATTTATGTTTTTAATTTTACCTCCTCAAATATCCCAGCACATTATCTACTACATTGCCTTAAATGTTCCTTGGTCTGGTCTTGTGCTCAGGTCCAAAAAAAGTGAAATAAAGGTTGAGGTTTCATACACATGACATAGGGGTATGACATACCCCCCAGTTATTTGTTCCACCATACCAAAAGATATTGGTGATCCTCTCATAAACGCCAAAGGAACTCACTTAACCCTTTTAATACCTTTTAAATGCCTTTATAATCATTGGCTTCAAAACACTATTGCTGAAATAATTACGGATTTAAAGGAAATCCTACATTGGGTACTTCTTGATGTAACTGAATTAAAGAGAAATCCACAAAAATTTTTATGACAAAATAGAAATCTTTTATAGTGAATGTGCTTCCTTTTGAGGAACGACACACCATAATGGAACACTTTAGGTACACCACATGGCACTGTATGGCAGCTTTAAAAGGCACCCTGGGTACACTTAAAGTAACATATCCTAAAAATCATTTTATTTCTCTAGGACAAGATACTGAAATGACATGAGTTTTCTTTGTAGTGTTATGTTTTTATAAGTGTCCTTATTCTTTTGTACCATGACTTCATTATGCTTTTTCTTGCAACTCTTTATTGCGGCTATTATACTGGTACATTGTTATTTACTATTTAATAATTGCTAAATTGGCTTATACAGTATATTACTTTATTGTTAGATGACTTCTCGTTGGCTTTTTTTTCGTCTGTGAGATTTTTTGTTTCAGAAATTACTTTTCTTACATGTTTTTGTATACTGTTTGAATATGCAATAGGCAACAAATAAAATATGTAAAAAAAAAGTAAATTTAAATGTAAATGATCATGTATGTATAATTCTTACATAATATACTAACAACATACACATTTTCCTCCTATATATTTGACTGTTTAAGCTTTTATCAATATGCTATAGTGACGAATAGTAACTTATAAAAGCTTACCTTTGCAATCCTGTTGTAATAGCTCAAGCTGAGTGCTTCTATTTGGAGTCCTGCTGTGTTAATCTACGCAGACTGACCTCTAGCAATAACATGGCTCTTATCATTTATTTATAAAGCACCAGCATATTCCTCAGTTAATTTATTTAGGACCATAATACTCTCAATTAGTCATAGTGAAATATGCAGGACAATACAGCATTCTAAAATTATGTAATTATTAGTAGGCAAAACTGGCACTAGTTGCAGGTACATTGTCAGTATAGCACAAGACAACCGTTTTGTTCAGTTTTCTATCACATTCAACTTATCTTACTGACCTCATATGTGAAAAAAATCAAGCTCCTGGTGCACGGCTCACTGGCTATCCAGGTTAATCCTCCATCTCCATCTGCCATAACAACAATAACACCAAATGAGGCCTCTGTACATGTTCCATTAACCCATTAAGTACTACTTGTAGGTCAGTATTCCAATATGCATTCTTTCTATATAATTTCACTGCTTCATAATGCTTTAAACATAGAGGAAGTAGGGAAGCACATTAAAAATAACACAAACATCTTAGAAATGAAAGAGCTGTCACAGTGACGACAATAACTGTAATTTCCTGTATATATATTTGATCCTAAATTGAATTGGGAATCTCAGACGAAAGTAAATAAATGTTATACCTTCTATCATGTGTTCCTAGTATACATGAAATAAAAGCTCTTAAATTAATAAGTACATATACCTTAAAGTGGAAAAAAAAAGAAAATAATATCAATACTATATATACTGCATTTATTTTTTAAACAGAGTATGAAGACAAGTGTTTGGATCAAAGGGAAATCAAAGTCAAGAGATTGTAATTTCTTGTAATTGAATGGGGTTATCAGAAGATATGATATCTAGCTGACTGGTGTTGGTCCAACTGCTGGTACATTCACCTGTCATTGCCCCCTCAGCCACTGCTGCTTTTACTGTTTATGGGCCTTTTAAACACAGCTGGATGCGCCACTGGGCTATATGCAGAGGTTCCAGAGAGAGCGACTAGAGAGGCAATTAAGCATGTGTGCATCTTCTCTATTCACCTGGAATATTGATCTCTGTTTTTGACTGCTCAGCTAGTTTTACCTGTTGTATGGATAGGTGATAACATTTGATCTTGGGATAACGAATTCAACCTCCCCAAGGGTATGTAAAGTTTTCCATAGTTAAGACCAAGTGGTCCCGGAAATGTTCCCGTGAGCACCCACTCACAGAGTA
Organism: Dendropsophus ebraccatus; assembly: GCF_027789765.1. Taxonomy (NCBI): domain Eukaryota; kingdom Metazoa; phylum Chordata; class Amphibia; order Anura; family Hylidae; genus Dendropsophus; species Dendropsophus ebraccatus. The sequence goes on from NC_091455.1 coordinate 92,831,657, forward strand.
GGACATCTTAAGCTTTGTGGCCAGGGGCGTAACTAGGATTCATGGGGCCAACATATTACCTGTCCCGGAGATATGGAGCTGCCCCTGTCCCCCCCTTCGGCAGAGACGCTGTGCCCTGGGGTGGGGGTGGGGGGGGGGGGTGAGGGGTAGCAGGCCACTCGGAGTTCCTGCTGGTTGGGGCAGCTCTAAGACACCTGCGAGGTGCAGGCTGCTTTAGGTCTGGGAGGGTGCTCTGAGTCCGGGGGTGGGGGTGACCTCCATTATACTGACTACTTTACAAGATGCTAGGGAATCTGGATGACCCCAATATAGAAGATGCTGAGAAAGCTGGGTGACCTCCATTATACTGACTACTATACAAGATGCTAGGGAACCTGGATGACCTCCATTATACTGACTACTATACAAGATGCTAGGAAAGCTGGGTGACCCCATTATACACTCACCCGCCACTTTATTAGGTACACCATGCTAGTAACGGGTAGTCTTCTGCTGCTGTAGCCCATCTGCCTCAAAGTTCGACATACTGTGCGTTCAGAGATGCTCGTCTGCCTACCTTGGTTGTAACGGTTGGCTATTTGAGTCACTGTTGCCTTTATATCAGCTCGAACCAGCCTGCCCACTCTCCTCTGACCTCTGGCATCAACAAGGCATTTGCGCCCACAGAACTGCTGCTCACTGGATGTTTTTTCTTTTTCGGACCATTCTCTGTAAACCCTAGAGGTGGTTGTGCGTGAAAATCCCAGTAGATCAGCAGTTTCTGAAATACTCAGACCTTCTGGCACCAACAACCATGCCACGTTCAAAGGCACTCAAATCACCTTTCTTCCCCATACTGATGCTCGGTTTGAACTGCAGGAGATTGTCTTGACCATGTCTACATGCCTAAATGCACTGAGTTGCCGCCATGTGATTGGCTGATTAGAAATTAAGTGGTAACGTGCAGTTGGACAGGTGTACCTAATAAAGTGGCCGGTGAGTGTATAAGATGCTAGGGAAGCTGAGTGACCCCATTATACAGGATGCTAGGGAGGCTGAGTGACCCCATTATACAGGATGCTAGGGAAGCTGAGAGACCCCATTATACAGGATGCTTGGGAAAGCTGAGAGACCCCATTATACAGGATGCTAGGGAAGCTGGTGACTTCCAGCTGGCAGTGATAATTACCATCCTTCCTGCTGTGTCTCTCTTCCTCAGGCCCTGTGCACTCTGCCATGAGCTAATATCCCACCCGTGGTGGGCGCTGGGGGCAGGGCTTGTCGCGATGGAGGGGGGGGGGCTTAGCGGAACCTAGCCGGGACTCTTGCCCCTTGTGGAGAGGGGCTATGAAGAAAAAGCATATGCACAAAAAGGTAGCACATCAAGAAAAAAAATCTTTATTTAAATAGCCTTACAGTACACAAAATATATACAAAACAGGAGCAGTAAACCTAGGGAGACAAGCCCTAAATGCCACTGAACATTAAAAACACTAAAATGTCTTCCTTGGCCCACCCTACCTGACCCCGGACACAGCACATGAGTACACTGCAAGAAAAAAAAATCCCCCAAACTGTTACAAAAATAATGGGTAATGTAGTGACTAATAATGAAAAGTGTACTGAAAACAATATCACCATGTGCGGTCCAATAGATAAAAGGATTGGTTAGGTGGGAACAGCAGGTGGAGACAGGCCAGGTGGGGCCCGGACCTCTGCAGCCGGGGCCCCATAGCAACTGCCTTACCTGCCTTCATGGTAGCTACGCCACTGCTTGTGGCATTGTTTTTCTAAAGTGCAGAAGAAAAACAATTTGTCTTTTGCAAATTGTGTCGTGCGGAGATCAGCAGTGGAGCAACCACCATCAGGCTGACCACCACCAGCATGTGCCGGCACTTCTCACTGAAGCACCTAAATAGCTAGAATGAAGGCCTTGCTCCTCAATAAGCGCCCGTGGGTCATACTACGCTCTCTCACCTTGCACCCGCCCCCCTGCCCACAATATTTAAGAGGGTCACAACAGGCTCTCGCCTTCAGAATTTTTGAGAGGGTCACAACAGGCTCTTGCCAACAATATTTTCAGGGACCTGGGAATCTTTAACGTTCCCCCTGCTGTGCTGTTCCCCCTGGGAGTCTTTAATGTTTCCCCCTGCCTTTCTATGGTGTTTCCTTTATTTTCTGAGGTTTTCAGGTAGACCAGTCAATGACCTCTCTGTGGAGGCCCCTGAAAAAAGGCTTGAGTTGTCCATTGACTTTAATGGGGTTTGTTACTCAAACTTAAATAATGAGCATTCAAGCATTTTAGTATTCGGTCATCTCTACTAATAGGATATCTCAGCGCTTCTCAAAGCGTGAGGTGCTCCCCTCTAGGGAGGCGCGGGTCATAGGTTGGTGAGGTGCCGGGACCTAGCCAAAAATGATTTTTTCTATAAAAGATTTAGGATCCCTATGCCAGCTCGCTTGTGGCGCAGGGATCCAGTGCACTGCCGGCCCCATGGTGAGGAACACTGTGGTTTGCTTGGTGAGGCCCGAACTGAAAAAGTTTGAGAAGCACTGGGCTATGTCATATGCCTGAGGCCTGAGGCCCTGTTTATATTTATGGAAAGCATAGCAGTATAATTGTCATAATGATGGAAACCTTGGGAGAACTGCAGAGGGCTCCATTATATGTCAATGAGGTCATTGTTTGGACATAGCATTTTGGCTTCTATTAAACAGAAGTCAGATTTCTCAGCTCTAGAGTATATACCATGTGTGTCTTTATTGTAAATTATTTTGTTGTTTTTTAGGACTTTTGTCTGCACAGTAATTATAGATTAAACATGTTTCTATGTATTTCACCTCTAATTTCTGTGCAGGAACAAATGCATAATTTTGGGAATCCACCTCTCTCCTGTCCATATACCCTAAAAGGCATTATGTGATGAAAATGTACTATGAAAAGTGGTCTTCTATCAAAAATATGGCCACTTTATATCAAAGCCGTCACACAGAATATTGTCTGCATAAGAGGATGGTCTTCTATAGGAGGTGGATTTGTAACTTTACATTTTCTCTTACTGTACACTGGATATTGATTCACTTCCCTTTAAAAAAAAAACAATAACTATCTATAGTCTTATGACAAGCTGGTTTAGAATAGCCAGACTTTAACCCTTTAAGGACATGGCCCATTTTCGTTTTTACGTTTTCGGTTTTTCCTCCTTGTGTTTAAAAGGTCATAGCACTTGCATTTTTCCACCTAGAAACCCACATGACCCCTTATTTTTTGCGTCACTAATTGTACTTTGCAATTACAGGCTGAATTTTTGCATAAAGTACACTGCGAAACCAGAAAAAAATTCGAAGTGTGGTGAAATTGAAAAAAAAAACGCATTTCTTTTATTTGGGGGAAATGTGTTTTTACGCCATTCACCCTGGGGTAAAACTGACTTGTTATGCATGTTCCTCAAGTCGTTACGATTAAAACGATATATAACATGTATAACTTATATTGTATCTGATGGCCTGTAAAAAATTCAAACCGTTGTTAACCAATATACGTTCCTTAAAATCGCTCCATTCCCAGGCTTATAGCGCTTTTATCCTTTGGTCTATGGGGCTGTGCGAGGTGTCATTTTTTGCGCCATGATTTGATCTTTCTATCGGTACCTTGATTGCCCACATACGTCTTTTTGATCGCTTTTTATTACATTTTTTCTGGATTTGATGCGACCAAAAATGCGCAATTTTGCACTTTGGGATTTTTTTGCGCTGACGCCGTTTACCGTACGAGATCAGGAATGTGATTAATTATTAATAGTTCGGGCGATTACGCATGCGGCGATAGCAAACATGTTTATTTATTTATTTATTTGTTTACTTTTATTTAAAACCTGGGAAAAGGGGGGTGATTCAGACTTTTATTAGGGGAGGGGGCTTTTTACTATTAACAACACTTTTTTTTTTTTTTTACACATATACTAGAAGCCCCCATGGGGGACTTCTAGTATATACACTGTGATCTCTCATTGAGATCTCTGCAGCATAGATATGCTGCAGAGATCCATGAGATCGGCACTCGTTTGCTTTCGGCTGCTGCAGCCGAAAACGAACGAGTGCCGAGCCGAGGACGGCGCCATCTTGGACGCGTCCCCGGCCGGCATCAGTAACGGAGATCGCTCCTCCGGGACAAGGTCCCGGAGGAGCGATCTCCCCCACTAGACACCAGGGAAACGTTGCCTCCGGTAATCGGAGGCAGCTGTCAACTTTGACAGCTGCCTCCGATTAGCTAATTAGCGGGCACGGCGATCAGACCGTGCCCGCTAATAGCGGCGGTCCCGGGCTACACGCGGCACCCGGGATCGCGGCACCTCAAAGCGGGGCCGCCGCGCGGCCCCGCTTTGAAGTGCAAGTGAGGACATAGGACGTACCGGTACGTCCTATGTCCTTAAGAGGTTAAAGGATACTGACCCCTGTCCATGCCAGAAATTATACTTAGGACCTATTATAAACACTGATCGTTCATACAAATGTTCATTTGGCTGTGACTTCTGTAAAAGTGTAAAAGACTTGTGTAAAAGTGCCAGTGAAAATGCCCGCTAAATTGCATCTTTTTTTTGCGTCAGTAAAATTTATCAGCTGCACATTTCGTTTAGTAAATGTAATCAGCGTTGTCTTGCAGTACCTTAACAAGTCATGATTAATCGCTAGTGATGAGCGAGTACTAAAATGCTCGGGTGCTCGTTACTCGAGCCGAGCATTTCCCGATACTCGAGTGCTCGTTTCGAGTAACGAACCCCATTGAAGTCAATGGGAGACTCCAGCATTTTTTGAGGGGCCCAAGTTCGGTAGAGGGAAGGTCGTGTGAAAACCTGTCAACCTCAGAAATTGATGGAAACACAACGGAAATGGACAGGAAACAGGGGCAGCCTAATGGCACCATTATGCCTAATTCTGTGCAACAGCCTGGTTAAAACAGAGGTAGGCATAGGGACCACCCAAAAACTCAGCCTGACACAGCATGGCATTGAGAACACAGGGAACCATTAAAATAGAGGTAGCTTATCATGAACCACCCAAAAATTCCGCCTGACACAGCATAGCGGTGAGGACAGCAGAGTGAACAAGGTAGAAGCGGTAGCCAGTCAGCCTTCCAGTATGGATGCCAGTAAAGGCCCAGCAGTAGTCAACATGGATGCCAGTAAAGGCTCAGCAGTAGTCAACATGGATACCAGTTAAGGGCCAGCAAAAAGGAGGCAAGGGCAGGCACACCAAGTGAGGCTCCCCAAAACTAGGCCAGACACAACATGGCATTCAGCACACAGAGAGCCATTACAAGTGAGTGAGGAAGCTAGTGAGGCTCCCCAAAACTAGGTCAGACAGTGCAGGGCCTTGAACACACAGAGAACCATTACAAGTGAGTGAGGAAGCTAGTGAGCCTCCTAAAATTTAGGCCAGACACTGCATGGCATTCAGCACACAGAGAACCATTACAAGTGAGTGAGGAATCAAGTGAGCCCACCCAAAAATTGGAGTGAGTTCAGGGGCTGAGATATGTAGTGGACACGAACCCGGGTGCTGACAGCTAACTGGCTAGGCCAGTTGTCAGTCAGCACTCACCATCAAGGGTACACTTGATGCCTCTCGACCGGGGGTGGTGAGGCCCCGGCCACGGCTAGACCAAAAAAACTAAAATAAAACAGCTGGCTGGTTGGCGGGGGCGCGATCGGCGGGCCCCCGGCAACCAGTCCCGCTCCTCCGCAGAAGTAGTGTGACGTCAGAGCATGGCAGTGAGGACACAGAAAACAATACAGTCTGCTTAAGAGGCCTCTAAGAGACGGCAATTGCGGTAGCCTGTGTATTAAAAAGACCTGGTCAATCCTGCCTTCAAAAAGGCTACTACAACATCCAAGGAAGGAAAGAAGCTACTGGTAAAAGGCCTGGTCAATCCTGCCTTCAAAACAGCTAAAACATCCAAGGAAGGTAGAAGGTGCTGTTCAGCAGTTTGAGCACCGCCTGTTGGCGCTTACCCATGGCAGTGCTGCTGCGCCTAAAACTAAAATAGCCGTATTATGGCTAGATTTAGCCTCACACCCTCATGCAGTTGTGCGTGAGAGGCATCTCTTTGGAGGTAGGGACTAAGAATAACAATGCCGTCTTCTTAAGAGGCCCCGAGCTAAAAAATGAAAGGACGGCAGAGAACCCCCGCAAGTTGACATCCACAGATCATATGGTTTGAAATAGATAACACAAGGATGCTAAATTAGGATCCACCATTATCACTGTCTGTTCCTTTGAACAGTGGCGTGTATCTTGGAGATACAATAGATAACTAGACAGCCCTGCAAAATTGCACTTGAATTGAAGTCGATTTGATTTTAAAATTTAAATTGAAGGTTAGAAAATAAAAAAACATAAAACGGCCATTACCGGCCTTTGGATGAGGCAGGCGTGGAACCTCACAAAAATTAGGCCTGACACAGTAGAGTAAGAGTAGATAAAATAAAATAGCTGGCTGGTTGGCGTGGGGCGCGATCGGCTGGCCCCCGGCAACCAGTGCTGCTCCTCCGCAGACGTAGTGTGACGTCAGAGCATGGCAGTGAAGACACAGAGAACAACAAGGCAAGGGCAGGCACATCAGTAGTCTACATGGATGCCAGTTAAGACCCAGCAACAACGAGGCAAGGGCAGGCACACCAGTAGTCTACATGTATGCCAGAGGTAGGCATATGGACCACAAATCATTTGGTACGAAATGGACGAAACAATGAGGCAAAATTAGGGACGCCAGTAAACTATAGGCCCAGCAGTAGTCGACATGGATGCCAGTTAAGGCCCAGCCAAAAGGAGGCAAGGGCAGGCACACCAGTAGTCAACATGGATGGCAGAGGTAGGCATATGGACCACAAATCTTTTGGTTTGAAATGGACAAAACCGAGGTTGACATCTGGCATTCCACAATGGCTCTGCGTTGCTGGTAAACCCTGGCTACCATCTGGAAGGTTGAATTCCACCTCGTGGGCATGTCACACAGCAGTCTGTGAGCCGGCAGTTGCGGGCGAATTTGCACTGCCCTAAGGGTGGCAGCATCCGTGGTTGACTTGCGGAAATGCGCACAGATGCACCGCACCTTGGTGAGCAGAAACAGCTGCAACACTAGGTTGAACACGTGGGCCAGCATTGAAGTTCTATGCATGATGTACTACAAATCCCAGCAATACATTGTAGTACCCACTAGTTTTGGGGGGGGGCTGTACGGTACAATCCGGCTAGGCCAGCTGTCAGTCACCATCAAGGGTACACTTGATGCCTCGACCGGGGGTGGTAAGGCCACGGCTAGACAAGAAAAAATAAAATAAAACAGCTGGCTGGTTGGTGGGGGCGCGATCGGTGGGCCCCCGGCAACCAGTCCCGCTCCTGTAGCAGTTGGGGTAACATTCCCTGCATCACGTGACTCCCCACTTCTACCCCCACCACCCTTTCGATTTTCAATTTGAATGTAGCAGTTGGGGTAACATTCCCTGCATAATATGATTCACCACCTGACTTTGATCCTTGAGGATCTGGCAATTGTCTCACCATTACAAGTGAGTGAGAAAGCAAGTGAGGCCACCCAAAAATTGGAGTCCAGGGGCTGGGATATGTAGTGGACATGAACCCGGGTGCTGACAGCTAACTAGCTAGGCCTACTCTCACTCACCACTCACCATTGATGCCTCTTGACCGGGGGTGTTGAGGCCCCGGCCACGGCTAGACCAAAAAACAGCAGGCTGGTTGGCGGGGGCGCCATCGGTGGGCCCCCGGCAACCAGTCCCGTTCCTCCGCAGACGTAGTGTGACGTCAGAGCATGGCAGTGAGGACACAGAGAACCATTAGAAGTGATACAGAAGCAATACATTGTAGTGCCCACTAGTTTAGGTGGGCTTGACGGTGCTATCTGGTATGGGCACCAACTGTACACATTTTGTCACCCCAATACAGTGAGCAGTGAAGTAAGTTCTATGCAGGATGCACTACAACTCCCAGCTATACAGTGCAGTACACACTAGTTTAGGGGGGGCTTGACGGTGCTATCTGGTATGGGCAACAACTGTACACACTTTCTGTTACCCCAATACAATGAGCAGTGAAGTAAGTTCTATGCACTACAACTCCCAGCTATACAGTGCAATACACACTAGTTTAGGTGGTGCTATCTGGTATGGGCAACAACTGTACACACTTTGTCACCCCAATACAATGAGCAGTGAAGTAAGTTCTATGCAGGATGCACTACAACTCCCAGCTATACAGTGCAGTACACACTAGTTTAGGGGGGGGGGGCTTGATGGTACTATCTGGTATGGGCAACAACTGTTCACACTTTGTCACCCCAATACAATGAGCAGTGAAGTAAATTCTATGCACTACAACTCCCAGCTATACAGTGCAATACACACTAGTTTAGGGGGGGCTTGATAGTACTATCTGGTATGAGCAACAACTGTACACACTTTCTGTCACCCCAATACAATGAGCAGTGAAGTAAGTTCTATGCAGGATGCACTACAACTCCCAGCTATACAGTGCAGTACACACTAGTTTAGGGGGGCTTGACAGTGCTATCTGGTATGGGCAACAACTGTACACACTTTCTGTCACCCCAATACAATGAGCAGTGAAGTAAGTTCTATGCACTACAACTCCCAGCTATACAGTGCAATACACACTAGTTTAGGTGGTGCTATCTGGTATGGGCAACAACTGTACACACGCTTTGTCACCCCAATACAATATGAGCAGTGAAGTAAGTTCTATGCGAGATGCACTACAACTCCCAGCTATACAGTGCAGTACACCAGGACCACCAGCCCCAAAATCAAAAAGGAGTACACTGAGCATTTCTTAGAGGTGTGTATACAACACCTAATGTCCCCTTTCTGCCAGCAGCCGGTCACCACAGTGTGCTGGTTAAATCGCGGTAGCAGCACTGCAACTCCCAGCCAGCAGTCTGTAGTAATAGTATTAATAAAAGCTGTTAAGCCCTGAAAAGGGCTGTTTGTTTATATTGCTAGTATATACCCTGCCTACTGGAACGCTAAATCCTACACTGACGCTCTCCCTGACCAGCAGCAACTCTGTCCCTGATCTCTCACAGCATGCGTCTGAAGCAAGCACTGCCGGCTGCGCGTTTTATATATCTGATCTGGCCAACCAATCCCTGCTATCGACATGTATGGGTCCCACGTGATCGCAGGATGTACTAAAGAGTCTCCTGCATGGTTATTGGCTGCGAAAAAGTGCCCAAACTTACAGGAAACGGATGATGAGATTTCCTCGAGTATCGCGAGATGCTCGTCCGAGTAACGAGTACCATCGAGTATCCTAATACTCGATCGAGTACCAAGCTCGAACGAGCATGTTCGCTCATCTCTATTAATCGCGTATTGGGCCGCAAGAACGATTGCTGTGCCATTCCTATTGCCATTAACATTCATTGTTATCCCCCGCGCCCCTCCTGTGTACACAGAGAGGTGTGCAGCTGATAACAATCAAATTTTCTACTGGTCAAAAGATGTCATCAGCAGACGAGCGACGTTTTCCTGCTCATAGGCTGATAGCTGGCACTTTTACATGGACCATTTATTACATAGGCCGATTGTTTTTAGAAATTAGACCCCTGTGTCAATAAAAATTTACATCCCAGATAAAAAATATCTCTTACTACCATATGTCCCCACAAGGTTTTCCTTTAGGCCTAATTTCTAGACTTGTCCATAGCAAACCAAGATTGATTTTTATATTATGGAAGTGACAATTAAAGGGGTAGTGCGGCGGTAAACAATTATTCACAGAATAACACACTTTACAAAGTTATACTTATACTTTGTAAAGTCTGTGAATGGCCCCCTTCGCCGTGTCCCACCACCCCCACCCGTGTACCCGGAAGTGTGGTGCGCTATACATACCTGTCACGTGCCGACTCGTCTCCAATCTTCAGTCTGCTATGTCGTCTTCGGAAGGCTCGGCCGAATCCCTCCGAGCGTCCTGAGTGCCGGCCGCCCTCTTCAGCATCATCAGATGCTCAGCCGCGATTGCGGGAAATGCATATAAAGTGCTTTTTTTCCCTGCACTTACTACTGTATCAAGGCTTCACTTCCTGGATAAAATGGTGATGTCACGACCCGACTCCCAGAGCTGTGCGGGCTGTGGCTGCTGGAGAGGATGATGGCAGGGGGACACTGAGGGACACAGGGCACTGAAGGGACACTGAGCATCCCCCTGCCATCATCCTCTCCAGCAGCCACAGCCCGCACAGCTCTGGGAGTCGGGTCGTGACATCACCATGTTATCCAGGAAGTGAAGCCTTGATGCAGTAGTAAGTGCAGGGAAAAAAGCACTTTATGTACATTTCCTGTAATAAGTGTATATTGGTGATTTGTATAACTTTTGAGGGGGGGGGGGGGGGCAATACAATACTTTAAGAAAAGTTTTTGCCAGACTTCTCCTTTAACTGGTAGACTAAATCTTGGATTCATGTGTACGAAATAACACAAATAGTTTAATATCATTCACAAAAAGTCTGGATTATTAATTGTTATATTGTGAAATGTCCTGTAATGATCAGTGAATGCGTGACCACCTGAAATGTGCTAATTCCTTTAAAATTGTAAAGATTGTTTCAGATTTTTTTTATTTTTTTATTATTTAATCCCTTTATGTACTAATGACACACTTACATTTTCCATTAAATATGCTGCAAAAGTGAACAAAAAAACCCAAGCCAATCAACAATTGTATTTTATTTTTTTGTAGGGGGTTTTGTTGGCCATAATGTTCAGTTTCCCAGCAGTGCCACCACAGGGGAAAACCATTACATAGTACCTGTCCATGTAACACATGTACATGGGAGATGCTCTTCTGTAGTAGCTCCTCTCCACTCTTATCAATGAATGAAGATCCTGAACATGAGACATTAAAAGGTGAATAGAGAATTCTCTAATAATGTTATAAAAAAATAATATACACAAATGTTTTCTAAACCAATGGCTCAAAGTGCCCGTATTTATTCCTTTTTAATATATATTAACGTTCTACATACTTACTGTATATTGCTATGAAAAGCCTACATACTGAGATATAACGTCCTAAACAAGTTGTAAAAAAAGTAAAACTTGAAATATTACATATAGTTATGTAAAAATGTGTGACAGTTTTTGCCAAAGCCTACACAATGCAAATGAGGAAACAAAATACGTGGGTGTTATCTCATGGTATGTATGTTATTGAATACATTTATACCTTAAAATATTTAAATGTACTTTTATTTGCACTTTTTAAAAAAAATTTTGTCCTGTAAAAGGACTCTAGCTATACATTTAATATTTTTCTTTACCAATATGCTGGTGTATTTATGCATGTCAGCTTAATGTGTATGTACACAAAGATATGCACAGGCACCTATTAGGGCACATTACAAGCATGACCTAATAGGCAAACACATGAGACAGCCCTGGGGACCTTTAGTAGGTTCAATGGTGATGTCAGCCCTAGGGATTATAAAGAGGGGTTATTAGGATCATTGTGATGAAAATGTACATCATGCTATGAGAAAACACAGCTGCATGTGACATACATTTTCTTTGTTGGCAACTGGTTAACCCCTTCCTGACCCGTGACATGCAGTTATAAAAATATAGAAAGACAGGAAGATGTGCTAAAATTGTGTCTCAAAATCTGACATTAAGCTGTCGACATGGGTATGGTAAAGCCTCCTGCACATGATCATATTGGTTTTGAGGTGCTTACAACCACGGATCAATTGGCCACATTTATTTTTTGTTTTCCTCAAAAATCCATTTGTAAAGTATGTGAACACAAAAAGGCTATGTTCACACAACGTGCTAAAAAGGAAAAAGTCATCCGCTTTTTGTTGTTTAAAAAACGTCCGTTATTACATTATTTTAATATGCTTAACTAAGATGCATTGAAGTCTATGGAATAACAGATGTCTTTTTCACACATTGTATTGAATAACAGACATCTTTTGCAGCGGAAGCATTCAATAGAATGTGTGAAAAAGATGTCCGTTATTCCATAGACTTCATTGCATTTTAGTCAAGCATACTCATACTTTACTGTAGCTGTATAGTTGTTCCCCTTTAACACTGCATTACCCTACTACTCATACTTTACTGTAGCTGTATAGTTGTTCCCCTTTAACACTGCGTTACCCTATTAGTCTAACTTTACTGTAGCTGTATAGTTGTCCCCCCTTAACACTGCATTACCCTACTACTCATACTTTACTGTAGCTGTATAGTTGTCCCTCTTTAACACTGCATTACTCTGCTACTCATACTTTACTGTGGCTGTATAGCGGTTCCCATTTAACACTGTGTTACCCTGGTACTCATACTATACTGTAGCTGTATAGTTGTTCCCCTTTAACACTGCGTTATCCTACTAGTCTTACTTTACTGTAGCTGTAAAGTTGTCCCTCTTTAACACTGCATTAACCTACTACTCATACTATACTGTAGCAGTATAGTTGTTCCCCTTTAACACTGCATTACCCTACTACTCATACTTTAGCTGTAGCTGTATAGTTGTCCTCTTTGCCAATTACAGCATGTCAACCTGAGACAGGGTGCACAAACTTTTTGTCCCACTCCCCTTTCAGGAAAGTCTCATCTGAGTGTGGTTCAGACTGCTGAATATTATTCTGGGTGATGAAAAAAAAAAGATAAATTTCATAGAGTTTGAAAAGAGAAAATTACACCCCCTTTTACACAGAAAGTTGATAGATGGAAATATGCTAGGGGCGTATTAAAACTAGCACAGGTCCTGGGCTGTTCACAAAGTTATTCCCCCAACTCTATAACTATGGTGTTTACAGTATGGGATAAATTGCATTATATTTAAAGTGTACCTGTAAAGTTTTATGAAAATACCTATATGGTGCATTGCATAGCCCAATGCTTCATGAGCAGTCCTAACTACACAGGAATCACAATTGCACTCTTTGAAGGGACACTGAAAGGTATGCTATGCATCTATGGTAAAACCTGGTACCTAGCATAGCTCCATGCAATTAGCATATCTATATCATAAAACTGAAAGTAAGTCTGTCTGTCTGTCTGTCTGTCTATCCGTCTGTCCCCTATAGACTTCCAAACGCCAAAACGCCTGAACCGTTTGACCCCAAATTTGGCAGGCTGATACCTTGAGTGCCTGGGAAGGTTACAGTGAAGGTCCCGTCTTTGCCAGATGTACAGGAGGGGAGGGGGAAGAGCGCCCCATAGAAATGAATGGGAAAATCTCCACACTGCACACACAGGTGATATAATTAGCGCTGCAGCTCTGCAGCAAAAACGTCAGTTGGAAGCCTTAGCAACCAATAGGATTACTACTTTCATTTTCACAGGAAGCTGGAATCTGATTGGTTGCTAGGGCCAGCTGCCTCACAACAGATCCACAGAAATAAATACAGTTAGGGTGCCTTCACACCTACCCGATCCGCAGCGGATTTCACTCTGTGAAATTCGCAGTGAAATCCACTGCGGATCCAGTCTCATTCAACCCTGTGACACTACATACTCGCAAGGGGTTCTACATCCCGCTGCGAGTATGTAAATTAACCCCCTTGGTGGCCAGAGCGTAACTTACACTGACAAAGGCATCCATCGTCCCGCCCACACAGACCGCTGTTAGATTGTGCAGGCTCCCCTCCAGTGTGTTGCTGCTGCTGCCAGGCAAAGCTCTCTCCTCACGGAGAGGAGAGAGTCAGTGTCAGTGTAAGTTACGCTCCGGCCGCCAAGGGGGTTCATTTACATACTCACAGCGGGATGTCAATATTGCTGCGAGTATGTAGTGTCATAGGGTTGAATGACACTGGATCCGCAGCGTGAAATCCGCTGTGGATCCGGTAGGTGTGAAGGCACCCTAACAGTGTACAGTGTTTATACAGTGTATACAGTAAGGGGCTTACCTGCTGGGTGGTGGTGTTGGGGAATGTATACAGTAAGGGGGTGTTAGGGAATGTATACAGCATGGGGGCTACCTGGGGGGGTGTATACAGCATGAGGGCTACCTGCAGGGGGAGTGTATACAGCATGGGGGCTACCTGCAGGGGGAGTGTATACATCATGGGGGCTACCTGCAGGGAGGAGTGTATACAGCATGGGGGCTACATGCAGAGGGGAGTTTGTACAGCATGGGGGCTACCTGAAGGGGAAGTGTATACAGTATGGGGGCTATCTGCAAGGGGGGCAGTGTATACAGTATGGGGCATACCTGCAGGGGGGATTGTATACAGTATAGGGGCTATCCGCAAGAAGGGGAGGAGTGTATACAGTATGGGGGCTACCTGCGGGGGGTGGAGTGTATACAGTATAGAGACTACCTGCAAAGGGGGGTGTATAGAGTATGGGGGCTAACTGCAAGTGGGTGGAGTGTATAGAGTATGGGAGCTACCCGCAGGGGTGGGGGGTGTATACAGTATGGGGGCTACCTGCGGGGGGGGGGTGTATACAATATGGGGGCTACCTGCAGGGACGGAGTGTATACAGTATAGGAGTACCTGCAAGGGGAGGGAGTGTATACAGTACGGCGGCTACTTGCAGGGGAAGGGGAATGTATACAGTATTAGAAACTTTAAAACCTCTTTTGTGTTGTCCTCACCAAGAATGAAAGGTAGTGCCTAAGAGGGCCAGATTATGATGATGCAGGATTGTGTATGCACTTATTATTATAAGCTGCAGGTTTTCTGCACATACACCTTACTTATGGTCTGCAGCCGGCGCGGGGGGGGCCTCCCCAGAGCCCAGGTCCTATCCGGCCACTCAAAATGGACATATTATAAATCCACCACTGTCTAGCATAGCCCAATGCTTCATGAATGGTTAACTACACAAGAATCAAAATTGCACTGAGGGACAGATGAAATTATACTATGCACCAGATTAAACTTTGGTACACAGCATACCTGTGGTGTACTACGGTGATGTTGAGGAGATGCGGCCGGTCACTTGCCAGATGGTTAAGCGTGATGCCAGCTCTATGGTGGTTGGCCAAGATATAACCGTGCCCAGTGATGTTATGTCGTGATGTCAGTGCTGGTTGGGCACACAGGTATGGTGGCACACCTGCTTTTATTTTAAAGGGCTGGTTATACCTTGTTCCCCTTTAGGACAGTGACCTGCCGGGTTGTTGCAGGGTCCCTTGGGTACTCATCACGGTGGTCCGGAGTGGAGCAGTGACCCACCCGGACTATTGGTACTACCACCCACAGAAAGGGTAGATGACCCAAGGAGTGTAAGTGTACTGTGCTGGTGCTTGATGAGGAATCACAGAGTCTCTTTAACATAATGTCTTGTTTACTCTGGAGATACTGGAAGCAGGCAGCCGATTATACAGCTTTGCTTTGATACAATACACTTGATAAGACACTTAATACTTTAGGATTCAGATCTTCATTGAGAGTAGAGAGTGGTACAGTCGTGCTGACTGGGTTGCATGTTGAGAAGTAGAAGAGAAGAGTAGAGAGGAGGATGTCGAGAGAGTCCCAACCCAATGTACCCCAACCCGCACTGCGAGATAGAGTTCATAGGCTTCTAGCAACTTTGCTTTATCCGGATCACTTCCTTTATTTTACTTTACTTTACTGCACTCAGAATATAAAATAATGTTTACAAAAAAATTGGGCAATCCTTTTAAACGACCCTATCTTAAAAACGATTGTTCCAAAAAATCTGAATATGATATTTCGAAAAACTAGGAGTTTACGAAATCATCTAGCCCCAAGTAGATTGCCACAAAAAACGAATTGGATCGCAAAAAATAGCAGCAAAAAAAACAAAAACAGTTGGTACAAAAGAATGTTCGAGTAATAGATGTTTGTGCTGTGAATGGATACCTAACGAGCCAGCAACGACCTTTAGTTTTCAGGTCACAGGTGAGATTTTTTCGATAACAGACTCTTTTGATTGTTCAACTCAGTTTGTGGTGTACCTATTGGAGTGCACTTGCAAGCTGCAGTACGTGGGACGCACTGTTCAGACTGTGCGTTCCTGGATGAATAAGCTCAGATTTAATATCCACAAAGTTTTTTTTACTGCACAGTGTTTCTAAACATTTTTTGTTGAAGCATAACTGTGATCCTAAACATTTAATACTAACTATTTTAGAACAGATTGCCGAAGAACGACAAAACAGATACACAGTGGGGAAAAAAAGTATTTAGTCAGTCACCAATACTGCAAGTTCTCCCACTTAAAAAGATGAGAGGCGTCTGTAATTTACATCATAGGTAGACCTCAACTATGAGAGACAAAATGAGAAAACAAATCCCGAAAATCACATTGTCTAATTTTGTAATTATTTATTTGCCAATTATGGTGGAAAATAAGTATTTGGTCACCTACAAACAATCAAGATTTCTGGCTCTCACAGACCTGTAACTTCTTCTTTAAGAGTCTCCTTTTTCCTCCACTCATTACCTGTAGTAATGGCACTTGTTTAAACTTGTTATCAGTATAAAAACCAGCTTGGAGTGAAGAAATCAACTGTGGGAGCAATAATTAGAAAATGGAAGACATACAAGACCACTGATAATCTCCCTCGATCTGGGGCTCCATGCAAAATCTCACCCCGTGGGGTCAATATGATCACAAGAACGGTGAGCAAAAATCCCAGAACCATGTGGGGGGACCTAGTGAATGAACTGCAGAGAGCTGGGACCAATGTAACAAAGCCTACCATCAGTAACACACTATGCCGCCAGGGACTCAGATCCTGCAGTGCCAGACGTGTCCCACTGCTTAAGCCAGTACATGTCCGGGCCTGTCTGAAGTTTGCTAGAGAGCATTTGGATGATCCAGAAGAGTATTGGGAGAATGTCCTATGGTCTGATGAAACCAAAGTGGAACTGTTTGGTAGAAACACAACTTGTCGTGTTTGGAGGAAAAAGAATACTGAGTTGCATCCATCAAACACCATACCTACTGTAAAGCAGGCTGGTGGAAACATCATGCTTTGGGGCTGTTTCTTTGCAAAGAGGCCAGGACGACTGATCCGGGTACATGAAAGAATGAATGGGGCCATGTATCGTGAGATTTTGATTGCAAACCTCCTTCCATCAGCAAGGGCATTGAAGATGAAACGTGGCTGGGTCTTTCAACATGACAATGATCCAAAGCACACCGCCAGGGCAACGAAGGAATGGCTTCGTAAGAAGCATTTCAAGGTCTCCAGATCTAAACCCTATAGAAAACCTTTGGAGGGAGTTGAAAGTCCGTGTTGCCAAGCGACAGCCCCAAAACATCACTGCTCTAGAGGAGATCTGCATGGAGGAATGGGCCAACATACCAACAACAGTGTGTGCCAACCTTGTGAAAACTTACAGAAAACTTTTGACCTCTGTCTTTGCCAACAAAGGATATATAACAGAACAGAATATATAAAGTATTGAGATGAAATTTTGTTACTGACCAAATACTTATTTTCCACCATAATTTGCAAATAAATTCTTACAAAATCAGACAATGTGATTTTCTGGATTTGTTTTCTCATTTTGTCTCCCATAGTTGAGGTCTACATATGGTGTCAATTACAGGCCTCTCTCATCTTTTTAAGTGTTGGAACTTGCACTATTGGTGACTAACTTTTTTCCCCCACTGTAGACATCTTATCAATAGAGAGTCCTTTTGGATCTATAAGTTGTGCACACTATCCCCTTATGGTTTAAATGAGACTATTGAAAATATTTGTTAGATTTTATTGTTTGATTTTTGCACATATAATAATGAATGTGTTTTTAATACACAAAAACCTATATTAGGGTCTCTGACCAGTAGTAAGCAATTAGGGTTCACTCTATATATTCAAAACCAAAGAAAAAAACCCTAAATAACCATAAACCACATACCAAAATTAATTTAACAAAATATCAATTCTTTATTAATATATGAATCCCAAACCTATCCCATAAAAACAACATATACACATGAGACACTTAAAAAACATGGTGCAGGGGATCATAAAAAGTCTATATCATCTTGAAATACACCAGCAATGAAGAAAGGGGACAAGACAAACTATGATAGCTTACATAAATAATGGGATCTCAAATGGCTTAAATCAAGTATCTAAAGTGCAATGTGCAACCAATATCCATCACAAACCAGTACTGAGTATAGACAAGGGAATAAATTTATACATCACATGGCTACCATTGCCATCCCAAAAGTAGTAAGACCTCAGACCAGTGCCAGATAAAATGAGTCCCAGTCCCCTTCTAATGCGGCCCCTGCACCTCACCCTCCAACGCGTTTCGTAGACCTTTCTCAAGGAGTGGTTTATGTAAGCTATCATAGTTTGTCTTGTCCCCTTTCTTCATTGCTGGTGTATTTCAAGATGATATAGACTTTTTATGATCCCCTGCACCATGTTTTTTAAGTGTCTCATGTGTATATGTTGTTTTTATGGGATAGGTTTGGGATTCATATATTAATAAAGAATTGATATTTTGTTAAATTAATTTTGGTATGTGGTTTATGGTTATTTAGGGTTTTTTTCTTTGGTTTTGTGTTTTTAATACAGTCTCCTATATATTTTTATATGTTTGGGGACTTTTATGACTAATAAATATTGGTCAATATAGAGTTAATTTATCAGCTTCCTTGCTCAGATCCTGAGCTGATGTCATCAAGTTGGTGTTCCTTTATATATATGTTGGTTGTTTTTTATACATGCAGATGACACTTGAAAAAGAAACCAGAGCGGTTTGGAAACGTGTTGTGTCGCATTTTAATTTTTTTTTTCAATAAATCATTTTATTTATACATCGCCTTTGATGGTTACATTGGATCTGCGCCCTATATTACCTCGTGGTGGAGTGGAGGTTTTTTTCTGGCATTTACTTTAATTATGGATACTTTCCTGCACTGTGACTTTCCTTGATCCCAGACTTTTAGTCCCTCCAAAGATTTTTCTATTGGGTTCAGGTCTGGAGACTGGCTAGGCCACTCCAAGACCCTGAAATGATTTTAACAGAACCACTTCTTAGTTACCCTGGATGTGTTTTGCAGGTCATTGTCATGCTGGAAGGCCCAGCCACGACTTATCTTTAATGTTCTTACTAAGAAAAGAAGGTTGTTGGCCAAAATCTAGTGATACATGGCCCCATGCATTGTCCCTTCAATACGGTGCTGTCATCCTTTCCCCTTTGACAGATCTTTCATAGTTCAAACAGGTGCAATTAACACAAATAATGAGTGAAAAACACAGAATTCTTGCCGGTTGGTAATTGATCAAATACTTATTTCAAGCAATATAATGCAAAATAATTATTTAAGAATGAATGTGATTTTTGTTAAGAGATTCTGTCTCACACAATGTAGGTGTACCTATGATACAAAATACAAACTCCATTCTTTATAGGTGGAAACTTACAAAAACCAGCAATCTATCAAATACTTATTTTCCCCATTGTATACACAGCTACTTTCTTCTTTCCAACTATTTTTCTTTTGTCCTTTAACCAGCAAATCATGGATCCATGTTTTCCAGGACTCCTTTTTCCGCTGCCGGAAAATCAAAATCAAATGCCAAATACTCAGGTTCAGACTCTATGTGAAGATCACCGAGCTGACTGCGCAGAGGTAAGCGGTATACCTCTGGCAGTCAGGGAAAACAATCCGGACCAGCCTTCATAACCTTTTTCAGAGAATATGAATGATAATCCAAAAGCTTTTTTCCAGTCATAGTAGTTGGGTGAAGCAATTATTCTGAAACTACTGTTTTATCTTCCAGCTATTTTCTTTTTTCCAGCTATTTTTATTTTGTCTTTTGCAGCTTTACCATCTGAGAAAATAAAGAGCCTCATCCATACCAGAACAACACAATCTTTTATGCTGGCATTGTAAATGTTACAGATTTTTTTGCACAAAATTTTAGGGCAAATCTGTACTATATGTATCAGTCCTATTTTATTTTCTTCTTTATGTTCCTGTCTTTTTAAATCAAGAACTATTCTAGTACTAGAGAAGGGGAAAATGCAGCTGAGAATCTGTAGGTGAAAGGTTACACAATCAACAGTTCAGCCCTGAAGCTTAGTTGTAAAGGTGATGTTCTGTCCATTACAAGTGAAGATAAAGTAATTATTATTACTGTAATATGAGTGGAAAGTGAGGTATAGCATGAATGATAAAAGTTTGCTTACAACTGGACCATGAGTAGGTGGAAAGCCCCTAAATATCCTCTTGGTGCTTTTATTTTTACTTGTTCTTTCTGCTTGATGCTTTAACACTATTTGTATAATTTACATTTGACCATGATACTTAGTTTTGTGGCACATTAAATTTTGGGGTGGTTTTAAATGAAAAGTCAAGTCATATTAGGTATTTATCGTTATTAAACAATTTTCTCCTATTACAACCAAATGTTCACACAACATACTTTTTATGAACGGCCGTTGTTTTCAATTGACACAACAGCCATTCTTTTCATAATTAAATGATTTGCTTTGAAGGCTGTCAATGTAGTATGTCATGATAAAATCTTTTACCACCCCAAGCTAAATACAATGTATCATCTCTTTATATGTCTGTTATTGTATTACTTGTATTTTTCAAATAAAACTAATTCTGGATGATCTTTTCCTTGAATTCTTATTTCTCCAGAGAAGAAATTTACAAATAAATTTGCAACTTGTTGTTACCAGTTCAGGGTTTTCCTCCACACAGGCTAACACAGTCCAATAAGGGTCAGGCCTGGGGTCTGTATTTTTACAGGCTGAAGAAGTGAGGGGTCAAACATGTCTTACCAGGAAACTGTGCAGTCTTTAGGAAAAGTGGCAGTCGGAATGGATTGAGAAGAGATGAGAGCGTCTACAATCAGGGAAAATATCCACTGGAGGGTCACTGGATTTACAGAGCATCTGTAGACTTGTGTTCAACTAAGTGTACAAAAAGTCTCTGTTTAGTTCATGCCAATTGTAAATGATAGACAGGAAAGGTGGTATTAAATATGGCATGGCGAGGAAAGGGTTTGGGGGCCCAAAACTGGGGAATCTAGTGAGTGAAGGAAAGCCTGTCTATGTCTCTTAATTGTGAATATGTGATGGAACTTCTTAAAGAAATGATTTTTCAAGGCATGTGTAAAACTGAAAATCATATAAAGAAGTGTATGGGTTTGGGGCAGTGCATTCCACAGAATTGGCAGAATTGGTCTAGCACAGGAGAGTTTTTTTTAGACTGAGAATTGAGGTGAGAGTTGTACATCATTATATATATATATATATATATATATATATTAGGTTTAGGTGGAAGACTTATTTGAATGTTCAAAATAGCCTATGTTATAGCCATTTTTGATATGTAAATAGATAATAGAAACCATTATTTTTAAATTGAGTTCTCGTACCCAGCTCCAACTATGTACATACTGTATATGAACCTTGGTACTGGATAATTTAATGTTCTCTATTAAGTTTTAAGTACAGACTGTCACCTTGAGAATTCTTAGTTTGTGCTATATATTACAAGAATTTGAAGAGACCATTTATGTCAAGGTCAATGTATAACCACAACCTGACAACTAGAGCATGTAATGAAAATGGTCAATTAGGCCTGCTATTATATTTCTACATCATTAAACAGTTAGGCAGATATTTTGTAATCATTATGTAGCTGTAAATAGCAGCTACACAGTCTATTTGCAAAATTCACAGTAACAATCTTCACAAAAGCAGACACCAACACTGGTGGCCAAGTGGCTTAATATTTGTAAATAAAAGCAACTTTTAAAATAACACAAATATACAACATTCAGTGAAAACAAGAGAGTTGCTTCATTTACCAAGGTGAAACACAAACAGAATAAAGTTAATTGTGAACTTTGCATGAAAATTGCATGTCGTTTAATTCAAGTTTTTATGTAATTATAGTTTTCTTTTATGATGTACTAGGCATACATTTTTTAAAAAAATAAATACGCTTAAAATTGCCCTGTTCTGACCCCTATAGCTTTTTTTCTACCTAAGGAGCTGTTTCATTCACTGTACAGGATCAATTAAATTATTTTGTAAAAGTTCAGATAATTTTGCACATGGCTTTACCAAATATGTTTATTTTTTTTAAAATAGGTAAAGGATTAAATTTTTATTTTTATTGAGTAATATTTTTTTTTATAATTTTTTAAAATAATTTTTAAAACATTTTTAACTTTTTTTTGTCCCCATTGGCGACTTTTATGAGCAACTGCTTGCTCCTGTTGCTCATAAGGATCAATGTAATGCTATAGTATTACATCAGTCCATTAAATCAACTTTCTGTTGCTACAGCTGTAGCAATAGATCTGCCATGGCAGTCACTGGGGCCCAGTACTGCCATGACAGTGTTTAAATGCAGCTGTCAGCAATTTGCTCTGTGTGTGCTATTAACAATGGCTATCTGCTGTTGAATGGATTGGGGGAAAAAAACAAAAATAAAACTTGGTCTAGTCTTAAGGGGATAACTTTATCATAATCATTATCAGCATCATCCACACTTTCCTGTGTGGCCACTGTTCCCATTCTTGGAGGGATGGGGGTCCCTAACAGTCTTGAATATCCTATGGATGAGGGATAACAAGCTGAGAGGGGAATACCCCTTTAAGAATGCATTTAGGCATAATATGGACACATTATTGAATCTGTAATATGATTGCAACTGCCTGAATTTCCTGCAGTTCTACAGACTTTGTGTCTCTTACGATAAGTGAAGGTAGGGTTTTCTAGAATTGCCAGAAATCTGGGTATTGCAAAAGCCAAATGCACCTACATACTTAAAGGGGTTGTCCGGCGCAAAAAAATTATTCACAGATCGGTCTCCGATCCTCAGCAGTGACGTCTTCTTCGGGTGGCCGGCGGATCTTCCCGAGTGCCGGCCGCCCTCTGCAGCGTCATCCGAAGCTCAGCCGCGATTGGCTGAGCATAACTGTGCTCAGCCAATCGCGGCTGAGCGGCTGATGACGCGGCCACGTCATCAGCTGCTCAGCTGCGATTGGCTGAGCACAGTTATGCTCAGCCAATCGCGGCTGAGCTTCGGATGACGCTGCAGAGGGCGGCCGGCACTCGGGAAGATCCGCCGGCCACCCGAAGAAGACGTCACTGCTGAGGATCGGAGACCGTGGTCGGCACGTGACAGGTGAGTATAGCGCACCACACTTCCGGGTACACGGGTGGGGGTGGTGGGACACGGGGAAGGGGGCCATTCACAGACATAACATACATTACAAAGTTGTATAACTTTGTAATGTGTGTTATTCTGTGAATAATTTTTTTGCGCCGGACAACCCCTTTAATGTATAAGGGTAGGCAAACAATGCTCAAAGCATTATTTTATGACAATGGTGGTCTATGATGAAAAGGTATTTAACTCTTTAACTAAAAATAATGCGTTGTATGATATATGTAGTGGGCTCCTCGGTGGCTCTCATCTGCATTCAGCAGCAGAGAGCTCCTACTAACAGCCTAGTGATTGCTCTGTGTTGGCTGCTGTTTAACCCCTTGAGAACTGATCAAATTTTTGCTTTTGCACTTTTGTTTTTTCTTCCTTGTTTTTAAAAGACAAAAGTGCTTTAATTTTTTCACCTACAGTACCATATGAGGTCTTATTTTTTTGTGACACTAATTGTACTTTGTAATGACAGACTTTATTTTTCTATAAAATATGCTTCAGAATAGAAAAAAAAAATATTTGCGTGGTAAAATTTTAAAAAAGTAGCTATTTTTTTTTAAATTTCATGTTTTGTCTTTGCCACACCATTTGCCATGTGGTAAAACTGATATGTTATCTATGTTATCTATGTTCCTTAAACCAGTTTGATTATAATGATAGGCAATATATATATATATATATTTAATTTAACTATATATATATATATCTTTAATTTAACTACTATTGTTTGGCTTTTTTTGTAATTGTCTAAAGCACACCTGCACAAAACTTTTAGAATGAACTTATATAACTCCATTACACAGATTGGAAACAATAAAGAAAGGGATTTTGTTTAGCTAATGAGAACCAGGAATGCAGGCTTTATCAACCTCTAGATCCTATCAGTATTATATGCATTCAGAGAACAACTGACAAGAACATTTCATAACCTGTATAATTGATCTACTACCTTTCTTAACTGATGAATCATCTAAATAAGCATAAGTAACGTTGTCATGCTTCAACATGCTATTATAATATATAGTAAAATCGCTCATAGATTCCTGTGGTGGTAGCACATTCTTCAAACCCCAATCATTGTTGCACCCATTCTCTCTTGCCGCTGCTTTCTTAAGTGGGTGAACATGTAACCTGACTGACCTGATGAATCAAAGGCTGATGAAGGAATGAGAACTTGTCAATTAACAGACTTCCTTCTATTGTTTGTGATACTGACAAAGCATCCCATTTATCGGTGTACATGTTGCTTACTATTAGATATATAATCCGTTTTGTGTGTAACACCTGAAGGTCGACGCCTTGGACTGCTAAATGCCCAAGTTAAGTTGGGGGGCCTTCTGCTTTTATGTAATCAAGGGATTCCCACTCACTGACCAATATTATGAACATAACCTTATGTTTTTCTGGATATTACAACATGTGAATTAATGTTTGGCCTGTTTCCACGGGTTACTTTCTCCTTCTGACAGTGTATTAGTTGCACTCAAGACTTATTTTAAACAAAATGTCGCCCTAGGCATGGTTTATACCAGGGATGGGGAACCTTTGGCCCTCCAGCTGTTGCAAAACTACAATTCCCATAACGCCTGGACAGCCAAAGCTTTAGCTTTACATGGAGTGATGGCAGCAGACCGCCACTATCTTCTATGGGCTGCCCGGACAAACTAGAGATCACCCAGGCAGCCTTCCCGCACCTCTCTGTTCTCCCCCGGCTCTTACCTGCTTGCTGCCGACGCATATAATAGCAGGTCGCGCTCATTTGCTCCTCTGAATCGCCCTGTGTAATAGGGGCTTAAGCCTAGTTGAAAACAGAAAAAAATGCCAGCTTACCCTTAGACGGTGCACTGCTAGCATGGGCTCACACTCCAACAGGTGCAGGAAACTTGAATAAATGAACAAAAAGTCCAGCTTGCAGGAAACGTGTTTTTCTAGGGGTAGTATCGTGGTGTGTGCACTGTAGAGTGGATATGAATAAATTTTATTGAATTCATCATTTCCTGCAAGCTGGACTTTTTGTTCATTTGCTTAAGCCTAGTTGCCAAAATGAAAACTGCAAGATTTCAGGATTATTTTATAATATAGGTAGTAAAATGAACACTTTAATAATAAAATAATAATAATAATAAAACATCACTATGCAACCTGATTTAACCCTCTACCGCCGCTGCACAGTAAATTAACGTCGCTGCAGCCTATTCCTGGTGCTGCAGCGACGTTAATTTACTGCACAGGATGACACAGACATAGGAGCTACGCCTGTGTCATCCGCAGCGGGTCCCGGCTATTAGTGATAGCTGGGGACCCGCCCCAACTCTCAGCATCGGACCAGCGCTCTGGTGCTGAGAGTTAACCCTATAGATACTGCGGTCAGCACAACTTCAGTATCTATAGGGCTCCGGAGAGACAATTCTCCCTCTACAGAGGGAGAATTGTCTCTCCTGTGTGCATCGGGGCTCTGCGAACTGATCGCAGAGCCCTGATGGTAGCCATAGAAACCGGAAGCCTCAGGCTTCTAGCTACGGAGGCCGGCGGGGGTCAGGAGGCAAGGCAGGATGTGCACAGGGCGCTCTGCCCCCTCCCCTCTCTCCCCTGTCGCTGTCACAAAGAGTATGACAGCGGCAGGGGACACAGGAGAGGGGGCAGAGCGAAGGACATCAGCTCATGCGATCATTATGATCCCATTAGCTGATGTCAAATCACGACCTGGGCATTGCGGCATCAATGATCTCAGGTCGTGAAAGAGTTAAACAATAGGGTCATTTACCAATGACGCATTGGGGGAGATTTATCAAAGTGTGTAAAATATACACTGGTGAAAACTTACCACAGCAACCAGCTATCAGCTCAGGTAAAATGAAAGCTGAGCTGTGATTAGTTGCTGTGGGCAGTTTACACCAGTGTATATTTTACACCCTTTGATAAATCTGGGCCATTAACATTAACAGAGTTATCCTGAGAGAAGAAAAGGTCTTACCTGTTCTGCCTCTCAGTGCTGCATCTCTTCCCTTTTGGCCATCTCAGATAACTTCTGAGATAAGGTGTGTGTGTGGGTGGGAGGGCTTTGGGGGGATGTTGGGGGGGGGGGGTACATGTTGTGGACAATAGCTACCCAATGCTGCAAATGTCGTGTTCACATTAGGCAGCTGTTGGATGTGGGCGTGGTCTCGCCCGCAATGTGCTCCCATCCCCCTCTAGTCTCAGAATTTATCATCCAAGATGGCCAAAGCAGAACAGAACCTTTTCTACTCTCAGGATAGCTCCTTTAAACAAGCAATGTTAAATATGTTTTAGAATGTTGTTAAACCACTTTGTTACATCTTGCAAGAAAGGAGGTTTACAATAAAGGTATAAAGAAATTGTACACATGGTATACATTACACACAACTAATAAGTCTAAATATATTTGAAATATAAATTACACAAATAATATGAGCCATTGCAAAAATTGATACCTTTTTTACTTTATCTAAACTTTTTTCCCCAGCAATGTATGAAGGAAAAAAAAGTCATATTAACAATAAATATTTGTAGTGGGGGAAATGGCTAAGACTTCCTGAATCCATCAATATTAGAATTCTGTGGACCCATATTGTACACTTGCACCACCGCTGATAATGTACTGAAAAAAATTTCAAAAGTGCTGATGGTACATTTACTTTAAGGTTTCTGTTGCATGCAGAGTCTGTGTATATACAACCTTTAATAATTATGTTATCTTCCAGTATTATTCAGCCATTCAAAAAAGGGGCATTCTTTAAAGCTAAATTAAAATAGATTTATGATCAGCTTTATTTCTAAAAATAACAAAGATATATTCAGGCTGCAGCAAATGTGTTAAAAGTAACAGAAAAAAAATAGCATATAGCATTGCCTGTTACACCAAAGCATGGCCATAACACTAATACATTGATCATATCTAGGAACAATAGCCCATTGTCAAAGCAGTGTCAGTGCCTGCAGTGTGTGGCCTTAACTCCTTAGAATAGACATTTTCATGACTTCCGACCATCTCCAGATGTTTAACAAATAGCACTTTGTTGCACAAACTTCCATTAAATATGTCACACTCTTAAATTTTCTACTTATTTCTTCTGGTTTTATATTTACATATAAAGATTCTAAAATTCATCATTTTTAAAACAATATTTTGGCCATAGAGTTTCTAAGAAAAAATATTTCATAAGAATTTATTCTACCAAAGCATAATGCTTAAAATACAAATTTTTTATTATGATATTTGGCAACATTTATTGCATTAAAGGACAAAAAATGTAGTAGAACAAAATTACCCAAAATCTAAGGTAAATGGACACATAAAGAAAAAAACTCATCTGCCAACACATATACTGTAGCTATAGTAAAATGTAAAAAATGTAAGGAAATAAACAATGTTAAGTAGAGTAGATTGTATACCTTTCAGCTCATAGATGCGTTATATTGGTTAACAGTAAAAAGATCATCTTTATATTGTAGTAACAGTACAATAAAAATGTAATATGATAATCTTTTTTAGCCTGTATTTTTCTCTCTCTTTTTTTTTTTTGCTCCATAAAATGAAAAAACGAAGCTTGAAAAAAATGTGCTACAATATCGACATAGGCTATATTCACACAACGTTATTTCCCTTAGTTCAATGTTGTTTGTACATTATTCTAGTTTGGTTACTAATTGCCCTTTGGGTGCGGCTTAATTGAAGAGTCCTTTGAATTTAAAAGTAAAAATGGAGAAAGAACAGTGACAAAAGAAAAACTGTGTGTGGACTACTAATAGAAAACGTCCACTGTTTGCAAAAGACATTCGGAAATAATTGTCATGATCATTATTTTGATGTCCATGGTGATAATGTCCATTATTCAATACATTGTGTGCATTGGACATCCATCTTTCCATTGGCTTCTATGCATTGCATTGAAGTAAATTAATTTGTGGCAAAAACGGACTTCTTTTTAAATAGCAAAAGCTGTGTGTGTAAACATATCCATAGATACATTTATCTTGGTTCTCAAAAAAAAAAAAAATTCTGACTAAACATCCTAATAAGGGGGCATACCATATGTGCTGGCTGGGCAGCTCCATAGGGACATTTTAGCCAACTAACAAACACCAAAATAAACTGTAGTCCTTCCTGGTTTCAGATGGAGTAAATGATTGTAGTAACAACTGTAACGATCGTAACTAACGGCTATCGTTCTGTGTAATATGGTGAACGATTTCAGGTTAACAATAAACAATCTCGTTTGCAATCATTTATTGTTAATTGTTAAAAATCGCTAAGTCTAATAGGACCCTAAGTCT
Source organism: Dendropsophus ebraccatus (assembly GCF_027789765.1). Lineage (NCBI taxonomy): Eukaryota > Metazoa > Chordata > Amphibia > Anura > Hylidae > Dendropsophus > Dendropsophus ebraccatus. Next base: position 92,860,111 of record NC_091455.1, read on the forward strand.
TTGGAGACTGCCTCCTGCATCGAGATGATGGCAGAGAGCCAGGGAATGAAGCACCTAGCTTCACAAATCAAAACTTTTCAAATGTCTCTAGATAGCAAAAGCTTTTTAAAGTAACGGACATTGAACGTTAATATTGTAAAAAAAATGGTGAGTAGTGAGAAATGAATTACTAAATGTTCCCTGCAGGTACCCCCATTTAGATGATTTTCAATAGCTTCTGAAGTTGAGCCCTTATTGATCATATCATATAGGGCCCAATATCCATTTACAAAGGGAAGGTCCTGATAAAGCAAGGAATAGTCCAGCACTACAGGAGCAGAATAAAATACTCGGCATTCTTTATTCGTAGATGCACATTAATACAAACAGGCAGACAGGCATCGCCATATCGAAGGCATGATTCAGTGTTAATGCCTTGCTCACGTCTGAGATCAAGATTCCGATCTTCTGGAACAGATTCCCTGGAGGGTATTAGTGTTTGAGGGTTACAAAGGAGATGACCAGTGAACCTGTAAAGGAATTGAGCAGCTGTTAATAGTTCTCCTCCTGTAACATATAGTAGGACACTTATTGCCATGAAGTGAAATGCAGGAAATTGTATTTTAAAAACCCAACATGGGTAGATGTGTGTTCCAACAGGAAATTGGGGACGACTTTGCCATGGAGCATCTGCTCAAAAAACACACTGAAACATTAAAAAATTTGGTTGCAAAAGTGTTATTTTGTTATCCAGTTTTGCAATCACATTTAGTAGTTAGTACAACATTTTCTACTGAAAGCTCCTCTTTAGAAATTGGCAAAACATGAATGTATATGAGCCAGAAATGCAATAAATGTTTCCTGTACATTTAAATCCAATTTAATATGGCAGATGTTACATACATTATTTGGTTGAAGTACAAAATTTGTGTTGGTAGTTTGTATTCCGCTGAACAGAACATAAAATGCATTAACAATTATAGTATTTGGAATCTTGGGTAAACTAACAAAAAGTAAGTCCAAGTTTCACATCGACAGGTTCAGTCAATTTATTATATTCAAAAAAGGGAGCAGGAGAGAGTAAAAATCTAAAAAAAAAAAGCCCTAGTTGTACATACTAACCTGCTGGCTAGATAAGGTAGACTGTAGCAAAGCCGTCGCATAATGGACCAATATGTCTACAAACCATTGTATAAGCGTATGTGGATATAAATGCATCAATTGTATCAATTCTGTCTTACACATAACTATTTTATAGTCTTATAGTATATTTTTATAGTTTTATAGTATATTTGTTTGGTGTGCTTCTTTACCGCGCTATTCATCATCGAACTAATGTAATTCACCGGCCTCATACTTAACTTTGTTAAATATAGAAGTGCTGTTCATTAAATATGAGTAATGAAGTGGATGAACTCTGTATGAAATAAAATCTATTGAGGAAAGATGAAGTTCACATTTGCTGGCCGTTTGATTATTACACAAGACATATGTTTGGCACAAGATATCTGGATTCTTTTCCCTATTGATTTCTATAGCGGTGTTTGTAATGGCCAGTACATTAAATTTTAGTTTCTCTCTCTCTTTTTTTTTAACCAAAAAATAACAATACTACTTCTATTGTACAACTGTGGCACCATTGGCATTGATGTGGTGTGTTGATGGGTTTACCAGTAATTTTTTACAGCAAGATTGTCTCAGTATTCTGAACTATATCTGGCAGCAGACCCTGTTATAGTTATCAGTTTTGTCAGGATTTGCAAACTCAATCTGATAGCTGATAGCTGTGCATGTGGATCATTTAAAGGAGAGGTTCTGCCAGACCCTTTTTAAGCAAGTGCTGTGGAGGGGGAAGATAAAAGAAATAACATGCTCTTACCTCCCCTGCACCAGCGCTGGTGGCATACCGCCGCTCCTGGATAATCCTGGATAAGGGAATGGGACATACTGATGAAAGATGACAACAAGTGCAGGTTCTTTGCAGAGGGAAACTCATTGGCTTGATGCATAAAGGGTGATGAGAAGTTAGAGGAGTTAGAGAGGTGCAACACAACATTGAGTTCAGAATGTTAATTTGCAAAGGGATTTTAGAAAAAAAAAAGTATTAATGGCCTATTCTTATTTCTTATAAGTGGAATAATTAGTGTTTAATAAAATGATTTAAGATTGCAGATTTCTAAAGTTTATTCTTAGAAGACATCAGCTTGATGTCAGTGTATGAAATTTCTTTTCCCGACTTTTTCTTGATTAAGCAGATGTAGTTTGGGATAGTATATTGGTACTATTGAAAGAGATTTGTACTGCTGTTATGTTTTATGCAGATCATTGATTAAACTAATACTTTGAAACAAACTCTTAATATGACAAACTCTTAGTGCACTAAAACACCCTAATAACAGTGAGCAAAGTTATAGTATCTGCAGGTCATAGATCTCATAAGCGGGCATAGGTCTACTGCTTTATTTCTAAATTAACAATAGTAAAAGAACATGTAGAACACTTTATTGTCTAGTTTGCTGGGTAGGCTATGATTCTGAGGAAAAAAATTGCATTCTGAGAAGTTAGTTACATCCTCTTTTACATTACTCAAGGAAGTTGTAGATCCTCTATAATTAGTTTGACTAGGCCATGGTAGACCAGGGTACAGAGACTACTTGTAAAAGGACCCTAAGAAATTTCTCTAGTTTTAATCCTAAACCTGCGCAAGAAGATAAGGGGGGACATTTATTATGCGGTCAAAAGGTCTTTTTAAGGTACAGATGGGCCCGATTGATGTAAAAAGATTCGCAAATGGTATTTTTGTGAATATTTTATTTGCATCAGGCCCATCTGTACCTCTTGCACCAGAGGGCCAGGCAAGGGGCATAAGCGGGGTGCGGCAGCACGCAGAGGGGGAGTGGCCTCTACGTGAGCCGCATTTATCATTTTTCCTGAGGTGCAGGTTTTACTTTATTTGCAAGGAAGGGTTCCGGGATTTATGAAGAGGTAGTCCGCCTCTACTTAAGTCCTTAGAGCTCCAGCGCTGCGGGGACATTTTTAAACCGCCGCAAAAAAAGCCGGACTTCATAAATGTCCCCCATGGATTTAGGCAGATTTCCAGGTAGCCCCTAGAATAGTCATCAATTGGCAGCAGCAGCCAGCAACACGAATGGGGGAGTTAGGCATGGAGGTGGAGACCATCACCAGTGCAGTGCTGGAACAGATCCAGGGATCAGAACCAGAAATAGAACAACAGGTACCAGAGAAAAGTAGTTTACTTGCAAGCACTTACTTCTATGAATACTTGCATGTTAGAGCCTGGATGCACTTTTGTGTAGATAAATTGTGTTATTTTCCATTGAAATCTTACTGCTTCTAGTGTAAAATTGGAATCTTTGTTCTTAATTTATTTGCCTGCTTGATCCCTTTTGTCCATTGATCTATTTGCCTGTACAGAAGAATTTCCTTGTTACATGAGTAACATTTTCCCTCCGTTGTACTTTGTCCATTTCCATCAGTCTTTGTTCTTCTGATGTGTCTTCTATACATGTTTAAATTTTGCCAAGTTTTTACAAGTTCCTTATGTTTAATGGACTTCAAGAAAAGTCGCTGACTGATGTTACTAATGAGATTCTGCTGCAGACTTATTGCCTCTGCTTTCCAGAGGTAACTTCACCTGACTAAAACTGTACATCTGGTTTTTAACAAAGTTTGCTTAATTTTACTACACAGAGTAATTTCATATGTGCTTTAATTATTCATGTCACTTCTAAAATAAGTGACCACTATATTTACTTATTTACCAAAATACAGTATAAGGCTATGTTCACACAACGTTTTTTCAGATCCATTTAAAATGACGTCCGTTATTTTGAGTCTAAAATAACGGACATCATTTAGCTACCTGGCATCCCCTTATTGACTGGTCTTTGCACATTATTTTAGTTTGAGATTACTAATTACTCTTTGGTTACGGCTTAATTGAAAAGTCGATTGAATTTAATATTAAAAACGGAGAAAGAACGGTGACAAAAAAACTGTGTGTGAACAACTAATAAAAAACGTCCACTGTTTGAGAAAGACGTCCGAAAATAATGATCATGTTCATTATTTTGACATCCGCGGTTAAAATGTCCGTTATTCAATGCATTGTGTTCATTGGATGTCTGTCTTCCCATTCCCATTCAATGCATTTATTGCAGTCAGTTAACCCTTAGGGGACACAGCCAGTTTTCATTTTTGCGTTTTCGTTTTTCCCTCCTCGTGTATATAAGGCCATAGCGCCTGCATTTTTCCACCTAGAGACCCAAATGAGCCCTTATTTTTTGCGCAACTAATTGTACTTTGCTATGGCAGATGTAATTTAGCCTAAAATGTGCCGGGAAACCAGAAAAAAAATTATATGTGTGGGGAAATTGAAAAAAAAAATGTTTGTTTTTTTTTTTATTTGGGGGGGGGGGGGGGGGGGGGGGTTGTTTTTACTCTTTTTGCCCTAGGGTAAAACTGTCTTGTTATATATGTTCCTTAAGTTGTTACGATTACAACGATATGTAACATGTACAACTTTTATTTGATTTAATGGCTTGTAAAAAATTAAAACCTTTTAAAGAAAATATATGTTCCTTAAAATCGCTCCATTCCCAGGCTTATAGCGCTTTTATCCTTTGGTCTATGGGTCTTTTGGTCTATGGTGTCATTTTTTGCGCCATGATGTGATCTTTCTATTGGTACCTTGATTGCGCATATATGACTTTTTAATCGCTTTTTATTACAATTATTATGGATTTGATGCGACCAAAAATGCGCAATTTTGCACTTTGGGATTTTTTGCGCTGACGCCGTTTACCGTGTGAGATCAGAAATGTGATTAATTAATAGTTCGGGCTATTACGCACGCGGCGATACCAAACATGTTTGTTTATTTATTTATTTATTTATTTTTATTTATAAAATGGGGAAAGGGGGGTGATTCAGACTTTTATTAGGGGAGGGGATTTTGTGTTATTAAAAATACATTTTTCTTTTGCTTTACACATATACTAGAAGCCCCCCCCCTTTCCCATGTTATAAATAAAAATAAAAAAAGAAAAAAACATGTTTGGTATCGCCGCGTGCGTAATCGCCCGAACTATTAATTGATCAAATTCCTGATCTTACACCGTAAACGGCGTAAGCACAAAAAAATCCAAAAGTGCAAAATTGTGCATTTTTGGTCGCATCAAATCCAGAAAAATTGTAATAAAAAGCGATCAAAAAGTTTCATATGCGCAAACTAGGTACCGATAGAAAGTAAAGATCATGATGCAAAAAATGACACCTCACACAGCCCCATAGACCAAAGGATAAAAGCGCTATAAGCCTGGGAATAGAGCGATTGTAAGGAACATATATTTGTTAACAATGGTTTGAATTTTTTACAAGCCATCACATAATATAAAAGTTATACATGTTACATATCGTTGTAATTGTAACGACTTGAGGAACATATATAACAAGTCAGTTTTACCCCAAGGTAAGCGGCGTAAAAACAAAAACCCTCCAAGTAAAGGAAATGCTTTTTTTTTCAATTTCACCACTAATTAAATTTTTTTCTGGTTTTGCAGTGTACTTTATGAAAAAATTTAGCCTGTCATTGCAAAGTACAATTAATGGCACAAAAAAAGAAGAGCTCATGTGGGTCTCTAGGTGAAGAAATGCAACTGCTATGGCCTTTTAAGCACAAGGAGGAAAAAACGAAAACACAAAGATTGAAATTGGCCCGGTCCTCTAAGGGTTAAAGGAGAAGTCTGGCGAAGATTTTTATTAAAGTATTGTATTCCCCCCCCCCACTTATTACGGGAAATGCTTATAAAGTGCTTTTTTTCCCCTGCACTTTCTACTGCACCAAGGCTTCACTTCCTGGATAAAATGGTAATACCACAACCCGACTCCCAGAGCTGTGCAGGCTGTGGCTGCTGGAGAGGATGATGGCAGAGGGATGCTCAGTGTCCCTCCAGTGCCCTGTGTCCCTCAGTGTCCCCCTGCCATCATCCTCTCCAGCAGCCACAGCCCGCACAGCTCTGGGAGTCGGGTCGTGACATCCCTATTTTATCCAGGAAGTGAAGCCTTGATGCAGTAGTAAGTGCAGGGAAAAAAGCACTTTATAAGCATTTCCCGTAATAAGTGTATATCGGGGATTTGTATAACTTTGGGTGGGCAATACAATACTTTAATAAAAATTTTCACCGGACTTCTCCTTTAACTAATTACTGACTGAGATGCAGCACGCAGCCAGTAATTGAGTGGACTGTTACTCTTATCCCATGAATAAAACTTTTTTGCAAGGTTCATAAGAATCTCGGTTTGTGAAGTTCGGTTCGCTCAGGTTTGATGACATGTTACAAGTTATTTTTCGTAACAGGTACACTTTAAAGAATCTGCCATTAAGGTTTTGGGATAATTTACGACTGGATACTTTCAGAGTTCTTGTCAAGTCCATGCCTCAATAGGTTATTTACACCATGAACTGTAGTTATTATTGGGTACATGTTTTTTTTTTTTTTTAATCAATCACTTTTTATTCAATATTTTCTAGAATTCATGGTGATGCAAGATGGCAATTTTGTCAGGTAACATAGGGTTCTCTTGGGCTATGTTAGTATGCTGTTGTTTTGTGGCCATCTTTTTGGATCTCCCAGGAACTCCCTGTTCCCCCCTCCATACATAATTTACATTGAAACTTTTGAGGTGGGCGGATCAGACAGCACAAAAATTATGCAGGAATCATAATAACATTATATGAAGGTATGAAATATCCTTAAAATACATTTATCTACATGCCCGCATTCCATCTGTTGCAGCAGAGGGCAGGGCCATTTGATTTAAAAAAGGGAAGCTTATTCACCGAGGAAGTTTTTTTTAATAATTTCTCAATGGAGCTATTTGTAGATCTGCATGTAGATTTGTAGCGTTACTTCTTGCCTGTTGGTACATTTTAACTGAAAATGTGTCACGTTGCATTCTAGGGGGGGGGGGGGGGGGGGGCGGGGACATTTTACACTTTATAACTATATGATGAGATAAAGACCTGATGCCTTCCTTCTGGCCTTCTGGGTTGCCAATGATTCACAAGAAGAGCATCTCTTTTCAGATGTCAGATCCTTTATTTCCTTTCACCCATAAACAAAGTAATGCATATTGTCTGCGCTTAATCTAATGCTGTGAAGTTTCTTTCACCAAAACCATTCCAGAAGCTTATGGTATGAATCATTAATTTAGGCAAAAGACAAGTTTCTACTAAATGCAAAAAGTGTAGTGGTCCGCCCTGCTAAACGCACTGACACATAGCTATGAGCTTGAGGCTGTTTATACTTCCTGCCAAGAGCTTGACGAAGGCTATAGACTTGGATGGTGGTAACTACACAAAACAAAGAGGCTAGTGTAGGATGTGAAAAATGAAGGAAATGCTCAAGTGTTTAGTAGTTTCTTAGTCATGTGTAGATGACATGCCTTATATATACACCTTTTGTATTTGATTTTGAAAGACAAGCCTTAGGCTATGTTCAGATCCTGTATTAAAAATTCTGCAGGAGAAACCATGTACTGCTCCCGATAACTAGGCCCTTACCAGAGGGCCTAGCCTAAGCACTGGAGTGGAGGGAAGGTAAATGGTATTCTTATTATATTTATATTTTGGTGTTGGAGCTGTCTGATGGGCTTATTACCTATCTACTGAGAGCATCTCACTAATGGGGGTTACCTAGTTACTGGCTGCATCTACCTTACAGGGGATTACCCATCTACTGGGCCATCTGCCTAATAAGGGGAAATTATCTACTTACAGGGAACTTCTACTTAATATAGCCACTTAGGGGGCATCTGGATTGATTTCAGCAATTTTTCTCACTCAAAATTGGTCAAAAATAAAGAACTTGCTGTTTAATTTAACGGTCATTGAAATTATGGCCATTATTATAACTTATTTGTGCACACTAATGGTTGAAGGAAACACATTTGTTACCATTTTTCACTGTATAAATACAGATTACATATGCTTTATTACAAAACAGGTAAATGTTACTGTGTTTGAACAAAGCCTCATTGGATCCATGATATTCTATTTGCTAACAGTTCCTTATAGGTCCTGACAAATCCAACTGACCTATAATAGGTTCATAATTTTTTTTTAAATTGCTGGATACAATGACAAAACATGAAAAAAATGTAAATAAAAAATTAAAAAAAGTTATAGAGTAAGAGGGCACTTGTAGAGTGCAAAGCAAGACATCTGCATTGTCTAGAACAAATTATAGTATATTAGCTGATTACATTAATATGACCAACTTATGACAATTTAAAGAAAAAGTAAAGCACGGCCAAATCTTTAACAACTGGTGGAGTAAATTTCCATCAGTAGCTAATCTTGTTACCACTTTCACCTATATATTTGTTATATGATTATAAAATGATTTGTGCTTAAACAGCATTTTGATGACAAATGTTTCTATTATAGTCATTGCAGCAATACCCAATTATTCTAGACCAGAAGTCACAGCAGATTGACATGATAATGAAAACCAGATTCTACAGAGTTTTTGGAAGGTGAGGCCATACAAATTAGATTTTGCTATATTCCATTACTTTTAATAGATAATAATGACTTGTCCTGTACGAACTGTAATATGTGCTGAACAGAAATGCTCTTTTATACACAGATTAGACTGTATGGTTGTAAATTAAATCATTTAAAATGATCCCTACACAGTCCCACAGTATTTGTGATTCATTATCAGCTACAAATAAGGCATGTTCACATATGGCTGTTTTGCACTAGACCACCTAATTTGCACATTGACTAACCCCTTATGGTCTGAGCCAATTTTCATTTGGCTTGTGTTTAAAAGGCCATAGCACTTATTTTTTGCGCCACTAATTGTATTTTGCAATGACATACTTAATTTTTGCATGAAAACCAGAAAAAATTTATATGTGCGGTGAAATTGAAAATAGAACACATTTTTTTTTTTATTTGGGGGGATTTTGTTCCCCCTATGGTAAAACTGACATGTTATCTATGTTCCTCAAGTCGGTATGATTACAATGATATGCAACTTGCATAACTTTTATTTAAAAATTTAATCTTTAAAAAATAATAAATGTTCCTTAAAATTGCTCTATGACCATGCTTATAACACTTTTATTCTTTGGTCTATGAGGCTGAGGTTTAATTTTTGCGCCATTATCTGTACTTTCCATCGGTACCTTGTTTGTGTATCCGAGACTTTTTGATCACTTTTTTTTTACATTTTTTTCTGGATTTATTGCGACCAAAAATTTTGCACTTTGGAATTTGGAACTTACGCCCTTTACTGTGCGAGATCAGGAATGTGATAATTTAATAGTTCAAGTGATTATGCACGCAGCGATACCAAATATGTTTACTTTTTTATTTATTTATTTTGATAAAATAGGAAAAGGGGGTGTGATTCAAACTTTTATTAGGGGAATTTAAAAAAAAAAAAAACTTTTTTTTTTTTTTAACATACACCTTAATTAGAAGTCCCTTTGGGGGACTTCTAACACAACTACACTGATCTATCATATAGATCAGTGTAGTATACTTAATACAGAACTGATCCATTAGATCAGTGCTGTATTACTCTGGTCTGCTGCAGACCAGATGCATGGATTGCCGAGCCGGGATGAGCGTCAGTCCAACACTGACGCCCGGCTGGGTAAAGAGAAGGGATCCTCCCTCTGGAGGGGCTACAGCTGGCATTTAAATGCAGCTGTCATGCTGACAGCTGCATTTAAATGTCCTAATTAGAGGGCATGCCGATCACCCTGGTCCCGGGCTGCAGAAAGTAGTCAGGATCGCAGCAGTTCAGAGCCGGGCTGGACGCGACCCCTCTCTTAACTCCCCTAACGGCGAGTTTAGTGAAAATGAAGCTGAGGATAAAGGTAAAAAAAATTACCGTCATTCTCATCATTTTGTACACTATGGAAACATAACATCAGGTTAGACTAACCTTCTAACCTGCTGCTTGTTTCCCTTTAACTATTTCTGTCTTGTTGCCTATTGTATGTTTTTTTACTTAGCCCTTAGAGGACCGGGCCAATTTAAATTTTTGCGTTTTCGTTTTTTCCTCCTTGTGCTTAAAAGGCCATAGCACTTGCATTTTTTTTCACCTAGAAACCCACATGAGTCGTTATTTTTTGCACCACTAATTGTACTTTGCAATGACAGGCTGAATTTGTTCATAAAGTACACTGCAAAAGTAGGAAAAAATTAAATGTGTGGTGAAATTGAAAAAAACAACACATTTTTTTTATTTGGAGGGGTTTTGTTTTTACGCCATTTGCCCTAAGGTAAAACTGTCTTGTTATTTATGTTCTTTAAGTCGTTACAATTATAACGATATGTAACATGTATAACTTTTATTTTATTTGATGGCTTGTAGAAAATTCAAACCATTGTTAGCAAATATATGTTCCTTAAAATCGCTCTATTCCCAGGCTTATAGCGCTGTTATCCTTTGGTCTATGGGGCTGTGTGAGGTGTCAGTTTTTGCATCATGATCTGTACTTAGTATCGGCACCTTGATTGCGCATAAGCGACTCTTTGATCGCTTTTTATTAAAAGTTTTCTGGATTTGATGCAACCAAAAATGCGCAATTTAGCACTTTGGGATTTTTTGGCGCTTACGCCATTTACAGTGCGAGATCAGGAATGTGATAAATTAATAGTTTTGGCGATTACGCACGCGGCGATACCAAACATGTTTATTTATTTTTTTTAATTTATTACATGGGAAGAGGGGGGGTGATTCAAACTTTTATTAGGGGAGTGGGCTTTTATTAATAAAAACTATTTTTTTTTACACTTATTCTAGAAGCCCCCATGGGGGACTTCTAGTATAAGTACACTGATCTCTCATTGAGATCTATGCAGTATAGTTATTCTGCATAGATCAATGAGATCGGCACTCGATTGCTTTCGGCTGCTGAACCGAAAACAACCGAGTGCTGAGCCGGGATCGGCGCCATTACGGCGCAGACCCTGGCAGGTAACGGACACGGGGATCACCCCTCCGCAATCGTGTTGCGGGGGGGGGGGGGGGGCGATCAGCCCACCAGGAGAGGGCTGCAATGAAGTCTTCAGATGCAGCTGTCAACTTTGACAGCTGCATCTGAAGACTTAATTAGCGGGCACTGGGTTCGGACTGTGCCCGCTAATAGCCGCGGTCCTGGGCTACATGTGGCACCTGGGACCGGGGCGGTTCAGAGCGGGGCCGGCGCGCGGCCCCACTCTGAACACCCCTAGGCGGCCCAGGACGTACAGGTATTCCCAGGGTCGTCTAGGGGTTAAATTGCATAATAAAAGCACACACATACACACACATATTTTTTAGTAAATATTTGCTGTGTACAATAAACTTCACACTTTGGATGTGTTTGCTGCATGCTGGACTCACCGTATTATACACACAAAATCCAGCTATGTTTTCTTTTATAATAGAATTTTGGCAAATAAATACAAATGGATGGGTATAAATTCGTGCAACTACATACTAATTTGTTTGGATGTATACGTTTAGGACATTATTAATAAAAATGTATACCGCATGGTATCATGTGCATACAGCCATTTATTTTTTTTTATAAATGATCCCCATTAGATGTGGGCTAGACAATGTAAAACAGTGCAAGATATTTTATAGTGGTACTTCAAAACAATAGATCTTTAAAGGTTAGGATGTCTTTGACCTTCTCAGCAAGCGGTACCTCCCATTTGAGTACCTGTTTGACTTCTTTTTCTTATAAGGAACTCTAGACGTTGGCAAACATCTTAGCATAATCTATAGCATATGTCCATGTTTTCACTCTTATAACACTCTGCTGCCCTTTAACTTTTGACTGATTTTTCTTTATTTTCAAACTTTTAACGAACAGTCTGCTGAGGCATTGATTCTTTCACTTGCACCTGGTGGCTTAATTGGTCACCTAGCAAAATATCGGATCCATCCTCAGTTCTGCTTTTGCTGTTTTCCTCACTTCATCTATCATATTTTTTATGCTGGCAAAACTACTATTTTCTTCCCAGGTGAAATAGTCAGGGTAAGATATACTGTATATATTTTTTAACAGATAGATAATAGACAATTTCTTACTGCAATTCAACTCCTGCTGTATACTGTAATTGATATCATTTACAATGCATAGCGTGCACCATCAAGTCAGTGGGTGAATGGAATATCAGAACATTAGTCTTATGTCACTGTTCACTGCTCTTTTCATTTATCAATAGATTTTTGTTCATTTGCTGTTAATATCTCCTGAGGCCCGATCTGACTTTTTAATTTATATATTCCTGTTTGTATAAATCATACATATGTTCTTAATAGTATACATTCAGTGGTGTTTAACGATTTAGCATTTCCTGCATCTCTGCCGTATTTTTCCTTTGTCAGTAACAATGCAATGCAATGATGGGCCTGGTCTTTAAAGGGGTTGGCCACTTTATAGTAAAATAGGTCAGTACAAAGTATTAGTAAGTGTAGTCACTGTATATACTGACAGTAGCTCCCTGTGTACCTCATAGAGCTAAAATTAGACTCCCCTCCTCCAGGCTGTACTGTCCTCCTCTGTTTTGTTTCAGTACATAAAATGGCCGACATGGAGGAGCATGTGACCAGGCCCTGTCCCCTGTGTCCTCCATAGACATATACAGGCTCAATGGGGGACACTGGGGGGCGGGGCATGGTCACATGCTCCTCCATGTAAGCAATCTTATGGACAGACTCACCACAGAGCAGGGCAGCCCAGCCTGGAGGAGGGGAGTCTGATATTAGCTCTATAAGGTACACAGGGAGCTGCTGTCAGTATATACAGTAAGTACACTTACTAATACTGTACACTGAGCAATTTTACTATAAAGTGGCCAACCCCTTTAACCCATAGCTGCACCAGGACGTTATTGAACGTCCTCGTGCCGCTATGGGAGTTCAGAGGGGGGTCGTGCGGCGACCACCCTCTGAACTGCCGCGATCCCGGGTGCCGCGAGTAGCCCGGGCTCGCGGCTATTAGCGGGCACGGTCCGATCGCCGTGCCCGCTAATTAAGTACTTAGAAGCAGCTGTCAAAGTTGACAGCTGCTTCTAAATACTTGCTAATCTCCATACCTGGTGGTCTAGTGGGGGGATCGCCCCCCTGCGGCGCGATTGCGGGGGGGCGATCCCTGCATCCATCCCGGGCCGGGGTCTGCTCCGTAATGGCGCTGATCCCGGCTCGGCATTCTATTGCTTTTGGCTGCAGCAGCCAAAAGTAATAGAACACCGATCTCATGGATTCATGCAGTATAACTATACTGCATGGATCTCTATGAGAGATCAGAGTACATATACTAGAAGTCCCCCAGGGGGGCTTCTAGTATATGTGTAAAGTAAAAGAAAAATGTATTTTTAATAACACAAAACCCCCTCCCCTAATAAAAGTCTGAATCACCCCCCTTTCCCCATTTTATAAATAAAAATAAATTAATTAATTAATAAACAAACATGTTTGCTATCGCCGCGTACGTAATCGCCCAAACTATTAATTAATCACATTCCTGATCTCACACGGTAAACGGCGTCAGCGCAAAAAAATCCCAAAGTGCAAAATTGCGCAATTTCTGTCGCATCAAATCCAGAATAATTGTAATAAAAAGCGATCAAAAAGTCATATATGCGCAATCAAGGTACCGATAGAAAGATCACATCATGGCGCAAAAAATGACACCTCACACAGACCCATAGACCAAAGGATAAAAGCGCTATAAGCCTGGGAATGGAGCCATTTTAAGTGACGTATATTTGTTAACAACGGTTTGAATTTTTTACAGGCCATCAGATACAATATAAGTTATACATGTTACATATCGTTTTAATCGTAACAACTTGAGGAACATGCATAACAAGTCAGTTTTACCCCAGGGTGAATGGCGTAAAAACACATTTCCCCCAAATAAAAGAAATGCGTTTTTTTTTTTCAATTTCACCACACTTTGAATTTTTTTCTGGTTTCCCGGCACATTTTAGGCAAAAATTACATCTGCCATAGCAAAGTACAATTAGTTGCGCAAAAAATAAGGGCTCATTTGGGTCTCTAGGTGGAAAAATGCAGGCGCTATGGCCTTATATACACGAGGAGGGAAAAACGAAAACGCAAAAATGAAAACTGGCTGTGTCCCCTAAGGGTTAAGGGTGGAAGGTGCTCTTATTGCATTCCTATATGATGGTCGTTTTTATCATGTTGTCTTTTGCTTTGGTGGTGTTAAGGCCCTATTACACTAAACAATTATTAAAGGATAATTGTCTGGTGTAAGAGAAGACAACAATCAGCCAACATGAACTATGTCGGCTGATCATTGCTGTCGTTTGTCTTTCACCATGTTGAAAGGCAAACGACCAGGATAGCAACGATCTGCTACCGTCACTCTGTAGAACAGGAGCGGCAGCAGCAGACCGCCGCTATCTTCTATGGGCTGCCCAGACGATCTAGTGATCACCTGGGCAGCCCCCCCACCCCGCACCTCCTTCCAGCGAACAGCGATTGTTTGCTCCTCAGCTTGCCCCATGTGATAGGAGCTTTAGAGCTCCTCAGATAATCCTTGTAATATTACAATTGTTCTGAGTCTGTTGTTTTCTACTTTTATTTCCCAGACTGAGAAGGCATAAACTAAATCACAATATCTATAGAAGCAATGCATAGAAGCTCTGCTTATTTATTGTACATCTCTGAAAGCAGCTTTAATTCTGAAACGCACAGATTACAAAATGAAAAAGAAGCTGGAAGAACCTAATGTTTATAGTAAAATGCTTGAATAAATTGTATTCTGCTGAAGGCAGAGTTAAAGGGGTACTCTGGCACTTAACAACTTTAGATATAGTGCTTCCCTTATATAAAACATAATAAATACCTTATCCTTACCTCACCCTCCCTCCTACGGTGTCTTCGGGTGCCTCGCTGACCACTGCTGCCCCCACTTCCCAGATGAGGTTGTCTCGGCAATGACAGCCTGCTCAGCCAGTCACTGGTGCTGTCCCATTTCAGTCACTGATTGGCTGAGCAGGTTGTCACTGTCTAGACAAATTCCTCTTGGAAGTGGCGGTGGCAGCAGTCAGCATAGCACCCAACACCTCATGAAGATGAGAAGGGAGCATTGTGAGGTAAGATAAGATGTTTATTATGTTTTATATTAGGGCAGTTCTCTACCCAAAGTTTTAAAGTGCTGAAGTCCCCGTTTAAACTTTGTATAACAATATGAGTTCTGACTAATTATGTTGGCATTTCCTTAGGGAAATGGGTGGGCCTCAAATCTTCCCTGGTTTGGGATTCCATCATTGGTAAGTATGATGTTGTAGTATTCTTTGAGTAACCAACATTTCTTGGAGTAACAAACATAGCATGAACCGGTAAATATTCAGTTGTACACAGGTTTCCTTGAAGGATCATACATATCTTCTTCTAATTCACAGTCATAAGGGAGGCCTTGCTGAAGATATACATTGACACGGCTAGTAAAGTGATTACACTCTACATATTGATTATGGAGAGTACAGTTCTTTTCATAACTAGAGCTAAGATTGAAATAAAATGTGTCGTTTTTGCTGAATAAATTGGTATGTTTTTTTCTTCCCTACATAAAAATGCAAAGCTGTTCTTCCTATTTCCTGCAAATATTTCCAGCTGTGAAGTTCGGCAAGATCCTGGGCATATACTTGTCTGGTTGCCATTACAAACATCATATGTCAAAAAGGATATTAGACATTGAGACTTTGCAGGAATCTAAATTGTTTTGCAAGTTGTAAAATGCAGCCTCAGTATATAGCATAAATATGAAATTCTGGTTTATTGAAAACTCACTTATAAAACCTTCATGCATAGTAAATCGGAGAGTAGATTTGCAGTCAACACACAAGTCAGCTGCACTGCAAAAGAATTTAGTTTAAGCTCCTTCCCGTGAAGCAGACCAGCAATTGAGCTCTCCAGGCAGCCATTCATCATGCTATGTTATAACACAGCAACATAACACAGATGAAGCTACATCTCCCTCAAGCATTAATTCTCCAAATCATTTTTTTTGTTTCACTGTGTATGTTGAATGATCCTTTCATATTTCCTTTTAATGTGGAAAATTCAGTATGCAAAAATTCGAAAGAAAATGTTCTACAGGATTCAGGCCCAAATTTAAATCCTCAATATAATCTTGTCCTGGCGTCTGTACAGTATTGCAACAATGTGTTTTTCTTGATATCAAAAGATGAATTTTGCAAGCTAAAATCCATCATATAATTGCTTCTGTTGCAACAGCCTTTTCCCATTTTTTCTGCTTGCTCATCATGCCTCTCCTGTCCCACTGAGTCAATTTCAGGTCATCCTTCATTTGTTGAGACTATACCCTTATTGGCAAGATGTTTCTGGAAACACGCATATTGTTTTACTTACAGCTGTGTTGTGTTTTATGCTCTCACATAAATGTTATGCAGAGATTATAAGCAAGGCTATACGATACCATTTATTTGAAGAGAGAGGGAGAAATATAGACAGTATTATAGCAGGTTGATTTAATTTAGTTTTAAATATGTCTCTGTTCCATATCTGCAAAAGATTTGCCTTGTCCTCAATCTACTTTCTGAAAAAAAGGTAAAAATGTAAGATTCATTTTTTACTGCCTTCTTAAATTAAGGATTCAATAGTTAGGTTGAAGTATATGTACCGCTACAACATATTTTCTTCCCAGAAGATTTATGAAAAGAAACAGCTTAGGGGAGGCATACCAGAAAAAAACTGGGATAAAAGTCCTCTTATTGTACAATATGGATGAGAGAAAATATTTCTTTGTGTGATGCTGAGTGGGAGAAATTAAAGGCCAAAAGCTTGAACTTGTGCTACTGCTAGATTCTCACGATATCAACCTTCTCACAGTCACAGATATGTTGCCCAGTTGGAACAGTTCCTTTAAGGGAAACCAGAAGAGGTATTATTATCATAGTATCACCACAGCAGAACAGGCGTGAGCTTCCATCCTTTTTATTGTACTTCTAGAAGTAGGATATATTAAGCGTATGTTAATACTTGCAGTGGATTTCACATAGCACAGCGCACCGCTGTTTACTGTATAAGAACCCAGAATCCTGTATTAATGATGTGAATCTTTGCTCTGAACAGGGTTTTACACTCAAGAGTAGAAAGGCTCCTGAGCAGGCCTATGGCTATACAGCCAAAGCCCAGCTAAGGCTGTGAATGAAGTATACATATTATGTCTCCTCTTTAGTCTGACAGGAGAGAGAACTGTTTAAATCACTGCTTAAATTCCTCCGCCCAGAATGCACAGAATTGCCATTAACCACCTGGGTACAAGACAGTAAGCTGTGATCTACCGCATACAGATCATTGCTTACTAAAGTGAAGCAGAAAACATGTAATTTTTCCTTTGTCTTGGAATCTTCAGCTGAAGTGCAGCCTCTAGTGACCATTACATAATCACTAGAGGCTGCAGTGCAGAGGAAGATGCAAGGCCATACTGTGGTGGTTACAGTGTGGTTATTTGTGAATCATCACTCAATATTGTGACCAAGGGGGAGAGGGGTACCATAATCTCCATATTCCTCCAAATCACGTCCACTATCTCCCTTTATGACTACACAGTCCAATAATATGTGTTTCTATCCTGCATCTTTCAACCCACATCATATACAGTTTGACATTTCCCACATTCCTATTTGATAAACTGCAGGCAGGCAGTTAAAGTCCTTTCTGTGGTACACAACCACATAAAAGTCCTCCGTTTACTAATGTTTTTCTCTCTCTTTTTTATTTTTCAGATATCGGTATCCTGAGGACTACATTGGATACTGGAGGATCTCTTTTTAATAAAATATTTAACAAGAGGTGTGTGTGTGTGTGTGTGTGGTTTACAAAGAAAAAGCAATGTGGGAAAACAACCGCAGTGCAGTGAAGATGCCAGGACGCAGGCTGGAGCAGGAAGGAGTAAGTGCTAAGAGCTTGTGGTACAGCATTGCCACTTAACTCCTTCCTGACAGTCTGGGAAACCAACCACATAACTGTTTACACTTCACTGCACCTGACCCACTGCATGAAATCTGCATGCTCATTGCAACCAGATTCCACAAGCAATATGATTGGATGCTGGGGGCAACTACTCCTTTGTTCCTCTGCATGAGTTTGATAGATCTCCCGCTTAATGTTATTAATGTACAAATGCCAAATTTGATCACTACCTTTCAAGGGAAAAGCAACAAAGAAAACATTCTGGAAGTTTAATGATATTATTGGAAAGTGTTAAAAATTTTAAATCTTCGTTTGTAGGACTGACATTTACCAGCAGATGACATTTGGAGAAATTTCCGTCACATAGGTTCATTCTTACGTAGTCATGAAAATGCCCCCGTCAGTACAACATATGACAGAGTATCTGAGTTTTTACTGGAACTGCTATTGACATTTAAGCACATTACAGGTTTCTGCTGTTTGCTGCGGGGTTGT